>NC_136520.1:59379932-59422432 GCF_053919585.1 Euprymna scolopes | reverse complement strand
TCTCCCACACACAGCTGGAGGGAGAGAGAGACTTCCTTGTGAAAACAGGAACCTTTCCCAGAGGGTGGGAGCTTCGGGTAGGGGAGAGGAAAGGCGGGATGTTGTACCAAAGTCTAGACAGCACCATACCAATCTTCCATCGAAAGAAAAATAACACATAAGCATGTGGCAGTGATGGATGGGGTGGTTGGGGTAACTCATACCCATCATTCTTAAACGCCAAAAAGATCCAATACTAAGAGTATAATTAGTTTATTAAAACTTTTCATGATGGGATATCATAGCTATGCAACACAATCAAAGTGTATTCAACTAATTTTATTATTTCATGACAATATACAGACTGTGTTTGGCTTTATATTTTCAACTAGAAAAATAGCAGCGATTAGGGATTTTTATCATCGGCCACCAAAATCAATGGAAATAAACCATTCCTAGAATGATCCGGTCCCTGTTGATTTTGCGGTAGTTATGTTCTGTGCAGTTCTAGGCGGTCCATCCTCCCAGGATTTGCCTTCTCTCTTGTGAACAGTGAATTGATGGAGACCACTAGACCAACGAGTCAAACGAGCTGGAACAAAAGAACCAGGAAATATATCAGGCAATTCTTAATACACACGCCATAATAGTATTTATAAAAAAAAACTGAGACTAGCAACATCACGTCTGTGTGAGAAAGAGAGAGGGGGTTGCAATGAAGAAGATAGATTATAAAGTAATATGATATTGCATATATTAATTTTTTTCAGTGTTTACCTAAAACCTCTTCATTCAAACTCTTTGACTTAACATTCACAGGCAACAGGAGTTGGAACAAATACATTGAAGACATTTCCAAGGTTGCTGTAAAGAAGGTGGGCTCCCTCTACCGTGCTAGAAAACTACTCACATCTGACAGTATCTCTACAAAGCCACCATTCACCCATGCATGGGGTATTGTTGCCACATCTTGGCTAGTGCATCATCTACCACTAGTCTCCACCGTTTCAGGGTTCAAAAAAAGTCTTCAAACTAATAGGACTCACACTATCAACCAAACTCCAACCCCTGTCCCATAACTGCATGGTTGCATCAATGCATCACTGTGCCCGTTTTACAAGTATTTCAATGGAATGTGCTCTGATGAACTCATAGTACTTGTGCCCCCTCGATGTAAATACCCCCTGACTAATCCAACAAGCAGCAAAATCCCACCCCCTTCACTGTATGCCGGATTTTTTAAAAATTTTCATTTTGAAGATCTCACAATCTGTCAAAGGCGTTAAAGAGAATAGCACAAAATAAATCATTAATTATTTGAACGTTAAGAAAATGAATGAAAGTTGTCATGCAAAATTTTGTTTTTTTTTGTTTTTTTTTAAACGAATTTTAACCAAAAAAAAAAAAATGAAGTCACACGCGTTCCAATAATGACTACTCAAAACTACAGGAAGGAGTGTTGGTTGGTTGGTTGGTTGTTTTTGTTTTACAGCATATCAACCCTTTTCAGGTTATTTAACGCCGAATCCAGTGATTTTGAAGAACAATTTTTTAATAGAATTTTGTTTTTTCAAGTCGGTTTCTATTTAACCCATAGTTGGGACCCTAACAGGTACTACCACTCCGGGTCAGGGTGGACCTGGGAGCAATGGCAATTAAAGGGTGGCTCCATACTCCCTAAAGCCCCCAAGCTGGGGCCTCACCATCGGATATAGTTTAAGGTCATATCCAGGACCTACAGAAAGGAAGGATAAAATTGTAGCCTCAGAAAAGACAACATGATTCTATTTCTGTTTGATGAAAACCAGTTTTCTTTTCTTTTTTTTTTTTTTTTTTTGTTGTAGATCATCTACTAGTTGGCCAGTTGTGTACAAATCCCAAGGGCAATAGGAGCTTTCTATCATGTCTGAAAGTGACACAATGTTCTACGAATGAGATCGGATATGCGCTGCAGTACAGCATGCTCTCTACCGATCCAAGTTAAGACAACAGGACTATTGCCAGCCCCCTCAAAATGCAAATCCGGATGGTTCAATGTTTGAGAGCACAGCTCAATGGAGTTTCCAGCCATGATTATGGTCTTTGGTGTTGTTTCAAGTGAGGGCCACATCATGCCAGCTCACATCTTTGAAGTCAGCTTGAAAGTCAACATCAAAGTGTACATGGATATGCTGAAGAGTGTGATGATCCCCTGGTTCAATCAGATGGCCGCTGACAGACCCCGGGTGTGGCAGCAGGACTCCGCGCCGACCCGCAAGTCCAAAGAGGCCCAGTTACCCGAATGGATTTTTTCAATAAAAGTTTGAAAATAAAGCTGGAGTGTTGTTTTCTTTAAGGCGACAAATTTATCGTTCCACTCTGTATTCATGAATTTCAAGTATCATTCATTTCAGAATTTGGACTTTTTTGCAAAAATTTTTATTTTGTAAAAAAAAAAAAAAAAAAAAAAAGACATAATTCAATAAATGTTCTAATAATTAATTTATGTGATTGTATTGTTTTTAACGCGAACCTTTGACATTTTCAGATACGGTCTACTTGAATTGTCTGTCCTTGTTTTGAGAACAAAACAAACAAGCAAGTCCTCTAAAATAGTAATTAATAGTTTGTGCTTTGTTTGTTTTTTTCGAATCTTTTTGAGAAATTTCTCAAAGAGAATTTAATGGTTCCAATCTCAATGATTTTCCATCTACGTTTTAGATTTTCAATGGGTTCCCTCGTGTCAAGGCTGCGACCTTTTTTCCTAACCATGTAACAAACAGGACGAACAAAAGATGCGATGGGTGGAAGGTTCTCTTTCTTTTTATACAAAGACAAAAACAAAAAATATAAAAACACACACACACACACACACTGCGGTAATTGTAGAACACTATCATAGTTCACAGATGACATTGCCGAAAACATAAATCGTCTGCAAGGTCAACCACAGTTAATCGGTCTACTTTCTGAATTGGAAGAAGAAAAAAATGGACCAAGATTGATCTTTTTGAACGCCTATTTTTCTTTCTTTCTTTTTCAGTCGGACTCTGAAAGCCAGAAACCCAGTTCTGTTAAAAAAAAAAAAAAAAAAAAAAAGATGAAATGGCAGCCACGTCCTTCCGATACTAAAAATTTAGTCGACCATTTTTTTTTTTTTTTTTTTTTTAAGAAAATGTCCATCCGCTGATCAGTCAGGCTTAAGCTTGCAATAGAATGTTTGTCAGTCTGTCACACTCACGTTTAAAGAGAGGGGTCAAAGGGAGTTGTAGATAGAGGGATAGAGATAGGAAATATAGATGAAAGGGAAAGAGAGAGAGAGAGAGAGAAGGAAATAGTGAAAAAGAGAAGGAAAGGGAGAGTGAGAGATAAACAAAAAGGGAGAGAGAGATAGGCAGAAGGAAAGGGAGAGAGAGAAACAGAAGGAAAAGGAGAGAGAAAGACAGAAGGAAAGGGAGGGAGAGAGAGAGAGAGAGAAGGAAAGGGAGGGGGAGAGAGAGAAGGAAAGGGAGGGGGAGAGAGAAGGAAAGGGAGGGGGAGAGAGAAGGAAAGGGAGGGAGAGAGGGAGAAGGAAAGGGAGGGAGAGACACAGAAGGAAATGGAGAAAGAGATGAACAGAAGGAAGAGAAGGGTGAGATGGGGAAGGAAAGGGAGAGATATGAGGAGATAAGGTGAGAGAGAGAGAATGAAAAATGGGAAGAAATAGATAGGGAGAAGAAGGCGTAATATAGTGCGGACGTGCGTATGCAAATGCATGTAAAATGACGTCACCGATAGGGAAAGATGAAGTCTTTATAAAGGAAATCATGTTAGAGATGGGAAGAACGTTACAGATCACTTGCGAGACGTGAATGAAGCTCAAGAAGACAGTCACGTGGGCGACATCACGGCCATAACAAAAAGGAAATAAATGTTGTCGTTACAAAGAAAAAGTGAATTTGAGTTATTACTTGTTGTCTGTCTCCTTTGCGCCTGAGGTTACAACATGTTGGTTCCTGGACATTCAAAGATAGAGGTGAAAGCATAAGATAAAGCAAAGGAGATAATGTTTGTTTGTGTGTGTGTGTGTGTGTGTGTGTGGGTGTGTGTGTGTGTGTGTCTGTGTGTGTGTGTGGGTGTGTGTGTGTCTGTGTGTGTCTGTGTGTGTGTGTGTGTGTGTATATATATATATTTATGGTCAGGTCATGTCATATGCTACTGGTACCATGTAACCCAGTACTATCTGCCTCATGGTCAGGTCACCGGCGACTAAACTGGTTCCCCCACCAGACTTGTTTGGTGAGGAGGGTGGCTAGTCTCCCTGAAGGATTAAAAACAAGACCTTCCAAAGGGCAAATGAGCCCTTTTTCGGGGTCAACGGCCAACTAGCACCGTGTGTGTTTGTGTGTATCTATGTGTGTGGAGAGGGCTCCTGTAAGCCGTGGTGAAGGCAACCTTTCTAGAAGAAGCAAATCTCTAATTTAAAAAAAAATAAAGCGGGAGACCAGTACCCGCATTAACCTGGTCTGCAGTTTAACTTGTTGCTGGCTATCTTGCTCTTGCTTGTTGCTGAATCTCAACATTTTGAACCGAAAGAGAGAGACTTAGCTGTCGTACAAAGCTAAGACTCTGTAAAATCATCTGTGTATAGATACTCCCTCAGGCATTTGTCTACAAAATGGTCATTTGTCTATTAAGAAGATCCTGTGGCGATGGAAGTCATTTTGGGGCTCATGGACTTTAAGTGTTTGAGGGAGTGATACTCGTCTGACAAGACGTTGCAATCATCATATATATATATATATATATATATATATATATATATATATATATATTGTCTATATTGATCTTGCTTGTTGCTGGATCTCAACATTTTGAACAGAGAGAGAGAGAGAGAGAGAGAGAGAGAGAGAGAGAGAGAGAGAGATTTAGCTGTCGTACAAAGCTAAAACTCTGTAACATCATCTTTGTATAGCTACTCCCTCAGGCATTTGTCTATAAAAAATAGTCCTATAGCAATGGAATAGTTGTGACGCATGTAGGCTTGAAATGCTGGAAGCATGTAATAATTGATCTGCCATCATTATATGTATCTGTGTGTATGTATGTATGTATGTATATATGTACATGTGCATGTATATATATCTGTGTATATGTATGTATATATGTTTATGTATGTTTGTATGTATATATGTATATATACGTTCGTGTGTGTATGTATATATATGTATGTATATGTAGTTAAATGTATGTGATTGTATGTATATGTAGTCAAATGTATGTGTATGTATATGTGCATATATGTGTATGTATTTGTATGTCTATATGTATGTATACATGTGTATATATGTGTATGTATTTGTGTATGTATGTATGTGTGTATGTATGTGTATTATGTATGATGTATGTATATATGTTTATAGATATGTGTGTGTGTGTGTGTGTGTGTGCATTTATGCTTATATATGTATGTACAGCAATGACCGTCTTCAATGTCATGTCTGCTTGAGTGGGTGAATTCTCCGGTAGGACTAAAAAAAAAAAAAATCATGTGTCTGAGGGAGTGGCACTCGTCTGACAAGACGTTGCAATCATCACACATATATATATATATATATATATATATATATATATATATATATATATATATGGGTGTAACCATGATTGTCAAATGCAGATGTGGGGGTTAATAGATACAAAGTTCAGATACAACTTAGGTCAGTATTTGATGTGTGTGTGTGTGTATATATATATATATATATATATATATATATATATATATATATATATATAGTCACCCACATACAGTACTGTTTCGCTGTTTCACAGCTCATCAGTGCGGCTAGACAGGCAACTGCCTCAAGCCAGAATCAAAACCTGCCCGCCCAAATGACAGTCATTACGCTATACGGCTGCTGCTGAGTGGGTAATGAATTAACGATGTTTTGACATCGTCCAAATGCCTCCGCTCGATTTGTTTTCACAAAGAGCGTCGTTTAATACGCTAATGGCAGTTTGTATAACATTTCCCAATATGCTCAACCCAACATAGGGAGCATTATACTTAGGATTAAATCTTCAACATCCAGACGACTGTCACTTAGAACTAATTATTAATGATGACTAGCGGGGGTACCCAGCGTTGCCCGAGTGTTTGGAGGTGTGTGTGCTGTTAAATAAAAAAGAAACCCAGGGGGGGGGGGGTAGAAGTTGGTAGGATCGAACCCGAAGCCCTGAGGCGAAGTTTGAAAATAAAATCGGCCAGCCAGAATGAGTTACAGAAAGATGTTTGAATTTATTTAAGTAAGAACAAAATTGACAGGTGCGCGCACAGAAGTCGTCGAGCGTTACGACGATGACGACGACGATGGAAGCTATTCAGCAAATGAGGTCAATGATCAGGTTTGTTTGTTATAAGCGAAGTAAAAAAAGAAAACAAAAACGAACGTTAAAACTCAAGCGGGGGGGGGTAATCAAAACATTGAAAAAAAAACTAACGTAAGGCAAACGAACGATGTTAAATGTAAAAATCGAAAAAACAAAAAGAAAACAGAAAAATGAACATGTGAAAAATGGCTTAAATAAGCCTGTTTCAAAATTAAAATTAAAAAAAATCGGTGGGTACCCGTGTGTTTTTGGGTGTGTGGTCGGGGGTGGATAAGCAAAATAAAAAAAACAGAAAAACGAACGTTACGTGAAAAATGGCTTAAATAACACTGGTTCAATATTTAAATTTAAAAAATCGAAAAAAAAAAGACATCTCACACCACGATTCGAACCCAAAACATTTAGATAACGAACCAACGCGCTAATCAACTGACCTAATGCGACGTACATGAAATTTAGTGAGTTTTAAAACTATTTAAAGTAAATCAGGTCATGACGTCATCTGACGCATGCGTAGAACCGGTCGTCGTCACGAGAAGACCGTTTTTGTTGACCCTCCTGTCGAAAATTGTCTATTTCGGGGTGAAAAAAAATGAACATTTTTGGCCAATTTTTTTATATTTTTCGAGCGAAGGATGGAGCATCAATATGATACCGAGTTTGTGAATTTTCATCGTGTCTGTAGAAAGGTTTTAGCGGACATACAAACAAACATACATACATACATACACACATTTTCGCTTTTATATATATAGATGCGCTTTTTATCTTTGGAAAACTGGCTTTCGAGCCAAGATTGCAGTGTAGTATCTGTCCTAATGCTACATTTCACCTGTTCTGTCCTGGTCAGTGGAGGAGAAATCCTTCATGACAGACAATTTTTTTTATTTTTGTTCCTATCCAGAGTGCCCCTTTTTGGGGAGCTTGATTTTCCCCCACATTAAAACCCGACCTTGTGTCCAACTCTGCCCTCGTGGGGAGGCAAGTAAATACGAGCACTATTATGAATTTTAGAAACCTTAAAACTTATTTATTACTTATTAGCATTTTATCCCGGCATTGCTCAGGTGTTTGGTGGTGTATGCTTAGCAAAAAAAAAAAAAGCGGTCAATTTTTTTAACTATTATGACCCCTTAAAATTTATTGTTTGGGGCTCAAATCAAGTTAAGTTAGATCCATGTCCAAGGAATATATATCTAAAATTTCAAGTGTTTAGACCCAAAATTGTCGGAGGAGTTTGGTAGAGTTCTCAAAGGTCAAATCGTTGAACTTTGACCCTTTAATCGCCAAATTTCTGGCCGAAAACCGATCACATCGATTTTCCCAAATCTCAGTACCCTGTATATCAAATTTCGAGTCTGTAGACTTAAAATTGACAGAGTTATTGCGCAGGGAAATGTACACACACAGATACACAGATAGACAGATACACAGACAGATACACAGACACGTTCACTTTTATAGATATACTAACATTTCAGCCCGGCGTTGCCCGGGTGTTTAGAGGGAAAAAAAACAAAACAAAACAAAAAATAAAAACGGTTCATTTTGACCCCTATTATGACCCCTTAAAATTTATTGTCTTGGGCTCAAATCGAGTTATTAAGTTAGATCCATGTCCAAGGAACCTATATCTAAAATTTCAAGTGTTTAGACCCAAAATTGTCGGATGAGTTTGGTAGCGTTCTCAAATGTCAAATCGTTGAACTTTGACTCCTTAACAGCCAAATTTCTGGCCGAAAACCAATCAAAGATTTTCCTAAATCTCAGTACTCTGTATATCAAATTTCGAGTCTGTAGACTGAAAAGTAACAGTTATTGCGAAGGAAAATGTACACAGATACATAGACAGACAGACATGTTCACTTTTATAGATAGATAGATAGATAGATAGATTACTATTGTAGATTAATACTTGTATCTGAATTTTGGATCTTTGAGCCCCTACATCTGACAATCATGGTTACACCCATTGAGATATATATGAGGTATAAAAAAAAAAAAAAAAAAAAAAAAAAAAAAAACAATCTAATTTGGGCCAACAATATTGAGTGGTTGGGGGTGGCGGTGTCAAAAATATTTTTGGACCAATGTTCCCACCATTCTCAACGGTAGGACATGCCTGCCAATTGTGTTTGTTCCTTACAAGTGAAAAGAAAAAAATCAGAAAACACTGGTACACAATCAGCCAAAATTAAAATGATGGATTGTATTTTTAATAGACAGCGAAAATGTCACAAAACCAAGAATTATGATGCGTCCTTCAGTCCGACAATGGTTTTGTTGTTGTCAGGCGTAGGTAAGGCCCTTTTCTTCCCAAGGAGGTCGACCCTCCCAGCCTTTATCTTTTTGCTAAGAAGAGTTACTTTATTGCTAACTTTTAGAGGCGCTTCCATCGGGAAATGTCGACGGGGCTGCTTAGAGATTTTTTTGCAGGCCATAGAGCACTTATCCTAGTCTACAAAAACCACATTTAACCTTGTGTCTAACCTCCTACAAACGAGATAAATAAAAAAACGATGTCATCCAGACAAATTCAATAGAAATTGGGTGCTTATTCAGATTAGAACTTGTTGCAGAAATTTAAAGTAAAGAAGATACAAAAATAGTCTGCATGATGTACGTACCAGTCATGGGATGAAGATGGAATATTCCAAAAATCATATAATTTGATCAAGTAGTTGGGTTTTTTTTATTTAAGAAAATCAAATTTTACGACTAATCGAGTTGTAGTGTTTCCGTCTGCCATAATGAAATCTGATAAAATAAATAAAGGGGGAGGATGGAATACTGTTGCCATATCTGGGCAGGAGCTGCTAAAAACAGCCTATCCTGCCTTGACAGAGTACAAAATAGACTTTGTGGCTTAGTGGGAGATGCCCTTTTCTCTACCCTGCAACCTCTCTCCCACAGAAGAGACGTTGCGAGCCTATCCTTGTTTTATCGTTATTTCCATGGCAGGTGCTCGTCTGAACTCCAATCTCTGGTCCCCCCTCGCCAATCTTTCACGAAAAACACCCGTCTAGCTGAATCCACTGTGAAAAATTTCCCCCACTCTATATCTGTGCCTAAATCAAAACGCGGATTCCATGAACAAAGCTTCTTTCTTAGAACTGCACGCCTGTGGAACTCTGTTCCGTCTGCCTGCTTCCCACCGGACTACAACTTGGATGTCTTCAAGTCCAACGTTAACAAATTCCTAATGAACCGCCCCCTTAAGTAAACACTTCATCAAATCTCCACACTAACGTAATGTACTTGCAATAACCCTTATCCCTGAGTGGCTTCCGGGCCTTGATAATTGGTGATCACTGTAAAAAAAAAAAAAAAAAAAAAAAGGCAACACAAACCGAAGTTGAGAAATAAAAACTAAGCCACATGTTCAATGAAGTTTAGTAGTAAAATCACTAAAAATCGTAAATTTTGATTTTCTTAGTTTTAAATAAAACTACTTCATGGATTTATGTGATTTTTGGAATATGACATCTTTGTTCCATAACGAATATGTACATCATATAACCCTCTCTCTCACTCTCATATATATATATATATATATATATATATATTTTACTTCAAATTGCCGCCATAAGTGCCGATCTGAATAAGTACCAGAAATACAAATAAAACCATGATGTCACCTACACAGCAACTGAAAAGGCCGAATTGCTTTCCCAGTGATTCGCCTCTAACTCGATCCTAGATAACATGAACTACTTCCTCCAAAATTTCTCTACACGGACAGAACCTACTAGCCTTGGGACCTTAATCAGAATTGGAAAAATCAGAAATTCTTAGTGTATTGGAATCGCAACAAATTTGTGCATATTTTCCGATGCCAAAACAATTATTTTAATTATCTTTTTTATTTGATTCTGTTAAAAAGAAAAATCTTCCACTGCTGATAGTTATAATAAAATAATAAATATTTTATTGATTTTAAATTATCAGTAAAACAAAAATCTATACATCATCCCCCCACACACACACGCACACAATTTTATCTTTACGTTTCAGAAAATATGTGCACATTTAACACGTGTTTTACAGTAATTGGGCAAAATAGCAACTTCATAGATAAATATTTAGAGATTTATGAAGAATCAGAATCGATAATTTAAAAGAATTGGGAATTTTGTGCAGAATCTGTAATTGTATTGGAATCGGTAAAAATATTGGAGTCATCCCATCACTAGAAGCTACATTCGATGATTTGATAATCACTCCTGTCCGTGATATTATTAAAAAAACA
The DNA here is from genome assembly GCF_053919585.1 of Euprymna scolopes. NCBI lineage: Eukaryota > Metazoa > Mollusca > Cephalopoda > Sepiida > Sepiolidae > Euprymna > Euprymna scolopes. Next base: position 59,411,859 of record NC_136520.1, on the reverse strand, counting down.
CACCTCCCAGACATGCGAGATGTTTTTATCTCTGTTATACTAATAAAGGATTGCTTTGCTGAGCTAGCCCTTGTTCTCTCCAAACTTTACAACAAATGCCTTACCGAATCTTGCTTCCTGATAGCTGAAAAATTGAGTCTGTGGTACCAATATTCAAGAATTCTGGTGATAGACCTAACTAGTTCAATTATTAACTCATTCATCTTCTCCCTGAAAACATGTTCAAACCATGTTATTCTCTTTTTATTCAAATTGTGTTGTTAATGGATCTGTTAATATTAAACCTCTTTCTGATCTCTGCATTTCTTTGCAAAGTTACTCCAAGAACAGTTCTTAAACATTTCATTTCAAAGACATTGATCTTCCTCTTATGCTCCACCAGTATAGTCCATGTTTAATTTGCATATATAGCAATAGTAAGTATCGACTAATTAGACAAAATGTAAATTCCCTGGTTTATACAAAGTTGCTTTAAAATTATTAACTTTACTAGGTGTTTAGTTTAACAATATACAAAGTTGCTTTAAAATTATTAACTTTACTAGGTGTTTAGTTTAACAATATACAAAGTTGTTTTAAAATTGATAAGTTTACTAGGTGTTTGGTTTAACAATATACAAAGTTGCTTTAAAATTATTAACTTTACTAGGTGTTTAGTTTAACAATATACAAAGTTGCTTTAAAATTATTAACTTTACTAAGTGTTTGGTTTAACAATATACAAAGTTGCTTTAAAATTATTAACTTTACTAGGTGTTTAGTTTAACAATATACAAAGTTGCTTTAAAATTATTAACTTTACTAAGTGTTTGGTTTAACAATATACAAAGTTGCTTTAAAATTATTAACTTTACTAGGTGTTTAGTTTAACAATATACAAAGTTGCTTTAAAATTATTAACTTTACTAAGTGTTTGGTTTAACAATATACAAAGTTGCTTTAAAATTATTAACTTTACTAGGTGTTTAGTTTAACAATATACAAAGTTGCTTTAAAATTATTGATTGTACTCGGTGTTTGGTTTAACAATATATACAAAGTTGCTTTAAAATTATTGATTGTACTCGGTGTTTGGTTTAACAATATATTAAAGTTGCTTTAAAATTATTGATTGTACTCGGTGTTTGGTTTAACAATATATTAAAGTTGCTTTAAAATTATTGGCTGTACTAGGAGTTTAGTTTAATAACATATAAAGTTGTTTTTCAATCATTAGCTTTACTAGTTGTTTGGCTTCACAATATATAAAGTTGCTTTAAAGGCGTTTACTAGGCGTTTTGTTTAATATACAAAATTGCATACATCAGCATAAAAACGGGTTGGGATTTCGTTTGTTCATTTTTTTTTTTTATCTGAGTGCGCATTATATTTTCAACATTGCATATGTACTCTAAGTGTCGAATTTCACTTAGACATTTTGTAAAATTAATTCCTTATTCCAGTAGCTTCTTTCCAAGAATTTTCAGGCTTGTGGAACTCTCTTCTTGCTGACTGTTTTCCTCCTACCTGTTGTGCTAGTCATTTCAAGACTAAGTTGAATAGGTATTTCCGTTTTCTTTTTTGTTTTTTTGTTTTTTTTTGTGTTAATTATCTTTCTTTCTTCATAGCTCTTTATATCAAGTGGCTTCATGCTTTGTCTGGAGCGACTTGCAAAAAATAAATATTGAATTTTAAACTTGTTTATCCAGTGTTGCGGCAATCACATTAATCTTTTTTTTTCTTTTTTTTTTTTTTCAAACAACGTTGTTGATGGATCTTTTAATATTAAGCCCCTTATTTTTTTTTTTTTTTTTTGATATTTGCTTTTCTTGGTTTATTTTGCAAAAGTTGCTCTAAGGATAGTTCTTAATTCTTAAACAATTCACATTTAAGAATTCTACGTGATGGAAACAAAACTTCATAAAAATTATATCCCACACTTCCTGAAAAAAAAAACCTTGGTTATTTTAAGATAAACATTTGATTTTTTATTATGTTTAATATTACTTTCTGCATATTTATTAGTACTTATAAATTTATCTTGTTTGAGGCAGTTCTATATTTAAAATACAATGGATACTATTTTCATAGAAATGTCATTAATAAGAGTCTTATTTGCATGGAATCGGTTTTTCTGTTCAAAAGAACTAATTTTTTGTGCTACCCAAATAAAATATCTGCTTTATAAAAACATTTGTTGATTAAATATATTTCTTATTCCGTGACATTTCCACGGGTTCTGCTAGTTTTTGATATTCTGGTAGTAAAAATGTTCAAATTTATTGATAGTACTTGGAAACGTAAAAATATATTGTAAATAAAATTATGGACTCATAACGTTTTTAGTTATTTTTAACTTTTCAGCTTTAAGAATGGCTACCATCGTAATAGTATTATCGTAACTAAATTATTTTTAGTTCTATAATAGTTTATTAAAGTTATATTATTACAGCTTTTCAATTGTTAATTGAACCAAGTATTTATAATACTAGAACTAATTAGGTTAAGATAACGTTGTTTCAATGGTAGCCATTTTAAAAGCTGAAACCTTACAATAAAAATAAACATACATTAAATTTTAATATTATAACATCATCTGAAACACATGTCTAAACCATCAGCCAGCTGCATTAACTCTAGATGGATTTGAACCAGCTTCCCTTAAAGAAGAAAGTGTCTAGAGGATATTCAATTGGCAAGTGGTTCCCAGTCGCATGTATATCCTGATATGCTTTAGCAGTTTTAACAGAGAGGAAATGTTGACATCACCTACATACAGTGCATGGTATTCACAAATGGTCACCCACCTGAGACTAACCAGGTTCAACGTTGCTTACCTTTGGTGATATAACAAGAACCCGTGTGTCAATGTGAATATGCTTTGTATACGAAACCATCTGAGCCATTAACTCATTTTGTCCTTAATCAGCAACTTCAGATTAAAACGTCAAGTCTAGTTCAAGCGATAAAGTATAGTGATTCTATAAGATGAAATCACATCCTCCAATCACAGCGGATTTGATTTTATCATTGAGTTTTGTAAAATGGATCTTATTACGTCTGCTGGTCAAGGTAGTCATAAAAAACAATTATCTAAACCCATCAAATAGGCAATGGTGTATGTCAGCAACTTTTAGCTACAAAGAAGTCATAAATATTTGCTTGAAAAAAGTTGGAAACTCAGTCAGGGCGCCCTAACTTCAATAGGATTTTTAAAGCTCAATTTCATCAGTTTAAAATGAAAATAATTATAGGCATGTTGCTTATTTAAAAATCATTTTAAAAAAATGAATTTTATATAATAACAACTTCTATTCAGCTTCTTAATGATCAGATAATGTTTTATTGTATCATTTTGCCTCTGCTTTATCATTATTATCATGGCAAGTGCTCGATTGAGCTCCAATCTATGGTCCCCCCCCTCGTCAAACTTTCACAAGAAACACCCGTCTAGCAGAAAAGACTATCAACAATTCCTCCCACTCTTTATCTGCGCCTAAACCTAAACATAGATTCTATGAACAAAGCTTCTTTCTTAGAACTGCACACCTATGGAATTGTCTTTCCGTTCTCCTGCTTTCCAGCTGACTACAATATGGTCGTCTTCAAGTCTAACGTAAACAAGTTTTTGATGAGCCGTTCCATATAAGTTTACAAATTTACCAAATTTTCATTATGAACGATTACTTTATTTCCCAATTGTCTACTGTACACGTTTTAACCTTTATCCTCGAGTGGCCTCTTAGCCTTGATAAGTGGTGATGCCCATGTAAAAAAAAAAAAAAATGTATTGCTCATAGGCAACATCGAGTTTCTTGTCTAGTATACAATCCTATTGCTGAGTCATGCAGTGTTTAAACAAACCTGCTCTGTCTAAAATAGTAAGCACTTTTTGATTCACATATACCATTAGTAATATAGATGAGGGCGTTAATCTACAAATTTGCCATTATTATTTAGAGTGGTATCATTGTTATTATTATTATTATTATTATTATTATTATTATTATTGGAACATAATCGTCCGGATTTGGTCGTCATTGACAAGGTCTCAAAAAACTGGCAGATTGTAGACTTCTCAGTGCCCTGGGACAGAAATGTGAGAGAGAAGGAGAATGAGAAGTGAAGCAATTATGCATTGGCCTTGGAAATAAGGCATATACACGGGGTTAAAACACAAATAATCCCGATCGTAGTTGGTAAACTAGGAGTAGTATAAAGTCGTCTGGAAGGAAAATTGAAAAAACTACAAATCCTCAATGTTTTAGGCGGCCTTCAGTCCTCTGCAATTATAGGTACCACCAATATCCTTAGGAAAACCTTTGATCTTAGAAGCTCCTGGTTTGAAGCCGGGATTAAAGGAAATCCTCTGGAAATGAATCGCATTCCTTTCCAGAGAGACGTTCATAAACGAAATCAGAATTATTATTATTATATATGTAATACTGTATTATTACGAGTAATGGGACAATTAATTGGAATCGGGGAAAATCAGAGCTTTTTAGGGTATCGGAAAAAGTTGAGCCTATTTCCCAATGCCAAAACCGATTCTTTAAATTATCTTCTTTATTTAATTTTGGTTGAAGAAACATCGTCCACTGCTTTTAATAATAATAAAATAATAAATATTTATTAATTTTAAACTTCCAGTAAGACTAAAATCTCTAGATCACCTCCTCCCAAATGTGTTTTTATGTTTGAGAATATATAGGGGCATTTAAGATGTGTTTTTACAGTAATCGGGACAAAATAATGATTTTATAGATAAATATTTAGAGATTTATAAAGAATCGGAATCGGGAATTGTATCGGAATCGGGAATTTAGCACAGAATTGGAAATTGTAACGGAATCGGGAAAAATATTGGAATCGTCCCATCACTAGTTATTACTATTATTACGTTCGAGCAACACCAAGTTTGATTCATTAGTATACAACTGCATCACAAAGCACTTTTTTTAAACATTACTGGAGTTGGCATTAAATAACACGAAAAGGGTTGATATGCCACAAAACAACCAAACCAATTACCATAAATAGATATTCTGAAGATATAAACGTAACAGGAAAATCCATTGATAAAATTTCCTCCTTTAATCCGGAACTGTTTCCATCAAAAAAAAAAAAAAAAAAAAAATACAGAAACAAAAACAATTTGGTCCATTGATACGGATCCAGCCTAGATAAGTAAATGAAGACGGTTTCCATGACAACCAGAAGATGCAGTTAATACTTACATTTGACCGAGGGAAGGGCCTAAAAGAGATCACTTATTATTTCCCTCTTTGTTCAAAAAAACTTTTCATCTCAAGCGAAATATAAATAAACGTAAGCACTTAGCAAATACTCAAAAGTATATTTAAAAACGAGGTTAAGAATTGTGTGTGTATGTGTGTGTGTGTGTGTGTGTGTGTGTGTGTGTGTGTGTGTTTGTTTTGGTGATCTGGATTTCCCCAAGAATAAGAATAGTTAATTTAACCAGGAAACAAATGAAAAAAGGTATTACCTCCCCTTCCTCTACTCTAATTAGTTGATCTTCTATCTATCTATATATATAAAAGCGAAAATGTATGTATGTATGTATGTGTGTATGTTTGTGTGTCTGCTAAAAACTTTCGACAGACTGAACAAAAATTCACAAATATGGTCTCATCTGAAAACACCATCCTTCGTCCGACGAATATCGAAAAATTGGCTAAAAACGTTAATTTTTTCACCCTGAAATCGGCACTTTTCTATGGGGGGGGGTCAGTAAAAACCGCCCTCTCATGACGAGATCGGTTCTACGCATGCGTCAGATGACGTCATAACCTGATTTCGTTTAAATATTTGAAGAACTGAAACAATTTCATGTACGTCGTGTTAGGTCAGTTGGTTAGTATGTTGGTTCATTATCTAAACGTTTTGGGTTCGAATCGTGGTGTGAGATTTTTTTTTTTTTTCAATTTTTTAAATTTAAATATTAAAGCAGGGTTATTTAAGCCATTTTTCTTTTTTTTTTTTTTTTTTTTTTACTTCGCTTATTCTTAGGTTTTCATTAACACCCTCCATCCCCGACCGACCACACACATCCAAAAACACCCGGGTACCCACCGATTTTTTAAATTTTAATATTGAAACAGGCTTATTTTTCATATGTTTTTTTTGGGGGGGGGGGTATTTTCAGAGTAAAGATTGAAGTTTTTTTTTTTTACTTGGATGGTCATTACTTATCAAGGCCCAGAGGCCACTCAAGGATAAGAGTTAGGGTTAGTGAGCTGTTGAGACAAGATCAGTCACGGGTTGGGAAAACTTAATAGTTCATCTCAAATAAATCGTTTACAATAGACATTAAATAACTAACAAAATGATTAGATCCAAGTAAAGATGCAGTTTCTTTTTACATAGAGAATCATCACTTATCAAGGCCTGGGAGACATTCAAGGATAAGGGTTAAGTGCTAGTTAGACGATCAGTCACGGTGGAAACTTGAGTAAGGTAAGTAAATGGACAACTCAATAGGAATTTACTCACATTAGATTTGAAAACGACCATGTTATAGTCGGCCGGGAAGCTGACAAACGGTATTGTGTTTAACAGGCGGACAGTTTTAGGAAAGAAACTCTGCTCATGGAATTTTTCTTTAGTTTTAGGCACAAATAAGGAGTGAGAACAGTTGGTGGTGGTTGTTTCAGCTAGATGAGTATTTGTTGTGAACGTTTTACATAGAGGGGCCATAGATTGGAGCTCAGTCGAACACCTACCATAAAAGTTGGTTGGTTGGTTGTTTTTGTTTTACGGCATATCAACCCTTTTCGGGTTATTTAATGCCGAATCCAAAGATTTTGAAGAAAAAATTTTTTTAACAGAATATATTTGTTGTTTTCACATCGGTTTCTATTTAACCCATAGTTGGGACCCTAACAGGTACTAACACTTCGGGTCAGAGTGGACCTGGGAGCAATAGTAATTAAAGGGTTGCTCCACACTCCCCAAAACCCACAAGCTGGGGCCTCACCACTGGATATAGTTTAAGGTCATATCCAGGACCCCCATTGAGGGACTTTTACCCTCTGCAGGAGGGGGGGGGGCAGTCGGCGTATCCTAATGCCCCACCGACAGGGCCCTACTATAAAAGTATTGATAGAGTAGAATTTAGTAGAATTGATACGATAAATACATTACCTACTTTCCCCAACAATAATGGCCGCCTATAACAGTCAAACTAATACAAGGTGTATTGCAACTGAATTTGTTAACATTAATGTACTCAATTAATGTAATCAAAACACACAAAGTAAATAAAACAGATAGTTGATGGGGGAGGGGGACTATCTTAAAAAAAAAAAAAAGATGGTAAAAATTTAACAAATATAATTTAATCTAATGCTAATTCAAGGTCAGCAGTGATAAGGAATAGCCACTCGGACTTAGGGTTAGTGATAGGGCAAATGATTTTATTAAAACTATTTTTTTAAGGCATGAAGCCTCACTAACAACAAGTAACATGTAGCCATTTTGTTTCACATGTAAAAAAAAAAAAACAAATTTTGAACAAAATGTAATATGGAAAAAAAAAAAAGAAATTAAACAGTTTCAAAACGTTAAAAGTAAACAAATCGATAGAACTTTAATTTTACTGAGCTTAGTAAAAGTTATTTGTCACGCACGCACACACATATATATATATATATATATATATATATATATATATATATATATATATATATATATATATGTATATATATGATGAGAATAATGGAAATAGTATTCCGACAAAATAGAGAAATAAAAAAGAACAAACTGAGTTATGCGTTCATCAACGTTTCGTCTTTATTTCGAGACTTCCTCTGGATGAATGAGATTAAGAAAAAACATCAGTACAAATATTTGAAAATGTTTCATGTGCAAAGTGTGACGCTCATTTACTTAATCTACTGCTAATTCAAGGTCAGCAGTGAAAGGGAATAGCCACTTGGACTTAGGGTTAGTGATAGGTTAAATGATTTTATTAAAACTATTTAAGGAATAACTATGAACCACAGTCTGTAATCAGCTTTCGGTTTACTATGCTTTTTTTCTGCTTGCTTGTTTCACTTGCGTCACACTTTGCACATGAAACATTTTCAAATATTTGTACTGGTGTTTTTGTTTTCTTAATCTCATTAATCCAGAGGAAGTCTCAAAATAAAGACGAAACGTTGATGAACACGGTTTGTTCCTTTATATGTATCATCATCATCATGCAATCCGGCAGTCTTGACGATGACTAGTCGAGGCCTCAGTGCTTTATCCTTCAGTGTTGGCATAGTCCTCTTTCTGTGTGAAACATCCGGTCACAGGCACTGCATATGTGGGTGCCAGGGTTGATAGTGTCTCAGCTCTAAGGCTTCTCCAATCTTTCTCTCTATTTCTTTCTTTCCTTTGTGGAGACTGTTCCACCAACCACTCCTTTCTTTGGCTTGTTCCTCCCAACTCTCGACATTGATGTTCATTGCCTTCAGGTGCCGCTTTGTTACATCTTTGTAGTGAAGCTCCTGACCTCCTACCTTGCGGGTTCCATTTTCTAGTTCCCCGTAGAAGATCATCTTTGGAATTCGGTGGTCTTCTATTCTAGTAATGTGCCCGATCCATCGTAGTTGCATAGTAGCAAGGGTAGCTTCCACGCTATCTAAGTTTGCTCTCCTAAGAACTTCCATGTTATGGTATGTAGTCACTCCATATATATATATATATATATATATATATATATATATATATATATATATTATATTTATTTTTATTTCACCTACCCACTTAGCAACAGCCAAAATAGCATAACAGTTACAAGCGCCAACAGTCGTTTAGGTGATTGAGTTTCAATCCTAGCTTGAAGCAGTTGCTAGTCTAACTGCACTGAATAGCTGTGATACAGCAAAACAGTTTGTGGATGACTTATACACATGTAACAGGTGAAGACTCTGAAGTGTTCACCGATAGGTAAGTGTAGTACTAGGTGGTTCTGATTTCAGAACACCCAAGAAAGTTCAGTTTAATAATAAAAAATAGGAGAAATAAAACAAAAACAAAGGAGACAACTCAAAGTCTCCAGGGAAATAGGAGTGCCACAGGCCACAATTTGAAATCAGCTTTCAGTTTACAGTGCTTTTTCTGCTTGCTGTCTCCTGAAAGAAATTAACTCAAATAGATGGCCTTCGTTTGATGTTTGAGTCACAAATTCCATAGGCATGGATAAAATAAAACTCCAATCATAAATTCTTGTTTTTATAAAGATCAATTATTAAATAAACTCCTGACTATAATATTTGCTATTATGCAATAAAGTTTAATGAAAAAAATGTATATGCAATTTTATTCTTTTTTTTCAACAGCTCAGAGATTTTCGTCGTGTGAACAGTTTACTCAGAAAAAAACCTTTGCAACGCACGATTGTCCCTTTTTCTTTCTTTCCTTCTTCTCTCTCTTTCGGTTAGTGAGTGAAGGTGTAGCATGGGTGGAGGAGCATTCAGACTCAACTCCTTACAACAAAAGCTCTCAACTCAATTCAACTCAAAACTCACTCTTACACACCTTCTTATAGAAAGGTAACAGGGTGTGTTTGACAAAGTCTGAGGTTTCATTCAGCCAATCTACCTTCGAATTTGCTCTGATTGGCCAAGTTGGTAAAATCACTTGTGCCATCATTTTCCATCAAAAGTTTCTCCCACAACGCAACCTTGGATTCTATTTTAACCGTTATTGGTATAAATTTCGACCATGACAGGTGGTTCGATCACACACACACACACACACACACACACACAAATATGCTTCATGGCTATTGGAAAATCACATAATTACAGTCTCTGTTTTCATGGTTTTGAATTCTGTCACAGTCAGCCACGCTGATAAGCAGCAATAATGGTGAAACACAGGTCCGTGGATAATTATTTCACTATAATTAAATCAATAAATATATGTGTGTGCATGTAATATATATGTCCATAAAAAATATGTATGTAAATGAGTTAACTCAAGCCCTTAGGAAGTGTATCACAATTAGCTTTAACACCTACAAAATCGATAACAAACATTTGTAAGCGATAAATCAACTCATATTTTAGACAGACTTTTCATGACTTGCTAGTAAAACATAATTACAGTCTGATTTTAATAGTTAACCATGCTGATGAGCCACATTAAGGACAAAACACATTCGTCTGATTTTCATAGTCAGCCATACTGATGAGCCTCAGTAAGGGCAAAACACATTCCCATGAATAACTATTCTATCTATATGCAATATAGAATTTTTACATTAGGGGTTGTGTTCCTATCAAGAAACACAACTCCCAAGATGAATTCCGCGTGACCAATGCACCATTCCGACATTTGAAAAGACTACCGTAAAAACAACAAACGGACTTCTACTGATTCTATGTTCCAACAACAACATGGCAACAAAAACAAAGAAAGACATACTGATGATGAAGTGTATCTTCGAAATATATTTATAAATTTTAATATAAATTTCAAACAAGATAAATATCTGTTTATTTTGTAATAATGCGTTGTTTTGACTTCAAACGTATCTAATACGCATTTATTTTATTTTATTTTTATTTAATTATGGAGATATTTTATAGACTCAGACTTTACTCTGTAATTTCCCTAAATCCTTCGGTCCTGGATATGACCTTAAACTATATCCGATGGTGAGGCCCCAGCTTGCGGGCTCTGGGGAGTGTGGAGCCACCCTTTAATTGCCATTGCTCCCAGGTCCACTCTGACCCGGAGTGGTAGTACCTGTTAGGGTCCCAACTATGGGTTAAATAGAAACTGACTTACAAAAAACAAATATATTCTATTAAAAAAATTGTTCTTCAAAATCACCGGATTCGGCATTAAATAACCTGAAAAGGGTTGATATGCCGTAAAACAAAAACAACCAACCAACCTAAATCATTCAAGTACATGAGCAGTTTACTCATAGAAGCAGAAATCGAGAAATCTTTTCTGTATTAAAAAATTCTTTTTTCTAAATTTGATTAAAGACTTAAAAACGAAAAGAATATTTAGAAATATATCGAATTTTGTTTTGTTCTTCGTTATTGTAGCGAAATTCGAAAATTGAAATACTGAATTTAAAGTGAAACCAATTATATCTACCGAATTGTTATGTTGCAATAATGAAAATATCCAAAAATTACGAAAAACGATAAGGTAGAAAATTAACTATTAATGAAAATAGTTTTTGAAGACAATCAGTGAAAATTAAGTTTTGCTAAACTGGTCAAAGATTTCCAGTTCTAAGAAAATATTTACCTCCCTTTTGTTACAATTTAGAACTCCCCGCCAAAACTCAATTTTCACTAATCTGACCCTGCAGAAGATGCCTGGGGCAGCTCTGTCATTAAAAGAAGTCACCAGGCGATTAGCAATATCCCCTTCTCAAAGAGAGATGGCAAAGTCTGGGAGAGTGGACCTCCTAGAACTGTCAAGAACCAGCATTACACTGCAATCAAAATTGGGAAAATATGAAGAAACATGCAAGAAATTACCAAGCTTCCCATGAAGATCCCAACAGACTTCTTTGTTTTTAGATTTTTATCATGGAAATGTTGAGCAAAAGCCAACACAACAGATAATAAAAAATTCAGTTTGTTGTTGGGAAGTTTTCGTACGACAATAAATTGGGGAGGGTACAAGATGCCAAGTAAGTTTAAAGAATCAAAACAATATCCTTGGGGAGGGGGGGGGTGCATACAATCCATCATCCATCCAGTGCAGCCGTAGCCAAGACTGAACTTCCCTACATGAGTTTGTAGTGTAATTCAAATCTTGTCGCTAGCTGGAGACTTGATGCTTGGCCAGGACTATCAACGGCTATCAAGGGTATTCTTATTGTGACACCATCACTAGACGGGATGCTTACCACGGCTTAAGAGAGTCCCATCTACCCTAATCTAAGGATAGGCCGCGTCAGTTTCTCAACCTGATATTCTACCTCGCAGTACATACAGCGCCTCGCCTTCCCAAATGGTCACCCATCTGGTACTGGCCAGGCTCAACGTTGCTTAACTTTGGTGATCTGGCGAGAACCGGTGTGTCAACGTGATGCAAGCAAACTCGTGTTGTTTTGGCAGATTTCCAAAGTCAGACCCAAATAACATTTAAGCTGACAAATTAATCTTTATATTAAAAAAAAAAAAAAATGATTGGGGAATCTTAAATAGCAAACTCTTAGAGTGAATATGGTATTATGGTGATTGAGGAAAATGTTAGACAAGTAGATACAGCAAACAACAGTTCGCAAACTGCTTAGAACTTCTACCCAGTCGTGGCTGAGAGGACAAGAACATGCTATGTAATCATCATCTCAAATATTCAGGAATATAAGATAAATCTCTACTTTTATATAAAAGGAATTGTGTCTAGGGGCGAGAGAGAGAGAGAGAGAGAGACAGAGAGAGAGAGAGCTATAGACTCCTAAATGGCTATGCCAATTTTTTATACATTTTACACAAATGTACTTTATGTGCCTGGCAGTGTTCTTAGATGGGTTCTGTATCGGAATGTCTTTGATAAGAATCGATAATCGAAACAATTCGATGCAAGAAGGAACGAGCGATTTTGACTAAAGTTAACGCCTTATACAGCATAACATCATAAGTGCATTTGAGAAGTTTTATTACCAAACAAGCCAAAAGGGCCGACATATAAAAATCAACAATAGGTACTTTGATATGACAAGGGCAAATTCGAAACGAATGTTTGTGTTTAAAGCATAGTTAAACCATGATATTTGACTTTTTCATTTTAAACTTAAATTCAAGTCATTATCACCGCACACGCAGAAAGGCCAGATATATAAAATCAACAGTAGGTCCTTTGATATGACAGGGGCGTGTTTAAAATGAATGCGTCTGTTTAGAGCACAATTGAAGCATGATACTTGACTTTTGCATTTTACACTTAAATTCAAGCCATTATATATAAAAATAACGTTATAAAATCGACAGTAAGTTCTCTACAGAACAATGTAGGCTACAATGATCGTGGACTAAGTCACGGTGGGGAGACATGTGAAGCTTCCTCTCAGTACATCACGATGAGTCCCCAACTACAACTGGCAATCAATCGATTTCATTGATTTCACAGATTCCGATGACAATAAATATATAGGAGAGTGAAACATTTTTGTTGAGCATCATTTAATCCCGAGCAACGTCAGGTCTCCCTGCTAGTAACTTATATTCTAAATTGCAGAATATAATAGTTGTTAATCTTACAATTAAAATTTTATTTCCTTTTCTGTATAAGTTTAAAAAAATGAGCAATTGAACAAAAAAAAAATTAAAAATACAAACACTTCACTGCCTCCTGAGCAACGTCGAGTAGATACATCTAATTTATAAAACTCACTATGTCTGCTGTCTGTCTGTCTGTCTCCATATTTTCAAACTATCTCTCCTGAAACTAAAAGTCACAGAGTGGCACTAGGGACCTCAAATTATTGGATTTTTTATGGACCGTTCTTTTATGGTCTTTAGCTACTTAAAATAGTTTTTAAGGGGTCAAAAAGGGGTCCAAGTTGAAAAAAATCGTTATACATTTTGTACATTCATCTTAGTTCATTTTTAATCAGTTCATATACGCGTCACGTTGATACAGTGGTAACGTCACCAGCTTTGAATGCTACAGGTTTGGTTTTTGTTTCGATTCTACCTGATGGCACTCAGATACTTTTTTTTTACTTTGGAAATCATGACTATAATAATATATACTAAATCTGGACAAATTAAAATATCATATTTAAGCATATTTTACAACTGGGCAAAGCCGGGCCCCCCACCCCGCTAGCATTATTTATAAATATATATGTGTATAAGAAGTCTGTTAGCACTGTAGAATACCAGAGTATTGACGTGATGTGATGTAACAAAAAAAGACAAACGAATGAATGAAGGTCCGCTTCTTGTCTCGTTCTTACGACATTTTTCCTTCTTTTTTTTAACAACAATTTTTTGGGTTTGTTTTCTTTTTGAAACAGAAGATCACAGTGTAGTATCTGTTCTGATGTTATTCTCCACCTTTTCTGTCCTCGGTCCTTCATGACTGAGATAATTTTTAGTTTCGTTCCTATCCAGAGTGCCCCTTTTTGAGAAGCTGGATTTTTACCATATTAAAAACCGATCTTGTGTCTAACTCTGCCCTCGTGGGGAGGCAAGTAAATAAGAAAAGAGATGTATATTCTTAAAATCATCAAAGCCATTTACCATTCCGGTTAATTAAAACTATAAGTCCATATTTACTGGTTCATATATGTGATCGATTTTGGAAAATAAATAGATATACGAAGATTTGTAAAATAAAATAAAATCAATAAAATTAAGAAAACTTTGTTTATAATTTTTTTTATTGGAATTCTTTGAGATGAGTAATTTGTATATTTACTTATTTGCGGACTGTTATCCTCATCTATATAATTGTTGTTTCACAACGTTTCGGCCAACTATTCCTCTGGCCTTCGTCAGGTGGTTGACCGCAACGGGATAGGAATGTTGAGTCTCTTAACTGTATCCTCAGTAATTACTGCCTTCCATAGTTGTTGTCGTCTCCCTACGTTTTTTTTTTTTTTTTTTTTTATTACATTTTCACCCCAAACAAGGCAAATTGCCACTTTGGTGTAGGGGGCTACTATCAGGGGCAACAACTACTGAGGTACTATGTAGGGATTTGGGCAGCAAGATGTCGGTTCACGTTACACTTGAACTTCTGCACGTCAGTACTGTTGGGGAAGCAGGGACCTGGAATGGAATTCCAGAGTCTAGCGGTTCTGGGGAAGAAACTATTGGAGTAAAAAGATCTTTTATATCTAGGGATCTCTACAGTGTGGGGGTGGGATTTAGCAGCCTGTCGGGTTTGTCGAGGGTGCTCACGTCGTGGGGGCACAAGTGATTGCAGTTCGTCAGAGCATTCACCACTAAAATACTTGTAGAAAAGGCAGAGGGATGCAACATTTCGTCGATGGGACAGAGGCTGAAGCTTAGATGCCAGTTCAGGGCCTATCAGGTTTGCGACTCTCTTTTGAACCTTGTCAAGGAGCGAGAGACTAGTAGCAGATGCACCAGCCCAGATGTGACAGCAATACTCCATACATGGGCAAATGGTGGCCTTATAGAGGTACAGGATACTTTCGAGTGTTAGTAGTTTTCTAGCACGGTAGAGAGAGCCCACGTTTCTTGCAGTGGCCCTACGTTTTAGCCAATTAATCCTCTGGCCGGCTTGAGTAGGATTAAAACTGCTATCTTCAGACGATGTTCAACTGGAACCATAGAGACTCAACGCATCTATCCACTGCGCCATGGGCCCCGAAGAAGGCCAGAGGAATAGTTGGTCAAAACATGGTAAAACAACAACTATGAAAATGAGGATAACAGTCCGTAACTAAATAAATAAAGACTTTGTTTGTTTGTTTGCTTTTGCTCATACGTCACTTCAATACCTCAGTATTTTACATTGCCACACTAACTTAACTTGAATACCTACTAGACGCTATCCTCGAGTGTCTAAGGTCTCTCTGTACAGGGGTTTGTCAGAACAACTTGGCATGAGGATACTTTTTCCATAGAAGTAAACCCTGACCAAATATTCAAAGTCACATAGTATTCGCAGCCCACATAAGATCTCCTCACCACGGCTACCCCACAGCTGTTCCAAGGAATGGTGCACCTTCTCCAAGTGATATTACCTCAAGTAATAGCACAAAGCTGGATACTCCACCAGACTAGATAAATTCTTGTCCTGGACTCCAGTAAGACCATGAGACCAACATGAAAGATATACTACAACGTATAAAAATAGTTAATTGGGGAGAGGAAAATTATGTTCTCAATTTCTTTACTAACTCAGTGATTGAGAGATAAAGAACTTTAATGGAACATTCGAATATCTATGTATCTCATATAGACTTCAAGTGTTAGCCCCTGGTTGTGGGCCCCTGGATTTCTGAGAACTTTGACTGAAGTAAAATAAAACAAAAAACATACTTGTTTACCAGCAATGCTTCAAGCAAACTAACCTTCTCTTTTATATCATTCAAAGTATATGGATTTTAAATAAGTCGTGCATTTTCAACTTTTTTTTTTTTTTTTTAAATGAACAGAATCTAAATCGAATTTTTGTTTTAAGTAATACATTGGGAAAAATGCCAAAGCTTTTGCATCAGAGTCTGCTATTTTTGGACCGACTGACTCCAACGTTCTAACATCAAACATATAAAGATATTTTATGAGATTTTAACCACTGGGCCTAAATAGCATTTAAGCACCAAGCATTTTTACTAGAAAAATAGTTGGATCATTCTACCGGTTCATAAAGTACTTCACTCATAATACAATCTACTTTTTTTCTTTTTTTTTTTTTTCTTTGAAGATTGTAATGCCAAATCAGCTGCCAACATTGCCCTGCTTTTTATTGAAACCAACCGAGAGCTCTTTTTTGTATCCTCGTTGTTCCCTTAAGTGCAATTGTCTGGATCTCTTTTGCACTTGGTTCGCCAGGAATTTTAGTTAGGTAGGACTTCAGGTTCTTATCCATATGCCTTGTGTCACCTCTAATAACTGGTATGATTGATATCTGCCTAAGATTACAGTTTCTTTTCATATCATACATGAGACCTTGATATTTGGTCTGTTTCTCACTTTCAGCTCTGTTCAGCCATCCATCGTGAGGGACACTCGCTTCAACCAAGGTTGCCACTCTCTCTCTGACTTATTCCATATAACTATGTCAGGTTTGACAGCAGTATTTTCAAGGTAGGTAGTTGTAGGGATTACATGGTCTTCTACCTGTACAAGAGCCAAATATGTCCTAAGATGGAGTACTGTTGTCACATCTGGGGAGGGGGGGGCTGCTCAGAGCACTTATTTCTGCTTTGACAGGGTTCCAAACTGGCTTGGAAACTTAGTAGATGACATAGTTTTCTCTTTCTTTACAACACCTTTATAAAAGAGATGCTGTGAGTCCATCTCTGCCTCTATCATTATTTTCACGGCACGTGCTAAACTGAGCTTCACTCTATGGTCCCCCCTTCCCTAAAAGACATTCACAGCAAACACTCGACTAAATACGACCACTGTCAGCAATTTCTCTATCTGTGCTTAAAACTAAATGGAAATTCCGCAAGCAGAGCTTTTTTTCACCAGAGCTGCTCATCTGTAGAACACAATACTGTGGAGCTGCTTCCCAGATGACTGTAACATGGTTGTTTTCAAGTCTGATGCAAACAAGTTCTTGATGAGCCATTATCTAAAATAAATTAACTCTTACCCAATTTCCACCACCACTGACCATCACAATGTTGTATCACCTGACACCCTGGCCTTCGGACCTTGATAAACGGTGACTCTATAGTATACATAAAAAAAAAGCTGACTCACCAAACTATGATTCTTATGAGCGATTTTTTTTTTCCATCTTATTACGAGGGTCGTTCCAAAAGTAAAGCCCCCTATGTGTTTTTAAACTCAAAAAGTTGAAGAGCTATGAAGACAGGACTGGTACCATTAAAACAGGTGACCTTTTGTGCTTGTGAATTTGTTTTTCTACATAGTCACCACCATTCTCAATGCACCTTTGCCACATCTCTGCTTCGAACACACATCCATGACAGGGGGTTGCTTTCTTATAGTCTCACACCGTCAATATCTACAACAAAGTGATGAAACTTTCAAGTCATCATAATAATGTAATTTGCGATCCCTTCTGATCCATTCGGGTGGAATAAGAAAAATTAGGACGGATTATTTTCTTTCTTATTGATTTAATGATCAAATGAAGTTTATTTAACTCTGGCGAAAGGACAGACCCATCAAATTATCGCCCCATTAGCCTCCTCCCACTTTTTGCCAAAATATTTGAGACCATAATTAACCATGCTCTAGTCCATCTTACAGATGCTAAACTACTGACTGACAAACAATATGGATTTAGACAAGCCCGTTCCACAGCAGACATCCTAACTGTGATCTCTGAACGTATATACCATTCACTGGACAAAGCGGGGGAGGGCAGAGCGGTAGCTCTAGATATATCTAAGGCTTTGGACAGGGTATGGCATGAGGGTCTCCTCAGTAAAATCAGATCATACGGTATCACTGGTAGAATACTTAACATAATTAAATCCTTCTTAGATAAGAGAAAAATCCAGGTTGTCCTCGACGGTCGTACATCTAAACAATATGATATAAATGCGGGAGTGCCCCAAGGATCTATCCTGGGACCTCTGCTGTTCCTGATATTCATAAATGACCTCCCCGACAAGATTGCCTCTGAGATGGGGATATATGCTGATGACACCACACTCTATAGCAGGCACGACAGGAAAACAAACGAACATATATCTAAAGTAATGGCAGAAACACTAGAGGATGACCTCCAATCAGTAGTGGAATGGGGACAAAAATGGATGGTCACGTTCAATGCTGCCAAGACAAAACTGGTTTCATTCAATAATTACAAGAAACCTTCTCTACCACCTATAGCAATGGCCAACGACTCTTTATCTGAGAGTACGTCTCTCAAGCTCCTTGGCCTAACGTTCACTGGAAACATGAGTTGGAACAGTTACATCTAGGGCATTGCCAGGGCCGCTGCAAGGAAGGTGGGCTCTCTCTCTACCGTGCTAGAAAACTACTAACACCCGAAAGTATCCTGTACCTCTATAAGGCCACCATTCGCCCATGTATGGAGTATTGCTGCCACATCTGGGCTGGTGCATCTGCTACTAGTCTCTTGCTCCTTGACAAGGTTCAAAAGAGAGTCGCAAACCTGATAGGCCCTGAACTGGCATCTAAGCTTCAGCCTCTGTCCCATCGACGAAATGTTGCATCCCTCTGCCTTTTCTACAAGTATTTTAGTGGTGAATGCTCTGACGAACTGCAATCACTTGTGCCCCCACGACGTGAGCACCCTCGACAAACCCGACAGGCTGCTAAATCCCACCCCACACTGTAGAGATCCCTAGATGTAAAAGATCTTTTTACTCCAATAGTTTCTTCCCCAGAACCGCTAGACTCTGGAATTCCATTCCAGGTCCCTGCTTCCCCAACAGTACTGACGTGCAGAAGTTCAAGTGTAACGTGAACCGACACCTTGCTGCCCAAATCCCTACATAGTACCCAAGTAGTGTTGCCCCTGATAGTAGCCCCCTACACCAAAGTGGCAATTTGCCTTGTTTGGGGTGAAAATGTAATAAAAAAAAAAAAAAAAAAAAAACTGTCATCAGTTGTTTCTTTAGCAGGGAGATCCGACGTTGCCCAGAATCGAATGAGGATAAACACTTTCGATCCATCAAAATCGATGAAATCGCTCGTTTTCGATCAAATCAATTTGATTGTTTACTCTAGTCAGGGATCCACCGTTGTGCCACAGGAGGAAGCTTCACATGCCTCCCTTCAGTGATTTAGTTCACAATACATTGCACTGTAGAGAACCTACTGTTGATTTCCTTCAATTATTTTTATACAATAGTTTGAATTAAAGTTTAAAATGCAAAAGTCAAGTATCATGGTTCAATCGTGTTCTAAATAAAAACATTCATTCCAAACACACCCCTGTCTTATCAAAGAACCTGCTGCTGCTTTTATATGCGGGGCCTTTCTGCTTGAGTCATGATAAAACTTCTCAAACACACTTGGAATGTTAGGTAGTATAAAGGTGTTAACTTTGATCTAAATCGAACTGTTCCTTCTTTAATCGGATTTTTTTCGCTGATCGACTTTCAATACTTATCGAAAGCATTCTGATACAAAACCTATCTAAGAACACTCCCAGACACATAAAAAAAAAATTTTTTTTTTGGCTCAGCTGTTTCAGAGTCCATAGGCAACAAACTGTCACACAAACAAGCCTTTTAGATATAATTAGAGATAGTGAACTAAAAAAATCATTGATTGGAATGGTGGGAAAATATAAAACCTGCTATATGTCAAATAAAACTCATGTTTGTTGCCCGGGAAACCTTTAATAGTTTCTCAGCTGAAAGAGAGAATGGTTTGATTACAATCGGAACCAAAGAAATGTGAATTGTATTTAAACCAGACTATCTATAGAAAATGACATTAGCAAAATTGTTCATGGTGAAAGATTTCTTGGATACAAAAAACAATAAAAGGCTAGCATTTTTCGTTGTTGTTGTTGTTTTTTATTTATCTTATTTTTTTTTATCTATGTGCACATATCAGTAATTAGCTTGTGATACAGCCTAAAGGACGAATCAGCCCCACCCCCATCATCATGTGCTGGTTTATGCTACGATTATTAACAAAAAATAATTGAAGACAGAGGGGGGGAAAAAAAAAAAAAAAAAACAGAACTTAAAAACTTTCCAAAGACAATAATTCTTTTAAAAAAAATTATTTAGGAGAAAATCTAAATATAGAAGCTTTAAATATGAAAATAGAAGAAATGGGGAGCAACCACCAGAATGAAGAGGAGGAATTCTGTTGTGAAATGCAAAAAGGCGCAAAAGTTCAAAAGTAATTCCTTATGTGCGAAAGGGATACATTAGTGATAGGACGATTCCAATACTTTTTCCTGCTTCTGGTTCCAATTTTCATTAAAATTGGTTAATTTCCTGATTTTTGGTGAATTTTTAAGTAAACGGAGGGGTCAAAATGTTTATACATTTAGAGCATCGGCTATTCATTTTGCACGTGCCTAGCAATTTAAGTCTGTTGCATTTTCCATGGTCGGGCCTAAATAACAATAGATCTGATGAATCGAATCGAATATCCGTTCTTGTTAAAATATAGGGCAAATATGTAATACATAGCAATTTGATTTATTTTTGTGGATGATAAAAAACGGGAGACTATTTTGGAAATGATTAAAATATATGATAGATAAGGATGTTCCATCTTTTCTTGGGAGGGGTGGGTGGGATGAATTGTCAGGAAGAAAGGCTGGAGAGAGATGGGGGTTGGAAAGAGGTTAGCACGAAAGGGGAAATGGGAAGGGGTGGAATACGAAACAGGGATTGAGAATTTGTAATAGTAGAGTTGAAAATTAGGATGAGGAAGAGAGGGTTAGGGTTAGGGTTAGGGTTAGAGTTGGAGAGGGTGGAAAATGTTCCATCTCTTTTTTTTTTTTTTTTTTTCCTAGAGAGAATAGGGGATAACAGGAAGGAAAGAAAAAGAAAAGGAAACAATCTAACAGGTTGATGGACTTTTTCTTTTGGAGTGGGAGAGGGATCGAGTGTGGTTGGGTGTAGGTGGGGGTGGAGTTGAAGATGAGACTTTAATCAAAGAGATTGTCTAAGAAAAGACCAAAGATGTTATCAGGTTTTATTTTTATTTTTTGACAAGCAAGTGGTGGCGGCGGCGGCAGGATCAGAAGCGATTAAAAGAGGACAAGGATTTTTATGAAACTGCAGAAATGAGCAGGAAAGTACCTCCCTTAGAAAAGGAGTTAAGTTGGAAACTGGGTGGAGAGTGTTGAGTACCGGAGAGGCGTGAGTGGGGAGGAAGGAGGGGCAAGAAAGGCTATAAGATGGGAAGAGAGAGAGAGAGAGAGAGAGAGAGAGAGAGTAGGGAACGAGAGAGGATAGTAGCAAGAGAAGAGAGAGGTAGAAAGAGGGGGAGAAGCAAACGAGAGAAAGAGGGGGAGCAACAAGAGAGAGAGAGAAAGAAAGAGGAGGAGCGAGAGAGGGGGGAAGCAAAGAGAGAGAAAGAAGGGAAAAGCAAGAGAGAAAAAGAGAGGAGGGAAGCAAGATAGAGAGGAAGGTAGCAAGAGAGAGGAGGGCAAGAGAGAGGGAGGTGAGAAAGAGAAAGGGGGCAAGAGGGAGAGGGGCAAAGAGAGAGAGAAGGGGAGCAAGAGAGAAGTGAAGCAAAAGAGAAGGAGCAAGAGAGGGGGCAAGAGAGAGAAGGGAGAGCAAAGAAGGGGGAGCAAGAGAGAGAAGGGGGAGCAAGAGAGAGAGAGAGAGGGAAATGAGAACAAAGAAGAGACCATCTGCAGTCGGATTTAAAGATTCAGAGAGTCTTCCGCCATGCGACAAAATATTATGAAATTAAAAATTGTAACAAGGTAGTACAGTTTGCTCGAAACATTGTATATAATATGCATATGGTGAGGAGGGGTAGAAGTCTTCGCAATGATCCGTGGCTCAACGGATATAAGTGCTATGTAATAATCAGTTCTCAGTGACCCTCTTCTGGAGGTTGAAGTTTCGAACTTTAATACAAGCAATACTAAGAATATAATTATAAATTACATAAGACTTCTACTAGTGATGGGACGCTTCCAATATTTTCTCCAGTTTCGATACAATTACCAATTCTGTACTAAATTCCCGATTCCGATACAATTTACCAATGCCGATTCTTTATAAATCTCCAACTATTTAACAATAGAGTTGTTTTATTTTTCCCGATTAATGTAAAAACTCGTGTAAAATGTGAAGATATTTTCTCAAACGTAAAAACACACTTGTGGGGAAGGAGGTGATCTATAGTTTCTAGTTTTACTGGTAGTTTAAAATCAATAAATATTCATTATTTTAGCATTACTACCAGTAATGGAAGATTTTGTTTTAAATAAAAAAAATAAAAAAATAAAATAAAAAAAAAAGAATTAAAAGAATCGTTTTTGGCATCAGAAAACAGGCAGAAAATTTTCCGATTCCAATTAGTCGTCCCAACACTAACTTCTACTTCATCATGGCTGACGGAATGAGAACAAGTTATTTTAATAGATTAAATAAAATAAAGAGTTCTGTTTGAAATTTCGCACAGATTCGACAAGACCGACAAGACGGACCAGAAGAAAATCAGAGGTTGCGTTTTGACTTGATCAGATCATTAATTGTGCATTTTCGAAGCAAAAAAAAAAAAAAAAAGAAAGAAAAACGGATCCTAAATCATTTAGTTCATTTCTCATTTTTTATTTTATTTTATTTTTTTTTTAATTTTTTTTTTTTACATTTTTCTACTGATGCTTAAGAAGTCCGAAATCTCCTTATTTGTCCCTCTGGTGTGGATTCCAAGAAGAACGCTGCATTTCCTCCACAAATATGAATGTTTAAAAATTGTTCATCTGTTAAATAACTAGCAGGGAGACTCGACGTTTCCAGGATTGAACGAGGAGCAACAAATGTTCAACCCTCCCATACTTTTATTGTCATAGAAATCGGTGAAATCGCCCAATTTTTTTTTTTTTTTAAATCAAATCAATTGATTGCCTGCTCTAGTAAGAGCCCCTTCCCCTGTAGTATACCGAAGAAAGCTTCACATGCTTCCCCACAATGGCTTACACCAAAATACACTGTCGTCTACATTGCACTGTAGAGAGTCTACTGTTGATTTTATAAAATTATCTGGAAATAATGGCTTCACTTAACGTTTAAAAGACAAATCAAATATTGTTTAATTGTGCTCTAAACAGAAACATTCATTTGGAATGCGCCCCTGTCTTACCAAAGAACTAAATGTTCATTTTATGGAACTTTTACATAATCTCTTGAATTAAGTAACTGTACAAAAGTCAAGTATCACGGTTCAATTGTGCTCTAAAAAGAAACATTTATTCCAAATGCACCCCTACCTTATAAAAGAATCTACAGTTGGACCTTTCTGGTTGTGCAGTGATAAAACTTCTCGAATTCCCTTGTAATGTTAGGTTGTATAAAAGGGTTAACTTTGGTCAAAATTGAACTTCCTTCTTTAATCGGATTTTTTCGATTATCGATTTTCAATACTTATCAGACGCATTCCGATACAAAACCTATGTAAGTACACTCCCAGACATATAAAGTATATTCGTGTGAAATCCCCAACCTCAAAAAAAAAAAAAAAAAAAAAAAAAAAAAAATCGACCCAGCCATTTCCAAGATCATAGGGAACAAACTTGCCAACGTCCCTAAGTGAAACTGTTTTCAGTGGAATGACCTGGATTCAAACTTCGTACACCCAGGTTATCAATCCGTGTTTTGCTGATGGTGAAGAAGACTGAAGTCTTGTTTGTCCTTCCGGCATGGATTCTAAGGAAAATATATGTCTACAAAAACGACTTTCTACAAATATGAAGGTTTAAAATTGCCCAGAATCCATTACTTTGGAGGAGGGGGAGGGGGAACAAAACCCTGGAAATATAGCCATCGCTTTCACAAAGATTGACAAGGAAAAAAAAATGCTTAAAATTAACTGTTGAAAATGTAGAACAAATATCATCCACACCCGGCATACACTGATGCTAAAAAGTTACACAAGAGACAGGTTGGCGGTAATATCAGAATGGAAAATGTCAGATTGAATCCATCTTCCTCATCCTCTTCCTCGTCACCTACTCATCTTACTGAAGTTGTTTTTATTTTGTTTTTTGTTTTGTTTTGTTTTCTTTTTTTTGTCAGTCAGTCTTACGAGGCATATGACATGTTAAAATCTGATTGGCTAAAAAATGAAGTCATTGCTTCACTCTGTTTGATTGGCATTGGATTACAGTCTTATTTTAAAACTTTTTTTTGTCGTAGACTTTTTTTTTTCATTTAACGTAATGAGTCACCACTTACCAAGGCCGAAAGCCACTCGAGGATAACCTGAATTTTTTTTTTTTTTTTTTAGATGATTAGTTATTCGTATTATTTGGATTCTTTTTTTTTTTTTTTTTACATGGTGATCACCACTTATCAAGGCCTGGATGCCACTCAGGAATAATGGTTACTGCGTGTACAGTAATCAATGGGATAGTATCGTAGTAATCGTTAGTATTGGAGATTTGATAAAGTGTCTTACTTAAGGGGGCGGTTCATCAGGAATTTGTTTATCTTGGACTTGAAGACATCCAAGTTGTAGTCAGGTGGGAAACAGGCAAACGGAAGAGAGTTCCACAGGCGCGCAGTTCTAAGAAAGAAGCGTTATTCATGGAATCTACGTTTTGATTTAGGCACTTCTTCGGACTCCTATTCTCATCTTATCCGCAAGGACCGGTTTTTTGGAAAAATCAATTCTAAAAGTGTTATTCTATTAAAGATTGAACGTTTAATTTTAATAAAAAGAGCAAAATATAATATTTTTATTTATATAGACAAATATTACATATTACATACATATAGACAGGGTTCAAAAGAGAGTCGCCAATCTGATAGGCCCTGAACTGGCATCTAAGCTTCAGTCTCTGTCCTATCAACGAAACGTTGCATCCCTCTGCCTGCTCTACAAGTATTTTAATAGTGAATGCTCTGACAAACTGCAGACACTAGTGCCCCCACGACGTAGACACCCTCGACAAACCCGACAGGCAGTTAAATCCCACCCCACGCAGTAGAGATCCCTAGATATAAAAGATCTTTCTACTCTAGTAGTTTCTTTCTCAGAACCGCTAGACTCTGGAATTCCATTCCAGGTCCCTGCTTCCCCATCTGTACTGATATGCAGAAGTTCAAGTGTAACGTGAACCGACATCTTGCTGCCCAAATCCCAACATAGTGCCCCAGTAGTTGCTGCCCCTTATAGTAGCCCCCTACACCAAAGTGGCGATGTGTCTTGTATGGGGTGAAAATGTAATAAAAATAAAAATACACATTATATATATATATATATATATATATATATATATGGCTTATTAATTATCTTTGACGTATTCTATCTAAAAATAAATTTTGCATGTAAATTTTACGGTTTTCATTCATTCGCCTTGTGTCCAGCTCTACTTCCAATACCGTCCTATTAAGCTTTTGGTTGAGCTTAATACATAGATATAATATTTATTATATATTAGATTGAAGTTTACATTTGCTTTTGTCTAGTGAACTTTTATTATCTGCCTGATTGGTAGATATGAGAAAGAGAGAGACAGACAGACAGACAGACAGACAGACAGACAGAGATGGCTTTGTGCCTAGGCTCAAATCTCCCGACCAGCGGTAATCGTGACATCTTGCACTGATGATTCCCGAAAGGATGAAACACTAGTGTCTGTAGGTATTTAAAAATTATTATAGTCAGCCTCGGTTCTTATTGCTGAGCACTTTACAGCTGAAATGACAGTCGGTCATTTAAGCTGCAAGCATAGATCATTAGATCATTATGGCCATACGTCTTGACATTTAAAAATAAATGTTTAACTTTCAATAATATTTCTCACGGTTCGCTGTGTGGGTTTGTTCCTTGCTAATGGATTCAGAGATGGCTTAGTGACCGGGTTCGAATCTCCCGACCGGCGGTAATCATGACATCCTGCACTGATGATTCCCAAAAGTATGAAACACTAATGTCTGTAGATATTTAAAATTACTATATATATATATATATATAACTTTAAACTCTTCAGCTTTATAAAATATTGCAATTTTATGAACCTAAATGTATTTTGTTTAGTTTTTGTAGCATGACATATGGGGGGGGGGTTAGAACACGTAAAAAAAAAATCCCCTCATATATTTAATGAAAACTGCTTTTAAATACGAGTTAATTTTAAATTGAATACGTATCGAAAATTTCATGAAAATCGGACCATTCGTTGATTTTTGCTAGATTTTTTAAACAAAGGTGTGTTTACGCCTTCAAAATGATCATTACATAGGTACGCTGTTTTAAGGCGTCGATAATGTAAACACGATTTTGGTCTCGCATTTTCATTATTTTCGTACCCTGTAAATTTTTTTTTTTTTTTTAATATTACTAGTTTATTTGAAGCTTCTTTTAAATGGTACAAAATTTATGATGATAATATTAAATTAAATTACAGTTACATCGTATTACATATGAGGTGGGCGTGGGGGGGTAAATCTGTGTTTCGCGTTGGAGGTACCTGGTATACTTATTTCGACATGACAAGTAAGTGCGTGATCGTATTTTTTATGCATTTGTTCGAAATTTCATTATTTTGCAGAAGTACCGAATATTCTGTTTTATTAATAAAAAAAAAAGTAAAAAAAAAAAAAGAAAAAATGTTTTTAATGAAATTAATTCAAGCTCTGTTTTTCATCAAAGCGAATTTGATAAAAGAGGCCAGACGTAGCATAAAAAAAAAGAAAGAAAAAGAAAAGAAAAGGAATAGGAAAATTGTCAACAAATGTCACATGACGACAAACGACAAAACGCTGGGAAAATATACAGTCAGGCTCTGTTATTTCGCTCAACTGAAGGAAATGCAATTCCCCCCCCTTTCTTTTAAAAAGTAGTACAGCGATAGCATCGCGTTTTGATGGGCAGTTAAGTAGGATTTTTTTTTTCTCTTTTTTTTTTTTTTTTTTTTTTTTTTTTTTTTTTTTGCGGAAAAATGAAATTAGAATTAGAGGGCAGTAGCAATTTCGTTTTTGTCTACGGGTGTGTGCGTACCGTATCCCGTATCCATGGCCACCGAAAGATCCTCATTATGCAAAAACGTTTAGTTCTCTCCAATTGTACTTACTGTAATCGGAAATATAAACACCACTTTTGACTTAACTACAAACATCTCATGCTAGGGATTACCATCACCAGTCACCACCACCATCATGGCATATAAGAAGAAAAACAAAACAAAAAAGAAACTGTCCAATTTCTTGAAGACAAATATTCTACTACTCGAAAATTTGAAGAAAAAAAAAAATTAAATTTTATTTTTAAAAAATACCAATATTTTTTTAAAACAATTTCACACCTGCCTGGTCTTTTTAACCGTTAAATCTTATATTTTATTTCGTTTTAGTTTTTATTTCTGGAACACTCATTCTGGCTGAGGAAATTTTTAAAGTGGATACATTTTCCCTTACTTATAGAAACAGATTAAAGGGAAGTCATCATGTGCAATTATACAATTTCCCCCCCTCCCTTTGAATTCTAAAATAATTATATATTAATTAAATTATACCACCCCAAGTATGGGTTTGTTTCTTGTTTTCACATTAATTATACATTATTATTTGCTTTTGTTTTAGCCTCAAGTGCTTGCGGAGAGTAGAAAGTGAACCTTGAGTTTACTTTCCGCAACCTCGTAACACTAGCTTCATATATTTTATTCTTTAGTTCTCACATTCCAGGAACGGTGTTTCTGACAAAGTAAGATGAATTGCTGTTTTCTGGATCAGAATCTATATTATATTACTCTTAGTCTATCTATCTGTCTGTTTTTTTTTGTTGTTGTTGTTTTTTTACATGGGGTTCACCACTTATCAAGGCCCGGAGACCACTCAGGGATAAGGGTTATTGCGTGTACAGTAATAAATGAGATAGTATTGTAGTAATCATTAATATTGGAGACTTGATAGAGTGTCTTACTTAAAGGAGCGGTTTGTCAGGAATTTGTTTATGTTGGATTTGAAGACATCCAAGTTGTAGTCAGGTGGGAAACAGGCTAAAGGAAGAGAGTTTCACAATCGTGCACTTCTGAGAAAGAAGCTCTGCTCATGGAATCTACGTTTGGATTTAGGCACAGGTAAAGAGTGGGGAAAATTATTGACAGTAGTTTCAGCCAGACGGGTGTTTCTCGTGAAAGATTGGCGAGAGGGGGACAGGAGATTGAAGCTCAGACGAGCACTTGCCATGTTTCACTTTTTCTCTGTAACTACTGGACTGATCTAGCTGGAACTTTGTATGGACCTTTGTTATGATAAGGTGCAGCGAACTAAGTATTATGACATCTGTTCAATGAACAGTTAAGAATCAACAGAGATTAGTCATTCTGATACCATAGAAGAAACTACTTAGCCGATCTGACTGAAATTTTGTATGGACCTTTGTTATGATAAGGTGCAGCGAACTAAGTATTATGTTAATCATTTATTGTACAGTTAGGAATTAATAGGAATTAGTACTTAATGCAAAAATGAGTGCATATTCAACCATCAATTTAGTCTTAAACGTTCATTCTAAGTCAATGGGTCATAACTTTTGCTTGTTTTTAGCAGACTAAAATCTAGCGAGCTATATAAAACTTATGGTTGGCTCATTTTTAACCTTGAGGTGGTATTTTTTTTTTTTTTAGTTCCTTACATTAAGTGACTTCATGCATTGTTTTAAAATATTTAAAAAAAAAAAAAAAGGCTTTAAAAATTCCTACTTCATAAAATAATCTGATTACGAAGTAATAACAAGCCGAGCTTGCAGCGTCACCCTCCACAAGTGAAAAATTCACTTTCAAGTGAAATTTTTTTTCAGAGGTCTTCAGTCCAAAACGGATACGGACAATATAACCTTTTCTTTTTTTTTTTTTTTTTTTTTTTTTCAATATTTTCATTTTTTTAATGTCTTGATCAAACTGTACAAGTACCAAGAAAGGAGATAAAAATAAACCTGAAAGAAAGACGGATAAATAAAGACCTAGTCAGAGATAGGCTACTTTGAAAGTTAATTTCTTAAAGCCATTAAACACATACAGGAATGGTGATAACGAACTCTTTATGATTTAGTTGAACTAATTCATGCAGTCGTAACTAAATGAATATAACGGCATAAATAAAGTGGGAACTGATTTAAACACACCTTGTACGTATTAGTTCAGTATCTGGGTAGATGCCAGATACCTCCAGATTACAACTGTCCATTGCTTACATTCAGTATGCCGCCAATCTGTCTCAGAAAGTGGAGGATTTCGTTTGTTGTCATAAACACACCTTTTTACAAGCACTAGGGATAATAATCAAGATAAGTTTATGAAATGCAAAAATTCTCAGTGATAGTTTAACTATTGAACTTCATAATTTTTCCAGTTTGAAGACAATTATAGTACCCTTTAAACTAACTAAAATTAACAAGAAATATTTCTTAATCATCTACATCATAATTCAGGCCATAAAGGATTATGTGTATCTGGCCAAGTGCGTTCGTACTTTAGTTTGAAAACGAAATCAAATAGTGAGAAGAGAAAATTACTCTCACCTGAGAGTAATCTGTATCTCTACAAAGCCAATATTTGCCCATGCATGGAGTATTGTTGCCACATCTGGGCCGGTGCATCTACCACTAGTCTCTCCCTCTTAGACAGAGTTAAAAAAAAAAATTAAAAAAAAAAAAAAGTCTCCAATCAAATAGGTCCCACACCATCGACCAAGCTTTATCCTCTGTCCCATCGCCACAGTGTTACATCCCTGTGCTTGTTTCACAAATACTTTAAAGGAATTTGTTCTGATGAACTCATAGAACTTGTAGGAGGTGATGGTGGCCGAGTGGTTAACAACATGAACCGACGATCTGAGTGTTCCAAGTGGGAATCCAATTCATTCCACAAAAATCACTTTCACTTAGGATGTTGGCAACCTTCACGTGGTCCCACCTAGGAAAGAATTATGACTACAAAAATATTGGGCGAAACCAATGCCAATGATAGAATCTTCAAATTTATACGATAGTGATAGTACTTGTGCCCCCTCAACGTACATACTCCCGACCAACCTGGCAAGCAGCAAAATCCCACCCCTTCACTGTAGAAGTCCCTAGATGTCAGAAAACCTTCTGCTCTAATAGTTTCTTCCCTCGGCTTGTTAGACTTTGGAATTCCCTCCCTGTTTCCTGCCTCCCCCTGACTGTTCTAACATGCAGAGGTTTAAAAAGAAAATACATAATATTTAATAATAGAAAGAAATTACTATCGCTGTTTGACCGTGAGAAGGCATTTTTCAACATGGCTGCATTTTGTTCACATTTTGGTTACTTATATGTTATGATTATCATAGCATATAATATGATCGAATGCTCAAAAAAAGATTTTAAAGTAAATTATAATTTTATTTCCGTACTAAAAGTAAAATTTAAGCAATTTCATCCAACGTGTAGGCGAATTCGAACTTGTAACACTCGGGTCATCAGTCCGTTTTTTCTTTGTTTTTTTTTTTTTTACCATTTGTGAATAAAAAATTTGCTACTCAACTCCCAACAATCCTGTTACACATGATCTCAAATAGTAACTCCTTACATCCAATTGGCAATACACCTTGTTTGGAGTGAAAAAGAGCTATATATCCTCTGGACAGGGTTCAAAAGAGAGTCGCCAACCTAATAAGTCCCGAACTGTCAGCTAGGCTTCAGCCTCTCGCCCCTTGACAAAATGTTGCATCCCTCTGCCTGTTTTACAAGCATTTTAATGGTATATGCTCCAACGAATTACAAGCCCTTGTAGAGATACAGAATACTCAACGTACGTAAATACCCCTAACAAAGCCAACAAGCAGCAAAATCCCACCCCTTCATAGTAGAAATCCCCAGATGCCAGAAAGCTTTCTACTCTAATAGTTTCTTCCCCAGAACTGCTAGACTTTGGAATTCCCTTCCAGGTTCCTGCTTCCCCAACTGTACTGACATGCAGAAGTTCAAGTGCAATATAAACAGACATCTTGCTGCTCAACTTCGTACATAGTATCCCTGCAATCATGTTCCAGATAGTATCCCCTTACATCAAAGTGGCACCACTCCTTGTTTGGGATGAAAATGCAAAAAAAAAAAAAAAAAAAAAAGTGATGATAGCTGTGCTTGGCGTATCTAGTCGGCAGGAGAGTGTATACATTTATTTATGGCTGTATGGAAGCTCTCTCCACACTAACGTAATGTACTTGCAATAACCCTTTTCCCTGAGTGGCTTCCGGGCCTTGATAAATGGTGACCACTGTGTAAAAAAAAAAAAAAAAAAAAGTCAAAGAATAAATAATTCTTTTTTTTTAATTTTAGATATTATTCATCTCGGGCAACGCTGATAAAGAATATACCAACTTTGTGTATATTTGTAACTGTCCTTTATGTAATAGATAAAAACATTACAATCTGTTTGATTGACCGAGAGAGGCCATTTTTAAAAATAGCCGATTCTTTTTACATGTTTACGGAATGCATTATCATTAAACATCTTTATTAGGGGGGGGGGCGGTTTAGAAATGAGCTTATTTCGCCTACATTTTTGATAAAATTGGTTAAATTGTAATTTTAGTACGAAAATAAAATTATAATTTACTTTTAAATCCTTTTTACTCAACCTGTCCGCAAAATTCATTTTTCTTTTTAAGTTTTCGATTATAACATAA
>NC_136520.1:59332432-59374932 GCF_053919585.1 Euprymna scolopes | reverse complement strand
TCAAGAGATCAAAGTTGAAAGAGTTTACCTTTGCAGACTCTACCAAACTTCCCCGACAATTTTGGGTCCAAACACTTGAAATTTTAGATGTAGGTTACCTGGACACGAGTCAAACTTTTTAATATAATATATGCACATAAAGTTATGAACAGTACATAGGGCCCAAGCAAAGCCGGGCTGAACTGCTAGTATATATATATATATATATATATATATATATATATATATATATATATATATATATATATATATATATATATATATATATAATTAGTTATCATTTTAAAACCTGAAGATGCATTTAATTCACACTCATAATTTTTATTCATTTTTTATGAAATACATCTTACACGTGTTTAATTGAATAGCGGAAAACTACTAAACAACTCATCAGAGACATGAAATGCATAAATTTGTCTCTTATACAAAAACCAAGGCCAGCCTAACATTTAGATTAGAAATTTAAAAAATATATAAAAAATATTAGTATATATCAATATTAGAAAGATTTTCGGTTTAACGATGCCACGGAACAACAGCGGTAGTTCCCGTATGCAAAGGACCAAGTTGTGGCGCAAGTTGACGTCACAGCAAAGGAAGAGAAAAATCAAAATATGAATGCTTATTAATTTTAATTCATATTTAAAATCACGTAAATTATTTCGAGTGTTTATTTATTTGTTCATTTATTTATTTTATTTTTTTTCTAATTAGCACTGAAGCGTAAGGAGCTGGGAGGAGTAGAAAATCTTCCAGCATCCGTACAGTGATCCCTCCATCCATAGCCTTTGGCCCCTGAAGGAGCATAGGCCATCTACAACATTGTAGATGCTTTTGTAGAGAGGAGTTTTTTTGTTTTTTTTCGGAGTGAGGGTGCTGGCCCCACGCCCAACCTTCCCAGAAGGTACATACAGCGCCTAGCCTTTCCAAATGGTCACCCATCTGGTACTAGCCACGTTGCTTAACTTCGGTGATCTGGCGAGAACCGGTGTATCAACGTGATTGTGCTGCACATCCGTACAGTGAAAAGGTGGGATTTTGCTGCCAATCTGGCGGATTAGTGTTATCTGATTTTAGCAATCTTTTAGCATTACTTTTAAACAATTTATTTTTTTTATTCAATCATCTTACAATAGTTTTCATTCGACTTATTAACCTTTATCCATATCATTACTGCCCATCCTCGGGTGGCTTTTGACTTGATAAGTAGCGAGTTTTAAAATGTTTTAGTAAAATAAAAATATTAAAAAAACTAGATATAGTAAGCTTCATCGTGAAACATCGAAATGAAAACTAGACCAGAAAAATAGTCACAATTTTTACAAACAAATCTTGTTTTTTAAACAGTGCTTGTTAAGATAGAGTCGACAATTTATTTTTTTTTTAATGTCATTTTAAGCAAAAACAATATTACGTACTTAATTGTCATGTCGAAAATAGTAATGAATCCAAAAATTACGAAAAATCATCGCGTAGAACAACCACAACCACTACTGTGTTTTTAGTAAAAAAAAAAAAAAACAAACAACAAAATCTATCGCAATAGGCTAAAACGTTGGTTCGTCATTAAAATGTAATCTAAAATATGCGTTCCGAGTTATGTCCGCTGTGTATGAACTCTTCACCGTCTAGTTTATAACATCTAAGAAAAGTACAATTTCACCCAATTTTCCGTAAATAAGTATTAACTAGAAATAATGGTAATCATGAAGAAAGAGAGAGCCTGTTTCCTCCGTTTGCCTATAGGTGGCGTTAATGTCTGTCCACCCAGTTACGGAAGCACAAAATGTATATAATGGCACCGTTGAAATAAAAATAAATGTTTTTATTAGATTTTAATTTTAAACATGTTGTTTTTTTTTGTTTTTTTTTTTTTGCAAACATATTTAAGTTTTATTTTGTTTTGTTTTCGCAAACATATTTAAGTTTTATTTTTCCAAACATTTACGTTTTGTTGCTGGTTTATTTTCAAACATTTACGTTATTTTTGTTTTAATTTTAATATTTTTTTTTTTTGCAAGCATAAATTAAATGTTTTTGCTATATTTTTCTTTTAAACATATTTATGGGTACAACCGTTTTTCCGCGAGTATTTTTTACGTTCTTATAATAAAAAAAGTCAACGTTTTTTCTTTTATCTTTTTTTTATTGACCCCCCCCCTCTTTTTTCTTAATTTTTCTGGACTTATTCTACTTTTTCCGCGAGTATTTATATATATATATTTGAAAAGGGATATTGTAAAACCTGAATATTACTTGAAACTACTATAAAAAATTTTTAAAAAAATAGCGCGGTACAATAAGTGCATAAGCAAACTTTTCTAAAAGAAAAATATTTCAAAAATATTTAGTTTATGCCTGCAAAAAAAACAACAAAAAAAAACGTAAAAACAAAAAAAAAACGTAAATGTTTGAAAATAAACTAGCAACAAAACGTAAATGTTTGGAAAAATAAAACTTAAATATGTTTGCAAAAACAACAACAAAAAAAAAAACAAACGTAAATATGTTTGAAAAACAAAAACAAAAACAAACTTAAATATGTTTGCAAAAAACAAACAAACAAAAAAAAAACATGTTTAAAATTAAACATTTATTTTTATTTCAACGGTGCCATTATATACATTTTGTGCTTCCGTAACTGGGTGGACAGACATTAACGCCACCTATAGTCAAACGGAGGAAACAGGCTCTCTCTTTCTTCACGATTACCGAAATAATTTTCTACTCTATCAATGTCCGTAACTTTTGGATATATTACTATTTTCGGTCAATGTGCACCGGCACCGTGCACCGAGTCTCCAACCTGCAAATAGTGTTTATTCCGAAGGCTGTTTTTAACATGAGGAGGTTGAAAATAAGAAAATGCCTTTCGGAATAAACATCCTCAACCTCCCAATGTTAAGAACGGCTTTCGGAATAAACACCCAGACAACCGGTGGTACACATTGACCACTATGGCAATTAAGTACGTAATATTGCTTTTGCTTAAAACGACATATTTAAAAAAAAAATCGATCTGTCGACTATCTTAACAAGCTAAGGAAGAACGATAGCTCAATTTCATAAATTGCATGGTCGTAAAAAAAAAAAACACGTATTCACCTACCACACACACACACACACACAGAATTTATCTTCCATAATATTAACTGCCGTAAAACGCTATATCTCGAAAACGGAATGAAAGATCATTTTACGTTAAATTTATGTGCGAAACTGATCTCTCGCTCGAAATTCTAATTTTTTCTTGTATTCTTTTCGCCAAATTATTCAGTGTTTGTTACAGTTCACACGTAACCGACTAGAAAACTATAGCATGTATTTTTTTAAGGGAGTTAGCTGAAGGTTTTAATCTACATTAATAAGACTAACATTTTTTTTCTGTACTTCTACAGTTTATCGCCGAAAATGGAAACGCCCTTTTTCGGGCACCTGTCATCAAGATAAGAGGGAGAAATCAATATTTTAAACTATGCATGATTGCATGATATATATATATATATATATATATATATATATATATATATATAACTAGATATTAATTACTTCCGGAAAGAACTATTTACGATCTGCCCCAGAACATCCCCAACCTACCCATGTTAAGAACGGCTTTCTAGGTTGGGGGTTTATTCTGAAAGCCGTTCTTCACATGGGAGGTTGGGGGTGTTTATACTATGCTGGGGCATATAGTATTTAGTCCTTTCCAGAAGTAATAATTATCTAGTTTAATGTTTCTTTTTTTTTTTTTTTTTTATTCAATGCTTTCGCCGCTTCGGTTATGGTTTAAAATACTGATTTCTCCCTGATTCTGACGACAGGTGCCCGAAAAAAATGGCGTCTCCATTTTTGGCGATAAACTGTAGCAGAATATTTTTTTATAACAAATAAAATTTCAACTATTTAATTATATTGAAGATTTCAGTTTTAAAGTTAATAATTTAAGTAGCAAACAAGAACGTCATACAAATTAAGCATTAAATTATTAATTGAACTGCAATTGCTTTAAAAAATAAAACTAATCTGATTACGATAGTGTCGTTTCATCTTAAAGTTGAAATCTTCAATATAGCTAAAAAAAAAAAAATGTAATCATAAATACGGTTTACGGTAAAAAGAATCTGGTCTCTATTTGTGAATGGAGTGATGAGGAATTTGAAAATGGGAGAAATTACGGAAGCCCATAAGCAGAATAATTTTATGCATATTCTAATTGAATTCATAAATTCTGGTGAGGTATGTTTGTTTATTTGTGATTAGAACCAATTTAATCTGGAATCTTTTAGAAGAGGAAAGAACACTGTTCTAACAAAGTCGACCAATATAACGAAATAAAATGTGTGTAATGCCAATGTTAGCTTCAAAAACAACAAAACGTTAATATTAATGTTGCTAAGGCACCTAACAATTATTTGTTTTATGGATTTATGTACCATACGAAAACATTACTGCATCAGTTTCAGTTATTGAAGTTTTTTTTCTTTTCTTTCTTTTAGCTTATTCAATAAAATAGCCAATTTCTATTCCAGCCACCTATATTATTTAGAGTGAAATGGATTTCAGCATTACTTCTAAACAAATTCATTTTTTTGGCGGATCTGAACGAGAATCACCCCGGCTTTCGGAATAAACATCCCCAATCTCCCCATGTTAAGAATGGCTTTTTTTTTCTTTTTTTTTTTCAGTGGTTTATTATTGATTGGACACTAATATATAAGGGGGGGGGTAGATTCTCGTTCAGGTCCGCCATTCTTTTTACTGAAACCATGTTTTAGAAGAAATAAGAATAAACAAGTTATAGCGTGCTTCTTCGTTGTACACGTGAAAAAGCAGATTCCGAGCAATGCGAGGAACTAGTGCCAAAAACTTGGATTAACTGCCCTAAAATGGTAGAATGACTCGGAAACGGGGGATCATTTTACATTTAATTTTAATTCGAAAAAGATTCCCCATTCTAAAATACCTTATTTGAGCGAAGGACGTTATCCGATAACTTATGTATTTTATTTAATTTTAGTGTGTGTGTGTGTGTGTGTGTGTGTGTGTGTGTGTGTATAAGCGATTTTCAACTGGTACCGATTAAGGTCGACCATGCTTCCGTAACGTCTAATAATAATAATAATAATAATAATAATAATAATAAATAGGCCAGGCCAGATTTTTTTCAATGGATATCGCTCGAGACAATGCATGAAGCCACTTGATGTAAAGAGCTAAGAACGAAACATCATTATTGCAAAGACAGGGAATGCCTATTGACCTTAGGCTTGAAAAGACCAAGGCTCTGGGTAGAAGGAAAACAGTGAGCAGGAAGAGAGTTCCACAATCTTGCAGTCCTTGAAAAGAAGCTACTGGAATAGGAAGCTATATATTACACTGAGGTACTAAACCAGCAGATTGATGGAGACCACTAGATCAGCGAATTAAACGAGCTGGAATAAAGGAAGCAGGGAATAGTTTACACGATTCCGCAGAACACAAGCCATAATAGTATTCATAGAAAAGACTGAGACTAGCAACATCACGTCCGTGAGAGAGGTTTCAATGAAGAAGAAAGGGTATCTATATATCTATAAAAGTGAACGTGTCTGTCTGTTTGTCTGTCTGTCTGTGTGTCTGTGTACATTTCCCTACGCAATAACTCTGTCAATTTTTAGTCTATAGACTCGAAATTTGAAATACCGGGTACTGAGATTTGGGAAAATCGATGTGACGGGTGTCAGCCAGAAATTTGGCTGTTAAGGGGTCAAATTTCAACGATTTGACCTTTAAGAACTCTACCAAACTCCTCCGACAATTTTGGGTCTAGACACTTGAAATTTTAGATATAGGTTCCTTGAACATGGATCTAACTTAATAAAGTGATTTGAGCCCGAAACAATAAATTTTAAGGGGTCATAATAGGGATCAAAGTTTTTAAAAATTAACCATTTTTGTTTTTTTTGTTTTTTTGCTTTTTTTGCACAGCATACACCTCCAAACACCCGAGCAACGCCGGGCACCCCTGCTAGTAGTAAATATAGTCGCCATCTTTATAAACAAGACAAGAAGGGGTTAGCTAAAAACAAACGATAACTTAAGTTTATAAATTTATCTATTTATTAGAAATTGTTTGTTTTTTTTGTTTGTTTTTGTTTGTTTTTTTTTTTCAGAGTTTCGCCTTGTAAAGATGGAGACTATATTTTTCCTATCGAGTTTTCATTTCAGAATTAAAAGTTGCCTATAAATTTAGTGCTTTATTGATTTACTAACAGACCGCCCGTCATTGCCTGGTCATAAAATACGATTGAGTATATTTTGATTAATGCAGATTTCGTATTTATTATTATTATATTATACTAGCATGGTTGCCCGGCATTGCCCGGGTGTTTGGAGGTGTATGCTGAGCAAACAAAAAAAAAATGGTCAATTTTGTTTAATTTTGACCCCTATTATGACCCCTTAAAATTTATTGTTTTGGGCTTAAATCAAGTTATTAAGTTAGATCCATGTCCAAGGAACCTATATCTAAAATTTCAAGTGTTTAGACCCAAAATTGTTGGAGGAGTTTGGTAGAGTTCTCAAAAGTCAAATCGTTGAACTTTGACCCCTTAACAGCCAAATATTTGGCCGAAAACCGATCACATAGATTTTCCTAAATCTCAGTACCCTGTATATAAAATTTCGAGTCTGTAGACTTAAAATTGACAAGGTTATTGTGTATGGAAATGTACACAGACACACAGACAGAGACAGACAGACAGGCGCAAAGACACACAGACACGTTCACTTTTATAGATATATAGATTAGACCTAATATATAGTAATGATTTAAAAAGAAAAAAAAATGACTCGTTCCAGTGCACCAGTGCAAAGTGCACCACTCTGCACCAGTGGTTGGTACAGCAACACCACTACCGAGAATCGAAACCAAAACGTTTAGCTAACGATTTACTTTTTCCAAGAGAAAAGATTGGGGGGGGGGGATAAAATAGAAAGTAAAAAGATTCCCGGACAACGTCGGATCGGTACAATTTAGACGTTTTATTATTTACATTTATTCCAGAAAAAAAGAACTGCTGACTACTAATAAACACTGTAAAGAGGTCACGTGGGTCAACTGAGTGTTCGCTCATCGGACTCCTGTGTGTTTGATAATAAGTACCTGATAACCAACGTTCCCCTCTCCCCACGTACACAAACGCTCACTTTTGATGGCCCTGTACCTAATTTGTTCCAAATATTTAAATTGAAATTCTCTTTATTTATTTATTTATTGCAAATAAAGAATTTAAATAAGTTTGTTTTTGATTCTCCTATTTAATGGAACCCAGAAGTCTAGGGCACCTCCGGCACCATAGAGTTTGACCCGAATATTTGACCCAGCCCGGGGGGGGGGGGGCGGTTATTTGATACGTACTTATGCACAACACAGACCGTGCAGAAATAAAAACGGTATTATTTAGAAGCACATTCTTAACATGGGGAGGTCGTTTTTTTTATACTGTCACCTAATAATTTAACAAAAGACACCTACATAGGTTATCTTTAAGATTACTGTTTTCACTTCACTTCCGGTTGTCTCTCCCCATGTTAAGAATAAATTTGTTTCTAAATAATGTCATTATTTAGAAAATAACTTCTTATCACGGAGGAGTGGATGTGGATGGCTTCCTTTACATATTCTGTACTTTCATCTAACAATTTAATAAACAAAAGATACCGTAAAAATCGATTTAAAACCAAGAAACAACCGGAAGTGAAGTGGAAACAGTAAACGTAAAGATAAACTCTAAAAGAAAATAAATTGTCTGTATTCTAAAAGAAAAGTACCGAGTTGATATATATTTTTGGCATAGTCTGAAAAGTAATCGAAATTTTTTAATTGATTAAAAAACAAAAAATTCGGTTTGTATTTTTATTTTAACTTACTAAAGTTGAATTTTACAGAAAAATCGACGCTTATTCAGAATTAAAATGAAAATCGAAATACTGAATTTCAATTTAAACCAATGGTATCTACTTAGTTGTCGTGTTGAAATTAGTAACATATCCAAAAATTACGAAAATTGATAAGTAGAAAATTGATTATTACTGAAAACAGTTTTCGAAATAACTTGAAAGTTATAGTTCCTATTTACAATGTCTCCCCACGGGACAGAGTTAGACACCAGGGTCTTTTTTTAATGTGGAGAAAAGGAACAAAAATAAAAATTGTCTCAGTCGTGAAGGATTTCTCCTCCACTGACAGAGAACAAGAAACTGAAGTGCAGCATCTGAAGAACAGATACTACACTTTGATCTTGACCCGAAGAAACAGAATAAACAAGGGAGGTAACTGTGGTCTGTCTTTTTACATTTCAATGGTTAAAAGCGTGAAAGTACGTATTTTTATCCTAACAACGCAGTAATCTGTTACTAGATGCGACATGACATTTGAGATGAAATTGACATAAAAAAATTATGTAGATAATAATTGTGTGTGTGTGTGGGGGGGGGGGTAATGGAAATTCTATTTTACAGCGTTTGATTTTCGTTCTCATTCCAAAGAAGCACTTAAAGATCTTCATGTACTCGTCACGGAATGAAAATGTCATATTCCAAAAATCACGTAATTTGATCAAATAGTTTTATTTTTACTAAGAGAATCAAATTCTTTAAGTAAGCAAAAAAAAAACAAAAAAAAAACACTCTCGCGTTGTTATCTTGGAAAAAAAAAGAGCGGATAAGTCCACAATAATTCGAACTGGCGAGGTCGGTCTTGTAATGCTACAGAGTTTGTATTAATCGCTTTAAATCGTTAAGAAAGGATTTTGACATTTCTGTTCTGTGACGAGTACGTATATCAAAGATTGGGTTTGTATGATGTACACATAGATACGAAAAAGTTGTCAAAACAACAAATATATAACAAATAAATATTATCAAAGGCAAGATGAGTTATTTTTCTACCAAACTGGATACATTTTTTGTGTTTTTATTCAATGTAACATGTTTATTCAGCTCGAAAAACATGCAGTGTTTACCGATGTATTGGAAAATTCAAAATGGCGTCCGACACTCTCTTTAACATGGTAAGTTTGGGAAAAGGTGTTATAAATAATAAACTAGACAAAATACTATTTAAAGAACACCGAATATATGTCAACTTATGTCACGGTAATATATATTGAGCGAATTTCTAACAGTATTTTGTCTAGTTTATTATTTATAACATATTTTCCTGAACTTACCGTGTTAAAGAGAGACTCGGGCGCCATTTTGAATTTTCCAATACATCGGTAAACACTGTATGCTTTTCGAGCTGAATAAACATGTTACATTGAATAAAAACATGAAAAATATATCCAGTTAGGTAGAAAAGTAACTTATCTTGCCTTTGATAACATTTATTTGTTCTATATTTGTTTTTTGACAACTTTTTCGAATCTATGTGTACAGTAATACAAACCCCAAAGATTTTCTGTAGTTTTTTGTTTTGTTTTGTTTGTTTTTGATTAGGTTGAATTCTATATAAGACCCCGAATTTTTATTTATTCTAAAATTTAAATCTTTACATTCGAGGGGAGAACGTAACGATACAATAAAAAGCAGGTGTTTGTTTAACGCAATAAAGAAAAATTTAGGTTTTATTTTGTTTTCATATAAATATTTGCGCCTACTAAATATTTCCTAAATTATAATCCATATAAGTAAATTATTTAACTAAAAAAATAAAATGACGGGGAAAAAAAAGATCTACGAAAAATCGTTTTTATTTCTAGCGAAGTTAAAATCGTTATATGCGGTGGTGCGGTGCGGTGCTTACTGCTTGTCAACAGAACGTTTTATGATAAGACAGTCACGTGTCGTAACACATTCTTGCACGATTTGAGCACATTTCCTTATATTTTTTTTAGTTTCTCGCCTCTGCGCGACTTACACAGCTTTTGTTTTACTATTAATCGCGTTATTGAATATATTTTATAAACTCGGCTTGGGAGTTTTATCCAGGATCCCCAAAATCAACGGAGATTAAAGTATTCCTCTAATGATCCGATCCTTAGTGATTTTGCGGTGGGAGTTTAGTTCTGTGCAGTTCTAGGAGGTTCACCTGACTTCTCGATCCCACTTTTCAACCCTGGTGTCTAAGTTCTTGCAGTGGGAGAAAACTAAACATTTTTAATCGATTTACTGAAATCGAAAGATGAAATAACATAAAATAAAAATATAATCGAATTACAGAATTAAGTCCACCGGAATGCATTTTCGTTTCTTTAATGTTTTCTTAATCGTTCAAGAAAAAAGGATGAATTATTTCGTGACACTTCGCAATACGGAAGGAATTTGGAAGCGTTTGTGTTGAATAATTTAAACTGGATTTTTTAAATTCTTAGCAAATTCTCATTTAATTAAAAGAAC
This sequence comes from Euprymna scolopes, assembly GCF_053919585.1. NCBI lineage: Eukaryota > Metazoa > Mollusca > Cephalopoda > Sepiida > Sepiolidae > Euprymna > Euprymna scolopes. The sequence goes on along the minus strand of NC_136520.1, from coordinate 59,364,552 downwards.
TATTTATATGGCTTTGAAGATAGAAGTAACGTGTAGTATCAGTTCTTATACCGCGCTTCTTCGTCGTTTTACTATACTACAATTTTTATTTTGATCCCATCATCCCAGAATACTCCCTTTTTTTTAGGATCTGGAGATTCCTCACAGTAAAAACCGCCCTTGTATCTGTCCTTAAGGGGGGGGGGCAAATAAGGCTACCTTTACGATTACTGTTTCCATTTCACATACGGTTTCTTCCCCTCCCCCCCCCCATGTTAAAACTTTCTTGTCTTTTTTCCTAAATAATAATGTTATTATTTAGAAAATAATTTAACAGGCGAATGGGGAGGTTCCTCTACCTAATCCGTACTTTCACCTAACAATTTAATGAATACACCGTAAAAAAAAAAAAAAAAAAAAAAAAATCAATTAAAAAAACGAAGCAATAACCGAAAGTTAAACGGAAACATTAATCGTCAAGATAACTGCAAATAAATGGGGATATTAACAAAAGTGGTTAGTTTCATAATTTAATTCCGATATTCCAGTTTCATTTAATAATTTAATGGCCAAGAGGCGAAACGGAACCTAAAAAATATGATGTAAAAAAAAAAAAAAAAAAAAGCAATTAATAAAAATAAAATTTAAAAAAATGATATTTGGTCAATAAATAAGTAAATAAAATAAATAATAACAAAAACTAAAGTAAAATGATTCCGGGGGGGGGGGTACTATCAAGGATATGAAATAAGTAAAGTTACCAGAGAATGGCTCTTCTTCGACGTTAAATTATATTTTAAATAAATAAATAAATATGGACCTAGTTAGTTTCACCAAAATTCTTTGAGATTTCTGAAACTGAATTTCAGGGAAGAGTAACTGTAAAATACGGCAGCTTTTCGGCATCACTGTAAGAGTATTTAGAGCACAAAAACAAAAATGTCCAATGCTTAAAACACTTCAAACGTTGGCTATAAAAATATTCAAAACAAAATCGGTAGAATGGCTTTTAACAGTAATTAATACACGTGTTTGGGAATCGAAGATAAAAATAAATTGACGATTTACACTTTCCGTTACCCCCCCACACACACACACACCAATATGAGACTATTTTATTTTCAGTGATTATATACATCGGGGCTGCTTCCCCGCTGACTATAATATAGTCGTTTTGGAAGACAGAGTCGTCAGATCGATTTTTTAAATGTGTTGTTTTAAGCAAAAACAACAGTACTTACTTGTCATGTCGAAAATTCATTATGTAGAAAATTAGGCGTTTCTGCACTATCGGAACGAAATTTCGGAAATCGTAATACTGAATTTCACATGAAAACAACATATTCCTCGTATTTCTAATCCCAATATTACGAAAATCGATAAGGTAGAAAATTATGGTGCTAATGCACTTGTTGTTCGGCGCTATTTTTGAAATATTATGCGAACAATCTGAAAAGCTAGCTGACAAAAAAAAAACAAAAAAAAACACAATTCTTTTAGAATTTCTCTTCTGATTTTGGAATTTTGTAATCATGACCATAGTCCCTTTTTTTTTTTTTAAGTTGATAAGTTCCTTTTCTTCTGATGAGTTAAGTGCGGAATAAATTTTTAAAAAGACGACATAATAATTGAATGAATGTTTCTGCGCTGTGAAACAGGTGTTGTTAAGAATTGAACATTTCAACAGACTTAAGGAATTAAACGGTAAGATGGTCAACATCTTAAAATTTGGAATATACTTTTGTCATTTATTTATTTATTTATTTATTATATACCTTAATATTTTTTAATAAAACATTTTTTTATGTATTAATATTCGGTAATGTTCATATACTAATGAAATGAACGTCAAAATTAATTGACTCAATTAATTAAGCTTCATGATTATCGGATTTCATAATCGAACATGCGTATAATATTTTTGCAAAAATCAAGACAACAAAATATAAAATAAGAACATCATATGGTGTATTTCCTTGTGTGTTACAATTGTTTCATAACCATTTAAACAAATTTAAACATTATATCATTTAAGAAATATTCCAAAAATAGCTACTCTTCAGACACCAAAATACATTCGTTCACCTCGTTCGTCGTCATTTTATTTGATTTGTTTATCTATTTTTTCGGTTAACTTTCGAAATGAGTAAGTATCCCACTTCTATATTTCTTATTTTTTCTATTTGTATATTCATTTAATCTATTAACGTTTTTTTCTAATTTTTCTAATTATTATTATTATTATTATTTTTATTTAATTGATTTACTCCTAAACTACACCTTCCAAATTTTAGTCTATTTGTATCTCCAATTATTTATTTATTTTTTTTTTTTTTGAACTATTTAAAAGTTTATTAAAATAATTTTATACAACGTAAAATCCCCCCCCCCTCCGATTTCGGAGACATCTTAGCGATTTAGGTTAGTTTTAACAATTTTTTTTTTTTTTTTTATCTATCTATGCGAGATAAATGTTTTTTGTTTTTTAGGAAGGAGGGTGTTCTACTTTTTAGGCGATTACGTGACGTTTTATAGCTTCGCAATTTTGACTTAGGGTTAGTAGTAAAAGAATTTGGTTAACCGTCTTAAAAATCTAGAATGTCCAGAAAATCGAAGATTATTTTTACATTAAAAATTTACATCATGAAACTGATCCCAAATTCTTAAGTTTAATTATTATTATTATTATTATTATTATTATTATTATTATTATTATTATTATTATTATCTTGTTTCCACCTTATTTTCAATGTGTTCATGCGTAATCGCCTAAAATAAAAAGTAGAACCGGTTTTGTTTTATGTAAGGGGAGAGAGATCGGTACGGTGGAGTATGTTGATCTACAAATTTACCAAATAAATAATTATATTTTTAAGCAAAAATGTGTTTGGTTCAAATTGGAATAAAATGAATTGCGCTTGGCTTTAGAAAGAAAAAATTTAAAAAAAAAAATTTGTAAAAAGTCCGCTGGGCTGATTAAATAAATTATCACCTAAAACTGACATGTTTTGAATTTTTCCAGAAAACACACACACATGTGCTGCTACAGCAAGTAACACAGGCGTATTATTTGATTTTTTTTATTTTATTTGCTGCTAGTGCACTTATTGATCCGCGCTATGTTTTTAAATAGTATTTTCAAATTTGATTAAAGTTTTATGATATCTGTTTTTATTAAATTGTAAGGTTAAAGTACAGAATAGGTGCAAAAAAACACCCTCCCATCCCGATGTTAAGAATGGCTTTCTAAGTAACGTTATTATTTCAGCACGGATCAATAAGTGCACTAGTACTTTTTATTTTTGTAAACTTTACGATTTAAGGGGATACGCCCACATAAATTGTCCAAAAAATATTTTAAACGAGTTAGATAAACGAGTTAGAAATAGAAATAATAATAATAATAATAATAATAACAACAACAACAACACACACACACACAAGAGCAACAAGCGCGGGCCAGACAAACTGCTGCAAAGGCAAAGCATGAAACACTACATGGAACCAAGAACACTGAAGCAGCATATCTTTAACCCTCACCCCATCCTTCCATTGCCCACATCACTGCCCCCCCCCCAAAAAAAAGAAAAAAAAAAGAGTGAGACTAAATAACCAAGTCAAGTAGAGTCAAGGAGGAAGGAAAGACAGAGGAATGAGCACTGACCAGACCTCGACTGTATAAGTGCGAAGAGAACTGGAACCTTGGGGAGGCTTATTGCCACTCAAATTCCAGTGAAGACCAATAGCCGCTATCAACGAGAAATCAACGGTGAGCAGCTGTTGCGATAATGCAAATTTATTTGCAAATGTTATCGAAAGAGGTGGAGACTGGAGAGTACTGGAAAACTGGGGAGACTTGTTGTCACTCAGCTTCCAGGGAACACCACAGGCTGTTTACAAAGAGGGATCTTTGATGACCTCAGGTCATTGACCTGTGTTAAAGCTCCTTGTGAGACAATAATAATAATAATAATAATAATAATAATGATAAACATGAAGAATTGCTCCAATGCTCCACCCTCGAAAATTTCTTTAAAATTACCACTCATAAGGTTTTCGGGGTCGCTGAAAATGATAATAACGTTTAAAATTACGGCAAACGAGTAGTTTCCGGCCACCAAAACAAATTTAAACAGGTAATTTCAAAGGATTTTCCGGGGATGGAAAGAAAGCCCCCCCCCCTAAAAAATGTGGGTGATCCTTTTACGTTAAGTTACTATAGAAAAGTGACCCCCCACTTTTTTAGAACTAACATTTCTTCATATCTTGGAAACTACTCGTTTGCCGTAATTTTAAACGTTATTTTCGTTTGCAGCGAACCCGAAAACCGAAATGAGTGGTAATTTTAAAGGAATTTTCAGGGGGGGGGAATACTTCGTATTTACCATAATAATAATAAAATTAATAATCTACAAGTTCTACACCCCCCCCCCAACATGCATCCCCCCCATTGTTTCATCACCGTTCCCCCCAATAAAAATGTGGTACCAAAGGGCCGAGAAGGGTCAATAAGGACTGAAAGACCGAAACGCGAACCCCAACAAGACCTCAGCTGGACAAGCGCAAAGAGAACTGGGACCTTGAGGAGGCTGAGTGGCGAGTGCCACTCAAATTCCAGTATAAACCAATGGCCACTACCAGTGAGAAATCAATGGTAAGCGGCTGTTGCGATGATGCAAATTCATTTGCAAATGCTAGGAGGTGGAGAGAGCTGGACGTCTGGGGAGACTTGTCACTCAGGTTCTAGAGAACACCACAGTTTTCCAATCAGATCGTTTGTTGACTTATGTGAAAGCTCCATGTGAGCCAATAATAATAATAATAATAATAATAATAATAATAATAATAATGGGATGTCTGAGAAGATACAACGGATAAAAATAATGAAAACTGCAGAAATATTAAGGAAAATCCTTGAGTGTGGAAACTAACATCACACATGAACAACAGACACAAACTGGACACAGAAACGGCTACAGATGTAAAACACAAAATAACATCAAATGAAATCATGGAAACTGAAACGGTATAATTGTAAGATATCCCCATGGGCCCCTGTGTCCGGCCACCCCCGTTTGTGTGTGTGTGTGTGTGTGTGTCACCATAATCTGACACCACACCAAATAAGTGAGAAGGGTCAAGGAGGATAAGAAAGACCGAGAAGAGAAAGCACTAGCCAGACCTCCGCTGGATGAATGCAAAGAGGACTGGGACCTTGGGGAGGCTTATTGCCACACAAATTCCAGTGAAGTCCAACGGTCGCTGCCAACAAGAAGTCAATGGTAAGCGGCTGTTACGATAAAGCAAATTCGTTTGCAAAAATTATCGAAAGAAGTGGAGAGTACTGGAAATCTGGGGAGACTGGGTGTCACTCCGACTCCAGGGACCACCACAAATTGTTCTCAAAGAGAGATCTTTGATGATGGTCTGTGTGACTACTCCTAGTGAGTAAACGATAATAATAAACCACATGTTTGCTCAACATCAAATTTTGAGCTATAATTAAGCAATACGTTTTTTGAAAGGATGCGTGCAGTTTAAAACGACAATAATATGTGCTTGGTAAAAAATCTAAAACCATTGATCTTATTATGTAACAGGCATATTATTATCCAGGCAAGAGAGGGTGTAATGTGAGCACATTTTTAAGTATACTATTATGTGTGAGGCGGATGGTCACTACGATGGTCTTGGCCATACTTCTCAAGAAAATCGTTTCAATTTTGAACTAAACGAACTGTGATATGTTATTGCTTATACTCGTCATCAAACGAGTTTTGTATTTGGTGAACATTCCAAAGCCAAATATATATTTATTTTTACTTTCATAATATTTTATTGTCTTACACGTGTTTCGTTCGATAGTGGGAAAACACCAAGCAACTCATCAGAGACAGTTTATATGTTCCCCATGAATAAAAATTTAATTTTAAATAATTTTTTTTAATCCTTGGAGTATAAAAGTTGTTAACTCATTAAAAATATATATAGTAATGTTGGGACGATTACTCGGAATCGAAAAAAATCAGAACTTTTGGGGGTATCTGAATCGAAAAAAAAAAATTGTGTCTATTTTCCGATGCCAAAAACGGTTCCTTTCATTACCTTTTTTTAAAATTTAATTTTGTTTTTCCAGTAATCGGGGGAAAATAACAACTCAATAGTTAAATAATTAGAAATTTATAAAGAATCGACATCGGTAATTGTATCAGAATCGGGAAAAATGTTGGAATCGTCCCATCACTAATATATATATATATATACTAGAACAGCCGCCCCCACACGATTAAAATTAATGTCTCGGACAAAATAGTTTTACACAAATTTTTATGTTCCTTTAAGAAGATTAAAATCAAGATATAATAAAGCTACACCGGTGCTTTGCTTCTATAATATAATAACGAAAAGAAAATGTTGAATTTCAAGTAAGACAAACGGTATATACGCAATTGCCATGTCGCAAATAGTAACATATCCAAAAATTACGAAAAAACAATAAGGTAGAAAAAATAATTATTCTTGAAAAACAGTTTTCGATAAAGTTTAGACGAAGTTGTCCGACATTTTGAACTACGTTCATTACGTGACGTAAGCAACAGAACTTAATTATCTCCCCTGCCAACTTATCCTTTTTTTTTCTTTAGTAAAAGTGAAAAAAAAAAAAAATCGTGAAATGAATCAACATCGCTATGTTAAACCCTAACATAGCGATTTTGATTCATTTCACTTTTTTTTTCATTAATAATTATTTTTATACCATATTTTTTTTTTTTTCGTAATTGTTGAATATCGTACATGATAACTACGCTTGTTTCACTTTGAAATTCAAAAGTTTTTCGTTATTATAATATTGGGGTAATAATGAAGAAAGAAAGAGCCTGTTTCCTCGGTTTGACTATAGGTGGCGTTACTATCTGTCCACCCAGTTACGAAAGCACAAAATGTATATAATGGCACCCTTGAAATAAAAATAAATGTTTTTGTTATATTTTAATTTTAAACATGTTTTTTTTTTGTTTTTTTGCAAACGTATTTAAGTTTTATTTTTTCAAACATATTTACGTTTTTTTTTTGTTTTTGCAAACATATTTAAGTTTTATTTTTCCAAACATTTACGTTTTGTTGCTTGTTTATTTTCAAACATTTACGTTTTTTTTTTTTTTTTTTTTTTTTGCAAGCATAAACTAAATGTGTTTGCTATATTTTTCTTTTAAACATATTTATGGGTAGAACTGTTTTTCCGCGAGTATTTTTTTACGCTCTTATAATAATAATAAAAACAAATCAACGTTTTTTTCTTTTATCTATTCTTTTATGGACCCCCTTTTTTTTTTAAATTTTCTGCACTTATTTTACCTTTTCCGCGAGTATATATATATATATATATATATATATATATATATATATATATATATATATATATATATATATATATATGCGCGTGATCAAAGAAAGAGCCCCCCCACACACACACAAACGTAAATATGTTTGAAAAAATAAAACTTAAATATGTTTGCAAAAAAAAAAAAAAAATGTTTAAAATTAAAATATAACAAAAACATTTTTATTTCAAGGGTGCCATTATATACATTTTGTGCTTCCATAACTGGGTGGACAGACAGTAACGCCACCTATAGTTAAACGGAGGAAACATGCTCTCTCTTTCTTCATTATTACCTATTGGTAATTTTTTACTTGGTGTCCAGAAAACTACTTCTTTGCGGAAAATTTAAACGCGATATTCGTTTTCAGCATACCCGAAAACTTATAAAAGTCGTCATTTTAAAGGAAAATGTTAAGGTGGAAACCAAGTAAAAATTTACCCTAATATAGAAGAAGCGCCACTAAACCTTATGTTTAGAATTCTTATTCGATTTTTCAGCAAAATCCATTTTACACGATTTCGATTCTAGAAAATGCCTAAAATTTTAGGCCTGAGTTTAAAAAGTCTTGAGAAAAAAATTAAATTCTTGGAATCTTGCTAAATTGGTGTCTTATGACCATGGATTAAATTTAATGCAAATTGTGAAATATTTGAATTTTCAATTAAGAGGTCAACGCCCGCCAAAAAAAATAAATAAATAAATAAATAAATAAAAATAAAATACTACAATGAAACTGAAATTTGGAGAATATTTATTGGTACTCCTTTTTTTTTTAATAGCATTTGCGGATGGTTAAAAAACGAAAAAATAACTAAACCATTTACTGATAATTTCTCACTTTTACAAATATTTTTAACAAATAAATGTTATCAAAGTCAAGATACTGAGAAATTGTCAGTAAATGGTTTAGTTATTTTTTTTTTCGTTTTTTTACCCATCCGCAAATGCTATTAAAAAAAAAGTCGATCAAAGTCGTCATTTAAAAAGAAATTTAAAAACAAATGTCTGTAAAAGTGAGACATTATTAATAAATGTTTAGTAACGTTTTTTCTGTTAATATTCATAAAGAGTAAAACTTTTTTTTCAAAATAAATAAATAAATAATGTGACAAATGATCGTGTAGTTACTACGACAACGTCAGTAAATAAAAAAATGTTACGTGCGCTTGCGTCAGGAAGGGAGCGACGCGTGTTTTTTTATGCTGGTCGCCATGGAACTCAACGCCCAAGGAGTACCTATTTATTAATTGATGTCATATATATGTTCACCAAAAAAAAAATCGAGGTTCCCGAATTTTCATGAACGGTCTCTCATTCCCTTTGCATAAAAATAAATATAAATAAATATAGCTCACATTACGACCCATTCTGCGTAGCATTGAACTTTGTATACAGTACACAAGCATCGGGCGCCGCAAACGCCGCATCGGCACACTAAACAGCTTCACTCGTGCAATCGTGCATTGTTTATACATTTTTATTTGAGTTTCATTTATCATTTTCTGAGGAAGGAGGTGCTTTGTTTATTTCCAGTCCCGTATAACCGTTTACTTAATAGTATTACCTACCCGAACACGAGCGACACTTCCATAAGTAAAAAATACTGCATATACTTAGCTGGCACTGACAATTAAGGTTATATAAGAGATGGTCCCGTACGGTCTCAATGAGAGCATCCTCCAAAGTATTACCTATTCCTTCAGGAAAGTGTGTGTGTGTGTGTGTGTGTGTGTGTGTGTGTGTGTGTTTGTCGGTGTGTGTGTGTGGGGGGGGGGTTATTGCGAGTCACCTGAGGTGCCTCCACCGAGGAATGCGGACGAGAGATCTTTTGTAATCCTCAAAAGTTCCCCTCCCCTTTTCGTGGAGGAGCTGGACTTCCCCACGTGAAACGTACCTTTTGTGAAGAGAAATGGCCAATAAATGGTATGCAGATTTACCCCCCCATATACACACACACATCTTGAATGTTCTTAAAATAAATGGGTATCTTGAACTTTTCAGCTTTAAAATAGCTGCCATGAAAACATTAAGCAAATTAGTATGGTTTTTAAACAATTTATTTTATTGTTCCATGAATAATTTAATAACTACACAATACGGTAAAAATTAGGTAATGAATGATCAGCCTCAGCCATCTTAAAGCTGAAAAGTTCAAGATAACCAAATAAATGAATAATAGTAATAATAATGAAGTAAAAAAAAAATTTAACATTGTAAATAAGCTGTTACATCAAAATAAAATATTTCTGAAATAAAATTAACGTCGGTACTTGTGCAGTTTACGAACCTTGCTATTTTCTTTAGGATTTTTAAAATCATTTTAAGCTCAATTAAGTTTTGACGATATCTTTTGTTTATCAAATTGTTAGGTGAAAGTACAGAATAGTTAACAAAGCTCATGTTATGAATGGTTTTTTAAATAATAACGTTATCATTTCAGCACGCACGGTCCATATTTTGCATAAGCATCCTAACATATTTAAAATATTTAAAAAAAAAAAAAAATAAATCTTACCTTAATTTTTAATTTAATGTTTTTCCTCCAAAATGTTCAAGTGCTTAATTTTTTTAAATTCTCCACAAACGTTTTTTTTTTTTTTTTTTAAAGGATTTTTTTTTTTTTTTTTTTTACTGTTAAGTTTCCAGGGCGATTTTTCCTTTTAATAATTTAGTATTTTTTTCAATTCCCTTTTTTCTTTTTTTTTTTTTAGGGGTCAAATTCTTTCCGCCCCCCAAAAAGTAGTTGTGATGTTGAGGGGAAAACAATATCAATAAAACAGTATGATAATAATAATAATCCGGTTTTATTGTGTTGATGTATTGGCGTCCTTTTTCTCCTTCTCCGTCTTTTCGTGATACAAACAAGAGATTCCGTCCTCGATTTTGGTGGTACCAATGCCTGAAACATTGATTCTATTCTAGGATCTAGGGAGATTTATTTTGAAAAGACATGCACTTTATTTTCCTACCCTTCTTCGGCTTACTTCTACGATAGAAACATAACATAGTACTACTAGTATTAGTTATTATAGATATATATATATAGAGAGAGAGAGGCATATAACTAATAAACTCTACTAGCAAATCGCTACGCGTCCCCTCTTACATAGAAAGAGTGAAAGCCAGATTCTATTATAGCGAGAAGAAAGAAAGAGAAGCAGGGCGCGAGTACTTTGATAGTTGATATAATTTTACTAGTTCAACGGCCACTAACTCACTACGACGGCTGCCCACTGACAGGAGAAACGCGCCCCTCCCTGTTAGTAATGAGTATTAGTTTTCGATGGTGCCATTTAGTTAAATTTTAACTATTAATTTATAACAGGGTTAAGAAGGGCTTAAACAACTAGACATATAAAGACGACTCTTAGTACTGCTTATTCCTCTATGAAGGCGCGCGAGCACGCTCTCTCTCTCTCTCTCTCTCTCTCTCGCTCGCCCCGCGCGCACCGACTCTTCTAAAAATGTGTGACCGTTTTTTGTTGTTTCACAAACACACATATTATATACCCGCATCAGACATACACATAGATATATTACACACACACACACACACACACACACACACACACACACACACACATATATATATATATATATATATATATATATATATATATATATATATATATTAAACATACATATGTATACATATAGCCAATACACACGCATGCCCATATTATATACATATATTTAATATATATGTGTGTGTATATATATATATAATATATTACATGTACTCACACAGTCACACACATATACACACATACAGACATATATATATATATATATATATATATATATATATATATATATATATACAAACACACACACATACACATATTATAGATACAGTGTATCTAAGATACACACACATACGCACATGATGTATATGCACTGCGTTTATTATTAGTAGTAATATTATTAATATTATCATTATTATTACTATTATATATATATCCCCCCCCCCTCTCTCTCTCTCTCTCTCTCTCTCTCTCTCTCTCTCTCTCTCTCTCTCTCTCTCTCTCTGCGTCAACGATATCAAAACTGATTTCTTTCAACTTTAAACTTGAACACATTAAAATCGTTTATTTTTTCTTTCTCTTCCCATATTTTCCCCCTTTCCCACTGCGTTATTTATTTATTATGACTTTTTAAAAAGTCCTGTATGGAATGGAACGCAGTTACAAAAGAAAGGAGCATACACACACACACACACACACACACACACACACACACACACACACACACACAGCCCAAAAAATATCAAACACAAAAAGTCCCTATTTACTTGTCTTCCCACGAGGGCACACTTAAACAGAATGTTACTTTTTAGCGTAGTCAAAAACGCAGCTATCAAAGAAGAAGTACTCTGAATTGGGAGAAACAATAATGTACGAGTCGAGAAGAATCATTCATATGACATAACAGATACTACCCTTCGATCCTAGTCCGAAGGTTGAGAACTATTGTTTTAAAACTTCTCACGCATCCAACTAAAAAGTTTACATCGCCAGACTTAAATCTCACATGATACTTAACAAATTATTTTTTGATTAACTATTAATTCTAAAATTATCTCCTCTCTCTTTTTCTCTTTTATTTCTTTCTTTCTTTTTCATTTTCTCTCTTCCTTTCTTTCTTTCCTTTTCATTCTCTCTTTCTTCCTTTTTCGTTCCCTCTTTTTCTCTCTTTCATTTTCTCTCTTTCTCTCTTTTATTCTCTTTCTCTTTCATTCTCATTCTCTGTATCTCTTTCTCTATCTTTTATTCTCATTCTGTCTCTTTCTCTCTTTCTTTCTCTCTTTCCTTTTATCTATCTTCCATTCTCTTTCTCTCTTTCTTTCATTCTCTTGCTCTGTCTCTCTTTCATTAATTATCTCTCTTTCTCTCGCTTTCATTTTCATTCCCTCTCATTCATCCTCAGTCTTTTTCTATTTCATTCTCATTCTCTTTCATTCTTTCTTTCCCTTTTTCTCTCTTTCATTCTCTTTTATTCTCTCTTTCATTTGCTTTCTTTCTCTTTCTTTATTTCTTTCTCTCATTCTTTTTCGCTCATTTTTTCATTCTCTTTCTTCCATTCTCATTCTTTCTCCTTTCATTATTTCTTTTTTATTTTCATTCTCTCTTTTTCATTCTCATTCTCGCTTTCTCTTTCCCTCTAACTCTTTCATTTTCTCTCTCTCTTTAATTTTCATTCTCTCTCTTTCATTCTCTCTCTTTCATTCTCATTTCTCTATCTATCTTTTATTCTCTCTCTTTCATTCTCTTTCTCTCTCTTTTTCAGTTTCTCTCTATTTCATCATTTTTCTCTTTCTTTTTCTCTAATTCTCTCTCTCTCTCTCTCATCCTCTTTCTTTCTTTCTATATCTTTAATTCTCTTTCTATTTCTCTTCCTCTCTTTCTAGCTCTTCGATTATTTTTTTTACTGATGATGATTGGTAAGGTATACATGCAAATACCATAGTTAAATTAACTTTCCTAAACAGCTTCTTCATAAGGAATTCCCTTCTGTAGAACATGTTGGCTCAGGACTGCTTCCCTACAGGCAACAACATGTTCATCTTCAAATCAAGAGATGTCTGCTATGAACCGCCCCCACTTACAATTTGAGCTGTACCCATCCCATTAGTCTTTCAGACTCGATCCTCTCAACTGAAATAAAATGACTCAAATAAATAATGATCCCTTTCCTTACAGGAAGTAAGCTTTTTTATGTAAGATATAAGAGTTATTTCCCTTTTAAGTTATGAAAGAAACTTTGCATTTGATTTCCATAGACAACAACGGATACGTTTTGTGACAAGTCAAGATATTCGGTGTATCTTAAATAGTATGTGACTAATGCCTCTGCCAGGCAATATATTTCGAACGGGCAACGCTGGGTTTATACAGCTAGTAAGTAATGAAAACATACATAAACCATGAGACTACGTACTGATAATGTTTATTTGGGACTCACTTCTTCATGTTGTACACAAAGTATTTCCAAAGTTAGTCCACAGAAATGGCAAGCTTTTATCTTTACAGCAGCAACACTCTGATCCCCATCTGGCATCAATTGAAATGAATGGCTCTCGTTTTTGGGGGAGGCCTCATGTTTTGACAAATTTCTGAGCTTGACTTGATCTGAAATGGAACACATACATCAAATCCGTTGCCAAGGCCACTGGGAAGATGGTGGGATCCTTCTGTTGCTCCGGTAGATATCTCACTGCTGATGCAATTCTCTATCTATATAAGAGCCACACCCGACAGGCAGCTAAATCCCACCCCCACACAGTAGAGATCCCTAGATGTAAAAGATCTTTATACTCCAGTAGTTTCTTCCCCAGAACCGCTAGACTCTGGAATTCCATTCCAGGTCCCTGTTTCCCTAACTGTACTGACATGCAGAAGTTCAAGTGTAACGTGAACCGACATCTTGCTGCCCAAATCCCAACATAGTGCCCCAGTAGTTGCTGCCCCTGATAGTAGCCCCCTACAACAAAGTGGCAATGTGCCTTGTTTGGGGTGAAAATTTAATAAAAAAAAAAGAAAAAAAAACCAGGTACGTCCAAGGATGGAGTACTGTTGCCACATCTGGGTAGGAGCTGCTAGAAAGGACTTATCCTGCCTTGATAGAGTTTAAAATAGACTTTGTAGCCTCGTAGGCGATGTTCTTTTCTCTTCCCTGCAACCTATTTCTCACAAAAGAGAGATGTTGCGAGTTTGTCTCTATTTTATCATTTTCATGGCAAGTGCTTGATTGAGCTCCAATCTATGGTCCCTCCTCACCAAACTTTCACAAGAAACACTCATCTAGCTGAAAACACCATCAATAATTCCCCCCGCAATTACAATTGGGTAGATAAGATTTTTTTAATTGTCTTCCGTTTTCCTGCTTTCCGGCTGACTACAATATGGTTGTGTTCAAGTCTAACGTAAATAAGTTCTTGATGAGCCGTTCCATATAAGTTATCAAATTTAACAAATTTTCATTACTAATGATTATTATATTGTCCAATTTCTACTGTACACTCTTTAACCCTTATCCTTGAGTGGCCTCTTGGTCTTGATAATGAGTTGATACCTATGAAAAAAAAAAAAAAGAAAAAGTCCAATTTGAACAAGTTCTAATTGAATCGTCCCCCTAAGTAATCCAAGTTTCAAAATTCCCACTGTTTACTATGCTAAAATCACAATGACTAATGTATACCTATTAACCCTTATCCTCGAGTGGCCTCTGGGCCTTGATAAGTGGTGACACCCTTGTAAAAAAAAAAAAAAATAAAAAAATAAAAAAAAAATAAGCATGTCAATTAAGTAGATATGATTTCTTTTAGTTGAAATTAACATGACCATTAAGCAGACTGTGACAGTATCTTTGGATGTAACACTTATGATGATGATAGTGGTGGTGGTGGTGGTGGTGGTGGTGGTGGTGGTGGTGGTAGTGGTGGTGATGATGATGATGATGATGAAATGTTTCCAAAAATGTCAGAAATGGCGCCTTTTGGCAATTTGATAAGTCCCATCTCAATTTAAGAAAAACAGGTAACCTAATTTGTTTAGGGATCACCCGAAACACAGGTCAGAGGTTATAGGTTTCTTTGGGTAGGAAAAACAAGATAGCAAATACTAATTCAAGTGACCATTAATTGTTGTTCGAGCCTTGGAGAGAAAGAAACTCGGTTATTCAAAATATTACCGATTTACTTATTTGTTTACTTATACAAAATGGCATTTGGGAAAACCCTTGATTATGCAAATGAAGCTCAAGAGGAGGAGTGAGTGATGGTGAAAGGTAGAGATCTAATGGAGGGCGAAGGCAATGGGACCCTTCTGTTGAAAGTGGCGGTCAGAGATACAAATTTGAGGAAAAAGAAGAAAAGGACATTTTTTTCATAGATTGAGAATTACAAAACACTGCCTGAGATTTGTTTAATGAGAATTGTGAAATAAAATTCTATTGATTGGGAGGCGGGGTCAAGCCCACCTGATTCCAAATATAATGCATTGTGTTCGGAGAAATTGTGATGTCAGGATCATTGGATAGCATAGTAACAAGTAGACAAGCTCATTATATTTTAACACAATTTATTCATCGAAGAAACATTATTTACAGAATTAATTCAGTGTCCGGTAAAGCCGCCATTTTGCTTGGGTCTCCTGTCTTGAATTCTCTGGTCTTTTTAAGTATTTATAAAGGCTGATGACTCTTACTTTCTTTATTTAGAATCATTCCCCCTTTTATTGCTATAACACCTTCCCTTTGAAATATGATGCTTGTAGGATGCTTGATGTGGGTCCATTTGTAGAGTTGAAGTGGGTCTGCACCTTCGTTGCATCCTTCAGGTCGGACCTTTCTTCTCAGACTTGCTCTGTTTACTGCATGTTGCTTGAACACTTTGAGCGAATTCAAATGTGTCCAGTAAATTATTTCCAGTAAAATATTTAATGAAATGGTTGTGTTATTTGATTGCCTCTTTGGAAGGTATGAGTGACAAAGTTGATTTGCAGGTCTGACCCAAATAGATGAATGCACGTCCACATCATAGATTACATTACCTGAACAATGTACTATGTGACCCTGTGTCCATTTTTCTTTACCATTGCGGTAGTCTTTTGCCAATACAGATTGTCCCGGTAGAAATTTACGTGACTTTGCTCCATGATGGTGATGGAACTGGTTTTCCATCATTCATGGGAAGATTATTTGATGATGGACGAATAACATCCATTGGTAAATGTATTTTTCTGATCATCAGTGCTTCAGCAGAAGACTTTCCATTTTGGCAATTTGGATTGGGTTTAACTCTGTAGTTACTTAGAAATAGTTCTATGATCTCTCAAGTAGTTCATTCCCCTTCTAATTTCAAGTGGGCTCTAGGATTTCAGTAACACCTAACCTGCTGAAAATTTCTTTACAGTTCTATCTGAGGTAGTATGATTCATCTGGAAGACTTCTGGCCACTTACTGTAAGCATCAACCAATATTAAGTGATGTTGTTAATAAATTGGTCCTGCAAAGTCCATATGTAGTTGTGACCAAGGGATTTCTGGGGTAGGCCATGCATGCAATGTTGTTTTCTGAGGAGATTTTGCAACCAGTTGACATTTGGCACAACATTTTACAAGTTCCTCTAACTGCCTGTCCATGTTTGGCCAATACACATAGCCATGTGCCAAGGCTTTTATCCGATTAATTCCCTGATGTCCATAGTACATTGCTTGAGAACTCTATTCTGGAATTTGGATGGGATAACAACACGTTCTCCAAAGAGAAGTGTTCCATTGATCTCGGTTAAAGATCATCTCTGAAAAAATGGTTGCTGGTCTCCCGCCTGAGATGAAAATGTCAAACTTTCTGTAATAATGGATCTGCGGCTGTAGCCTCCTGGATCATCTCAACAGCAGAGACGACTTCAGGTTACACAGATAACTATGATGATGACTATGTCTTCCACTAATTTTTGATAAGAAGAGATGAGTCTGGATAACACATCTCCCTGGCCAATTTTGCTGCTTGGTTGGTAGTTTATAGAAAAAGCATGGTTGCCCATCTTTGTAAGTGATTTGCTGCATAAACTGGAATTCTTTTCCTGGAACCAAAAATACTTATTAAGAGCTTGTGGTCTGTGATCAGAGTAAAATGCCGGTCATATAGCATTTTATGAAGTTTCTTTACCGCATAGATAATTGCTAGCGATTCTTTTTCAATTTGGCTATACTTTTCATTCAGTAGGCATCAATGATTTTGATGCATGTGCAATGGCTTTTTCACTTCCATCAGGAAAAATATGTGATATTACTGCTCTGACTCCATAGCCTGAAGCATGAGTCACAACAGTAATGCCCAATGATGGATTGTAGTGTGTCAGCAATAAATTAGAACCAAGAAGTGTTTTGATTTTCTCAAATGATTCTTTGCATGTGCTTAACCTGTTCCATTTGGTATCTTTTAGTAAAAGATTAATCAGAGACCCCAGTAATTTGTGCAGTTCAGGTAAAAAGGAACCATCATGACTTACAAGTCTTAGAAAGGATCATAGTGTTGTAATATCCTTTGGAGTTGCCATGTACTTTATTGCCTGAATATTGTCGGGACCTGGTTTTCGATCATTTTTGTCAAATATGAATCCAAGGTATTTCACAGATGTTTGAAAGAATTTGCATTTGTCTGGTTTTAAGTGAAATTCATATTGTTGAATTCCATCTAGCATGGAAGTAAGACGATGCAGAAATTTCTCTTGGGATGTGCCTGTAATGATAATGTCATCAATGTAGATGGAAACTCCTGACAATCCTGTGAGCATTGTATCCATAGTTTGTTGGAATATTGCTGGAACTGACTTGATCCCAAATGGAAGGCGGTTAAATTGAAATAATGTAGGTGTTGATAGTGAGAAGATTTTGGGAATCTTCATCGATTGTGAGGTCCAGTTTTGCAAAACAGATTTCACCATTGAGTTTTGAGAACAGGTTTTCTGGTACAGGTAATGGATACTGATGTGTTTGCGGTCTGTCATTTAATCCTGTGCTGAATTTTACGTACTTTGTTGTTACCCTTTTTCACAATGACAATAAGTGCTGCCCAGGATGAGTAATTTGTAGGTTGGATTACTCCTTCTTGTTGTAAACGATCCAATTCTTTTCCTACTGTGGCTAAAGCTGTGTATGTTACTTGACGCTTTAGTCTCAAGACTGGCTTTGCATCTGCCTTCAGTTTTAAAGTCGCTTTAACTTTAAAACAACATCTAAGACCCTATTGAAAAAAAAATTGCTGAACTTTGCTTTTTTGTATGTTCTTAAAATGTGTTTCATCATCTGTTGCAGCATTAATATTGAAAGAATTGAAAATTTAGTTTAGAGAAACATTGAAAAGATCAAATTCTTCAATAAAATCCAAACCAAGAAGATTCAGGGTTGATGCATCAGAAACATTTTTGGTGCTTGTCTATAATTGGAGCGAAAAAAAAATTTTACGAGAAAAATCTGAAAAAAATCTTTATAATGTACGTACTTGTCACTGCATGAAGATGTCATTCTAAAAATCACGTAAATTGATCAAGTATTTTTTTTATTTAAGAAAATCAAATATTATCACACGTTTTAGCAAAGAATTGCTTCACGCCATCTTGTTTAAGACTGCTAACGACACATGTCGGGAATATAGGATCAACAAGGGCAGACAATCGACTTTATTTTATTTTTTATTCTTAAATGTCGAAAACACTTTTTTTATAATACAAAATCGTAAAATTTGATTTTCTCTAAAAAAAAAAAATACTTGATTGATTTATCTTGTATATTTTCATCCAAGTTTTTCGTGTTCGCTTATTAAAGTCTGTTTTCAAACGAAAAAAAAACGTCAGTGTTTTCGACATTCTCTTTATTAAAAGAAGTCAATTTATTTATTTACTAAATAAGTTAATTCGTTATATTGTGTTATAAAAAAGTATTTTCGACATTTAAGAAAAAAAAAACCAAGTTTCCAAGTCGATTGTCTGCCCTTGTTGATCCTATATTTCCGACAGGTGTCGTTAGTAGCATATCAGATGAGAATGCAGTTAGGAGATTCGAAGTTCCTATCCGTCGCGGTTACCACCTGACGAAGGCCAGAGGAAGTTGGCCGAAACGTTGTGAACCAATAAAAACAAACAAACAACAACTAATAAAGATGAGACTAATAGTCCGAAATAAAAATAAAATTAACATAAAAAATGCTCATCTCAAAATAAAAAAAATAAAATAAAATAAAAAAATTCCAATTAAGGAATTAATATATATATATACCAAAAGGTGTCGTTAGTAGCATATCAGTCTCAAACAAGATGATGTGAAGCAATTCTTCACTAAAACGTATGATAATATTTGATTTGCTTAAATAAAAAAAAAAACTACTTGATTAATTTACATGATCTTTGGAATATGACATCTTCATGCAGTGACAAGTACGTACATTATAAAGATTTTTTTTCAGATTTTTCTTGCAAAAAATTTTTTTTCGGACCAATTATAGAAAAGCACCAAATTTTTTTTCCTTTGCATGTTAACTCACCAGTTTGTTGTATTTTGTTTCCTGGTGCACCACAAGCAACATGAATTGTCTTCTTAAGAGTTGGTTTTTCCAACAACTCCCATGTTGGATGTGAAATTAAAGTGATATCTGAGGCGATATCAAACTGTAATTTAACTGGCTTGTTGTTATTTTCAACAAGTATATATTTTCCCCAACCTTAAAAATATACATCGAAAGTGGCAAAAATTGAATTCAATGTGGCTTTCTGGAAACACCCTAATGTTTTTCTGTGGTTTTTGCTTCTTGGCTGTGCAGTATTCATCCTGGAAGTGTTGCGGTTATTTTTACCACAAAATCCGTCCTTGTGTCCATGACGTGAACAATGTTGACATATATATATATATATATATATATATATATATATATATATATAACTGTGGCCGAGTGGATTTGGTCCTTGCTAATGGAGTCAGAGATGGCTTCGTTGCCGGGTTCGAATCTCCCAAGCGACGATAATCGTGACACCCTGCACTGATGGTTTCTGAAAGGATGAAACACGTGTCTATAGATATCTAATAATTATTATAGTAAATACTTATATATATATATATATATATATATATATATATATATATATATATATATATATCGTAATATTGATTTAAATAATATTAAACAATTTCGATGGTATTGATAATATAGGTATGATAAAAATAAAAACACTTTTGCATATATTCATTTAGTAAGTGTGAACACTGGCGAAGGATAACTTATTTTTCGTCATTTTTGGTGGAAAAGTGTACACTCATATTTGCACGGGTTCCGTTTTAGTTTTTGTCACGGTCTAGATCCCCCCCCCCCTCCAAATACTTTTTCCTTTTCAGACATCTGAACAAAAACACCAAATTTCTGACATAACTTCTTTTTTCTTGCTTAACAAAACCATCTGGCCTCATCCGTCTCCTCTTCTTTCTTATGCCCCTCCTCCTCTTTCTCCCCCTTTATTATAACTGTTCTTAATTACATTTACATTGATCTACAGTAGTTTCTTTTGGTCAAGATCAAAGTGTAGTATCTGTTCCGGCAGATACTGCAAGCAAAGACCATATGTGGGGGCGACTCCACATATAAGACCTTGGTCAATGTAGGGGCAACCCTTCATACCAATTGTCACTATCCAGCTCCCTTACTCCCCGGGGAGTTGGTCCCCATTTCCCCTTAACTCCTCACTTTAAAAATCGGCCTTGTGCCTAATTTGCTCGGTGGGGGAGCAAATAAATACCATCTGTTCCGACAGATACTGCAAGCAAAGACCATATGTGGGGGCGACCCCACATATAAGACCTTGGTCAATGTAGGGGCAACCCTTCATACCAATTGTCACTATCCAGCTCCCCTACTCCCCGGGGAGTTGGTCCCCATTTCCCCTTCACTCCTCACATTAAAAATCGGCCTTGTGCCTAATTTGCTTGGTGGGGGAGCAAATAAATACCATCTGTTCCGGCAGATACTGCAAGCAAAGACCATATGTGTGGGCAACCTCACATATAAGACCTTGGTCAATGTAGGGGCAACCCTTCATACCAATTGTCACTATCCAGCTCCCCTACTCCCCGGGGAGTTGGTCCCCATTTCCCCTTCACTCCTCACATTAAAAATCGGCCTTGTGCCTAATTTGCTCGGTGGGGGAGCAAATAAATACCATCTGTTCCGGCAGATGCTGCACTTAAGATAATTTGTACCAGTCAATGGAGGGGAAACCCTCTATACTGGGACAATTATTATTTTTGGTAACCAGAGTGCCCCCTTTTTGCCTACTTTTAGGGGAGCTGGTTTTTACCTCACATTAAAAACGGCCTTGTGCCTAATTTGCTCAGTGGGGGAGCAAATAAATACCATCTGTTCCGGCAGATGCTGCACTTGAGATAGTTTGTACCAGTCAATGGAGGGGAAACCCTCTATACTGGGACAATTATTATTTTTGGTAACCAGAGTGACCCCTTTTAGGGGAGCTGGTTTTTACCTCACATTAAAAACGGCCTTGTGCCTAATTTGCTCAGTGGGGGAGCAAATAAATACCATCTGTTCTTCAGATGCGGCACTTCCATTTCTCGGTCTCTTTCAGTGGAGGAGAAATCCTTCACGACTGAGACAATTTTAATTTTTGTACCTTTTCTCCACGTTAAAAAACGACCCTGGTGTCTAACTCTGTCCCGTGGGGAGGCATTGTAAATAGGTACAGTATGTCTTTCTTTTTCCTCCTCTTTCTTTCAGTATTATTGCTTCGATTATATGCAAACGGTTAGCTTCCAAAATTGTTGCCAAATTTTATCGATTACTTTGGTCCATTTTTTTTTTCAAGCGGTGACAGGGCAAATTAATTCACTGTATTAATTTGTAGCTTGATTTTTGTGGATTTCTTTTATTTATTCAGTTATTTATTTATTTATTTATTTATTTTGTAAACATGTACTATTAATAAAAAATACTATATAAAAAATTATGATTTTACAAATGTAAGCAAATAATTTTTTATTTAAACTTAAGGGAACATTTTCTTTTTATATTTAACTCGTATTTTTGTTAATATTCCTCTTAAGTGTGAGAAAAAAAATTATTTATATATGAAAAAGATTTTAGAAAAAAAAAAAAAGTAAGGGGCTAGGTGCATCAGAATTTTTGTAGGAATTTTTTACATCCCTAACACAAACTGCGAATAAAATATAAAAAACTCGTAATTTCTCTTTTAAAAGTGTGTTGTTTATTTTCTTTATGAATTATACTTCCAAAATAAACTATTAAAGTTGTATAAAAAGTAATAGAAATATATTTTTTTTATTAAAAAAAAAAACAACAGTAATGAAATTAATTGAATTTTACGAGTTCAGTATTTTTCAATTTTTAAACTTTAAAAATCTATAAAAAAATTTCTATTGATTCTATTTTTACGATATTTTCAGGGTCAATGTAAAATTTTATGCTCTTTCCAATAAACTGAATATAATATTTTAGACAAACGTTTTTTTTTTTTAAATTCACGCTCCCCTATTTTGAAATGTCTATTAAAAAATAAATAATTAATTTATGTGCCAAAGTTTTATATAATACAAATTGAAGATAAAAGATCAATAAATAATATATTCTAATTTCAAACGAAAAAAAATAACAGTTTTTTGGAAATTTACCTGTAAAGTCCGAAGTTGAAAACCTTTTTTTTTTAACCACGTTGTTTGTATTTTTGTTTTTTAAATGAAACCTTGGTCCTTGCTACTTTAATTGAAAAAAAAAAATTAGGGTTTGAATTACATTTTTCGAGTAGTCATAAGCTTGGAAAGACAGGAGGTCGAATTAATTCACCCCCACCCGTTTTGAAATGTCTATTAAAAAGTAAATAATTAATTTATGTGCCAAAGTTTTATATATTACAAATTGAAGATAAAAGATCAATAAATAATATATTCTAATTCAAAACAAAAAAAAAGAACAGTTTTTTGGAAATTTACCTGTAAAGTCCGAAGTTTAAAACCTTTTTTTTTAACCACGTTGTTTGTATTTTTGTTTTTTAAATGAAACCTTGGTCCTTGCTCCTTTAATTGAAAAAAAATTAGGGTTTGAATTAGATTTTTCGAGTAATTATAAGCTTGGAAAGACAGGGGGTCGAATTAATTCACCCCCACCCGTTTTGAAATGTCTATTAAAAAGTAAATAATTAATTTATGTGCCAAAGTTTTATATATCACAAATTGAAGATAAAAGATCAATAAATAATATATTCTAATTTAAAAAAAAAAAAAAGAACAGTTTTTTGGAAATTTACCTGTAAAGTCCGAAGTTTAAAACCCTTTTTTTTAACCACGTTGTTTGTATTTTTGTTTTTTAAATGAAACCTTGGTCCTTGCTCCTTTAATTGAAAAAAGAAATTAGGGTTTGAATTAGATTTTTCGAGTAGTTATAAGCTTGGAAAGACAGGGGGTCGAATTAATTTACGCCCCCCCCCCCGTTTTGAAATGTCTATTAAAAAGTAAATAATTAATTTATGTGCCAAAGTTTTATATATCACAAATTGAAGATAAAAGACCAATAAATATATTCTAATTTAAAACAAAAAAAAAGAACAGTTTTTTGGAAATTTACCCGTAAAGTCCGAAGTTTAAAACCTTTTTTTTTTTTTAAACCACGTTGTTTGTATTTTTTTTTTAATGAAACCTTGGTCCTTGCTCCTTTAATTGAAAAAAAAATTAGGGTTTGAATTACATTTTTGAGTAGTTATAAGCTTGGAAAGACAGGGCGTCGAATTATTCAATATTTTTCACGAAGTAGGGGGCCATTTGTCGTGTCTTAATTTGTCTTGTACATAAATAGTTAAAAAGCCCATTAGAAAATATTCCCCTTTTTTAAACAATATTTCAGTGAATAAGTATATGTCATTAAAAAGCTGATATTTAATAAATAAACAAAAACGATAGAACGTCTTACCTGTTGAAATTTAAATCCTTAAGGAGTTTCTATATTTTTTTTTTTTTTTAAGAGAATAGTTACAATTCTGGAAATATTTCTTTATTATCGGTGTTTCTTATTTTCTTCTTTTTCATTTGTATCATTTTTCTTCTTCTAGAGATAGAGAAACAGAACAATATTCTTAATCACTTAAACAGTTTTACTCTCTCTCTCTCTCTCTCTCTCTCTCTCTCTCTCTCTCTCTCTCTCTCTCTCTCTCTCTCATACACACACACACACACACACACACATATGTAGCGGCCAATGTTTACACCTTGGCGTCCAAAATCAAAATGCCTAAACTCGTTGTGCGCACATCGTTTGCGCATACACTGTGCTGAATAAAAACAAGTAATTATATTTGGACCAATCAGAGAACTTTCTGACTTTATTCGAAATGGCCACGTCGATCCTTTAAAAAGTCAGATTTTTCTTCAATAAACCAGTTGAGCCGAAATCCACGGACCAGCGTCCTCAGCGCCTCTCCGTTGGGCTTCGAGTTCGCTGGCACATCAACTCTCTCTCTCTCTCTCTCTCTCTCTCTCTCTCTCTCTCTCTCTCTCTCTCTCTCTCTCTCTCTCTCTCTCTCTCTCACACACGCACGCGCTTGCGCTGCTTGAATCATTTCTTGTCTGCTTACTATTGACCAACTCATCCATTGAAATATTCCCAACCTTTCTCATTGAACTTATTTTCTAAGATAAAAACAATGAACACTGACTTTTATTTACAACTTTTAATGGAATATAATTTATATAATTGAGTGAAGAAGTTTTGCTCACGATTTTATGACATCTGTAATGCACGGCTCTTAAAACTATCGACTCTGGCTTCTTCGATATCTTAACTAATGAATCCCTCTTGTTTTACAAGAATTCTAAAAATATTCAAGAACATTCTATGTTTTTCCTATTGCGGTAATCTTTCATTTTAACGTGTATCAAATATCTCTTTTGTGAATGCGTGTCTTCTGAACTCATTATTATTTATCGTATAACATGTCTCGTTTTCTTATATGTAATTTGTGCTGTTTCTTATTTTATTATTGTTGTTATGGTGATGATGGTCACACACACACATTAAAATTTATGAACTCATTTGCGCGGGAATTACAGCATTCACTCACGCCAAACCTCTTGGGTCAAAAAGAATGACTCTTGAGAAATGGCCGACGTAGCTGAAAACACGTTGTTCTTTTTTCTTTTTGTCAAAAATATGAATTTTTGACCAATCAATGCTCGATTTAAAAAAACTATTTTTGCAAGCCTCTAGGAGCCGCTAAAGAAATATAAAAGGCACGGAGAACTTCTCTCATCAGAGAAAGGGATAGCCGACCCCAACAGTAACGCTCGCCGAGTGAAATTCAGTAACTGTAATGACAGCTTTTCTCGCACGTCAAAGAACATTGCTTGACTCTCTTTCTTTCACTTCGCCATAACACATAGTCGGACTTTTTCTCTCACGCTCTCAAGTCTTCACCTTCTTCCTCCCTTTCTTCTTTCATACCGACTGCCACTTTGGCGCACACTAAAAGTCATTTCTTTTCTTTTAACGAAAATAAAAGTTTATTTTACATTATTTGGTATTGTATTTCTTTTTATTTATTTATTTATTTATTTCAGGGGATTTATGCAAGTCCCCCAACAATTGGCAAACCCTGACGTTCGCCAACAAATCATAAACCCTATAAACCTTTTCTTACTGGAAATATTTCGTCCAAAACGGGCTCATCCCAAAAAAAATCTCGCCCACAAAATAACCCCCCCCCTAAACACACACACACACACACACACACACACACACACACACACCACACACAGTATTTGCTATTATAAGACTTATTGTATACTGAACATATTCCATTCAAGCTCAACTGGTTTCATCATCGGACAATCGCCATCACCAATGCAACACCATCGTATCTGGAGGCTACCCACGTCAACCAAGGGTTGCCACATTTATCTATTCCACGGAGAGATTGAACTTATATTTGTGCGTATTCAATGCACAGATCGTGAGCGTCTGCTCGCTGTCTTTGTCTGAATTTAGTGCTTGATTTTAACACTGGCCTTAGTGTCAATGTTGTGGTCGCACTCAGTGTTGTAGTGACTGAATCGCAAAGTGATTCCAACGAACAGTAAAAACCAAATGGTATGAATAGCTTACCCCTTTTCTTTCTTTGTTTCATTTGGATTCGCTCCCTTTGTCACTTCCAAAAATCAAGTAAGCTTTCTTTTATGGGAACTCGCCCATTTACTCATAATGGACTCTTCTAACTATTATAAAACCCTGAGAGTTAATACTCTCATGGAGAAATGTCGCTACGCAGTGAAAGAATAGACTAACCTAACAGTCGGAAATACTGACAACCTTTCTTTGTAATCACTTTTTTGTAGGATCTATTCTTTCTAACCAAACCTGTTGTTCACGCCTTTCTTTATGCTCCTTTCCTAGCGTGGCAACATTTTCATAGGAATGTGTTAACTTATTTTCAACTGGCGAAAATCGTTTCAGACACCAAAAGTAACGAGTCTATGTCAAATTAATAAGCTGATATGAAGTAAGAAACTCCTATAAAACTGACAGCCAAAAGCTAGAGATAGAGAGAGATTTCACCAGCCGACTACACAGAAGGACCCAAGTCCTAAAGGAATCTTCAATGATTCATATACAAGCCTTCTTCATCACGCCACACATTCTTACACACTAACAAGGATCAGGCGAGCAGAAACGAACTGCTACTCATAGATATACATGCCGCAATAAAAACAAGGTAAACCAACGCAAACATATGCACAGTGCCATGCTGCCAAATATTCACATATATTATTTATACATGCAGTAATAAGAATAAGATAAACGAATAAACACACACACAGTGCCATGCTGCCAAATCCTCACATATATTATTTATATATGCAATAATAGGAACAAGGTAAACTAACACACACACATACACAGTGCCACGCTGCCAAATACTCATATATTATTTATATATGCAGTAATAAGAACAAGGTAAACCAACACACACATACACAGTGCCACGCTGCCAAATACTCATATATTATTTATATATGCAGTAATAAGAACAAGGTAAACCAACACACACACTTACACAGTGCCACGCTGCCAAATATTCATATATTATTCATATATGCAGTAATAAGAACAAGGTAAACCAACACACATACATACACAGTGCCACGCTGCCAAATACTCATATATATTATTTATATATGTAATAATAAGAACAAGGTAAACTAACACACACACACAGTGCTACGCTGCCAAATCCTTCCATATATTATTTATATATGCAGTAATAAGAACAAGGTAAACCAATGCACAGACAAACACAGTGTCGCGCTGCCAAATACTTATATGTTATTTATCTATTTAGTAATAAGAACAAGATAAACCAACACACACACATACAGTGCCACGCTGCCAAATACTCACATATGAATATTACTCACATACACATATTATTCTGCACTCTGGACATTTTGACTTGTGACTACTAACTCAATTTTCTTTACCAGACGCAAGTTTGCATAAATGAACATTTACTGATTGAAAATAACTTTTATATTCTTATAAAATTGTAGATATGAAAGATCACTTATATATATATATATATAATTTAAAGGAGATTAGAATAATAGTCTAAAGAGCTAAGTGTATTTTAATGTAATAGTGAAATTACTAGTTTAATTAAAATACAGGAAATGCTCGTTGTAATTTAGATATATAATAAGCTCGATAGTTAAATGTCCTAGAGCTAATTCAATATTAAGTAATGTGATTTATAATGTAAAAATTAAAAAAAAATTTTTTAAATTTAAAAATCAAATTTTAATTAAATTAAAAATCAGTTTCATAAGAAGGAACAACAACAAAGTCAATTATCTGTACGATCGTTTCGGAAATCCGTGCTTTTTATTTGTGGTATACATGAAGTCACGTAGAACAATTATACATAGTTTTTTTGGTAAGCACGGTCTCCACATCAGCAAATTTAGGAGGATTTCTATTGAATTGAAAAGACACCAAAAATAAACCTAGCATTAAAAGTAAGGCAGATGAATCTGAAAAATTGAAGTAAAAGGTTTGGATTTAAAATTTATAAGAAAATTAGTATAGGTTAGAGATAGAAATGAGTAGAAAAAATATATATTTTTTTGAATTTACATAATAAATTTGATTTAAAAATATATAGATATAGTTACCTTTTAGTTTTTCTTTTTTTGAAATCAGGAACTGTATTTAAAGTAGTCATTTAGATGTTTGCTATAGCTTTTTATTTTATTGAATGATGAATTTTAAAAGGGCGACGCTCGTGCAGTAAATTGTTTTTTAATTTAATTAAAATTTGATTTTTAAATTTAAAAATTTTTTTTTAATTTTTAAATTATAAATCACATTACTTATTATATATATATATATATATATATATATATATATATATATATATATATATATATATATACTCGCAGACCACCTGATGTTGCCTGGCCGTAAAATACGCATCCCACGCATCTTCTCAAAAAAAAAAAAAAAAAAAAAAAACTTTTCCAGCTTTTTATTTTGTCCGTGTTAAAAAGGGATCGATTAGAACTATAGATCCAAGACCTGATCAATATTCCAATGGCAACTCCAAGTCACATGACCAGAGCATCCGGCGTTGATTTGTTTGATTGTGTAACCGTCTCTGGATTTTATTAAACAAGCTCAAAATAGATATCTGGTCAATTGAGCCGGCAGACGATTAATATGAGTCAGCAGAGTGAGAAGAGGGTGCTGATACCACAAGCCATAAACTACATCTTTTAATAAAGATTCATTTCTTCCTTTAATAAATGCTTTTTGGGGGGCATTGATTTATTTATTAGTAGACTGCCCGGCGTTGTCCAGTCTTAAAATATGCGCAAATATTATATTTTACTCCATGCAGGTTTCTTATTTATTATTATAGAACCAATTCTCTATTGATTATTATCCAATATATAGTAATGATTTCAAAAGTTTGTAAAAAAATATGACTTGGGTATCATCCGCTAAAATCGAAACCAGAACCTTTAGTACTCTAGACTTTATTTATAATAATATAATTATTATAATTATAATAATTATAATAATTATAATAATATAATTATAATAATTTATTCATTATTTATCTCTCCAACATCTTTACGGTGTGAGCTATTGGCAGATGGATAAGAAAGGTGAAAAATATACAAAGAGGAGTTTGGTAGAGACTTTCCACACATGCGCACACTCCCAAGATCATATATATATATATATATATATATATATATATATATATATATACTAGCAGACCACCTGATGTTGCCTGGTCGTAAAATACGCATACATATTATATTTTAATCCATGCAGATTTCTTGTTTATAATTATAGAGCCAATTCTTTATTGATTATTATCCCATATATAGTAATGATTTCAAAAGTTATAAAAAAATATGACTTGGGTACCATCCTCTAGAATCGAAACCAGAACGTTTAGCACTGAAGCCTTAGTCATTATTTATTTCTCCAGCGTTGTTACCATTTGAGCTAGCGATATGAAAAGTTAAAAATTAAGCAACTTTCTATGAACATTTAATTTTGCACGTACGCAAAAGTTACAACAGAAGCAATGATTTATTCAACTCATCCTGCCAGGTCAACTGTTTTTGTTTTTGTTTTTTTCAATTCTGACCCCTTAGCAGCAATTTTTGCCGGCTAAAAATTAACATGAGAATGTACTAGAGGTCAAAATACCCTATATACCAAATTCCAACTCTGTAAAACAAATATCCAAAGAGGAGTTTGATAGAGACTTTTCACACACACTCCTAAGTTTACTTTTATATATATATATATATATATATATATATATATATATATATATATATATATATATATATATATATATATATATATATATATATATATATATATATATATAAGCAGGCTGCTTGGCAGTGACCGGTCATAAAATATGAATAAATATTATCTTTTTAATCCATGCAAATTTCTTGTTTATTATTACAGAGCCAATTCTGTATTGATTAATATCTAATATATATAGTACTAACTTCAAATGTTATTATAAATGTTGTGTCATGGAACAACAGTGAAAATAAGAACAATCAAGTCGAGGTTTGGTTAAGAAACAAGTGTATTAACAATAATGTACAAAGATAGGAAAGCGTGTATATTTGCTGGGCACTCGGCTAGCAGTTGGAGTGCAGTCGCATCTTTCTCACCGGTGTTGGAATTACTAGCCCTATTTAAATTCCTCTGTTCAAGGAAGGCCGGTATAACCCCGCCCCCTCCCTTTAAAAATATCCCGTCTGGGATTAATAACGTTTTTGTTTTGGGTTCACCCTAATCAATTCTGTTGATTTCCGTTTTCTATTTAATCTTGTTCTCTGGAGCTATCTCTGGCATGGGCACCTGAAAAGTATCAAACACTGTGTCCATGATGTCCTCCTCGGGGTCTGGTCACATCACTGTTCGAGTATCTTTTCCGAATTTGGTTAGTGTGACGTTTGTGCACGAAGTCTGATCCCTTAATGATGTAGACAATGTTGCCTATCGTTTCTCAACAATGCCGGACTCCCAGAAAGTCTTAATATTTTTGTGAATCTTGTAGAATGTAGAAGATTCTTTCGCCAACTTATACCATTTTTTTTGTTATCGGTTTTTGGAGGTTTGGCCTATCCTGGTTTGGTGACAACTTGTGAAAAATCGATCTAACCTTGCGTCCGAACATAACCACAGCAGATGTCTTTTTTGTTTTTTGTTTTTTGTTTTTCTTACATAGGCATCACCACTTATCAAGGCCAAGAGGCCACTCGATTGGACAATATAGTAACCTTTAGTAATGGAGATTCGGTAAATTTGTTAACTTATATGGAACGGCTCATCAAAACTTGTTTACGTTAGACTTGAAAACAACCATATTGAAGTCAGCTGAAAAGCAGAAGAACGGAAGACAATTCAATAGGTGTGCAGTTCTAAGAAAGAAGCTTTGCTCATGGAATCTACGTTTAGGTTTAGGCACAGATAAAGAGTGCGGGAAATTAGTGATAGCGTTTTCTGCTAAACAGGTGTTTCTTGTGAAAGTTTGGCGAGGGGGGACCATAGAATGGAGCTCAGCCGAGCACCTGCCATGAAAATAACAATAAAGCAGAGACAAACTCGCAACATCTCTTCTGTGAGAAAGAGGTTGCAGGGAAGAGAAAAGGACATCCGCCACAAGGCTACGAAGTCTATTTTGAACTCTATCAAGGCAGGATAAGTCCTTTCTAGCAGCTCCTGCCCAGATGTGGCAACAGCACTCTATCCTTGGACGCACCCGGCTCTTATATAGATAGAGAATTGCATCAGCAGTGAGATATCTACTGGATCGATAGAAGGATGCCACCATTTTTCCAGCGGCCTTGACAACAGATTTAATGTATGTGTTCCATTTAAGATCGGGGTAAATGTCAAGCCCAGAAGCTTGTCAAAGCATGAGGCCTCCCCAAGACGAGAGCCATTCATTTCAATTGATACCAGATGGGGATCAGAGCGTCGATGATGTAAAGATAAAAGCTTGGTTTTAGATGCATTAAAAGTAACAAGCCACCTCTTTCCCCATTGTATCACTTGCTCAAGATCAGAGGAGAGAGAATCAGAGAGAACTTGGTCGTTTACGGTCTTAGATGTGCTACCATAGATAGTAGTGTCATCAGCATAGATGTCTACGAATGATGTAAGGATGTGATTTGGAAGATCATAAATATAGATCAGGAAGAGAGTTGGTTCCAGGATGGACCCCTGAGAGACTCCAGCATTAATACTAAGAGCTTCTGATTTCAGCCCATCAACCATTACTCTTATGAACCTATCAGAGAGAAATGATTTAATAATTGAGAAGACATTTCCAATTATACCATAGCTGGAGATCTTGTGAAGTAAACCTTTATGCCATACTCTATCAAAGGCCTTTGATATGTCAAGAGCAATTGCCCTAGAAAGGTAGCCCTCGTCGAGAGATTCGCTAATCCTATGAGATATAACTGTAAGCACATCTGCTGTAGATCTAGCAGAACGGAAACCATATTGCGTATCATTAAGAAGGTTATTTTTGCTAAGATGGTTGATTACTTCTCTATTTAACACAGATTCCAGCAACTTACTCATGACACACAGGAGACTTATTGGCCTGTACTGTGAGGGAGATGAGCGATCACCTGAATTCTTAAA
>NC_136520.1:59327432-59329932 GCF_053919585.1 Euprymna scolopes | reverse complement strand
TGTTTAACAGTATTTTATCCAGTTTTTTATTTATAACATCTTTTCCCAAACTTACCGTGTTAAAGAGAGAATCAGACTCCATCTTGAATGTTCCAATACATCGGTAAACACTGTATGGTTTTCGAGCTGAATAAACATGTTACATTGAATAAAAACACGAAAAATATATCCAGTTAGGTAGAAAAGTATCTTATCTTGCCTTTGATAACATTTATTTGTTATATATTTCTTTCTTGACAACATTTTCGAATCTATGTGTACAGTAATACAAACCCCACAAAATATTTATTAAAAAAAAAAATTAAAAAAAAGAAAAGTTAATAACGAAAGGGAAATAATTCCATTTTTGAACGAAAAAGTCAGTTTACCTAACTTACTGTATTAATGCTATTTTTTTAAGCAAGAAAAAAAAGTTAAATATCCAGATACGCTACTACAGAACACCGACCACTCTAATTTGTTTTTTTATAGGTAATTGAGGTCGCTGACAATGAATCTGATAGTCAAACTTGGGGCAAATTTACCGTTTGCATGGTATTTACCCCTGAACCCACGAACTTCTTTCCACCATTTTGCAGCTTCCGTTTATGCTACGCGCATGCACGCTGTAGCATAAACGACGGCTTCACCAAGCAAACTACGTTGGGGGGAGGGGATTTTTTTTTTCCAGGACATAGAATTTTCTAATTTTCAAAAATACATTATAGCGCTTTTTGGGTGGAAAATTTAAAATTAGCTGAAAAAGAAATAAAATAAGAAAAGGAAAGCACACCAAGTTGGAGTAGGGGGGGGTAATTTATCTGGGTTTTTTTTTTTACATGGAACATCGAATTTTCAAATTTTCCGTAAGTAACGCACCGACATTTACCAATTAGAACACCATTTAACATTTTCCGAAGATTTTACTTTGTATATTGGGGGCACGAGCGGGGGGGGGGGTGATGTTGGTGCGCGCGCCCGCCCCAACATCACATCCCCCCTCCAAACAAATTAGAGTGGTCGGTGTTCTGTAGTAGCGTATCTGGATATTTAACAAAAAAAAATATTTAGGTTTGGCTATAAATTCCTAAACTCATTTCACCTTAAATAATTTAGGTGACTGAAATAGGAATCTAATTGAATTTTTTATTTTTTGAATAGTATGTGAAAAATTCATTTTTCTTCGAGTTATATTGAATTCATTAATACGGACCTTAGGGGCCTTTTTCGTAATGTTACTGTAAAAATTATTTTTTATTGTTACAAATTACGATGCTTTAAAAAAAGCAAAAATAAATTCTTTCGTTTTTTATTTACTAATGAAAACCATAACTTTAGTAAAGGTATTTTTGTTTAAACAAAATAAAACATTTTCACTAAGCGTTAAGTAAAAATAATTAGTTCATTATATTCTGCGATCATTATTTGAAAAATACTGCAATTTTCATTAAAATTCCTTAATTTCCTGATTTTTGGTGAATTTTTAAGTAAAGGGAGGAGTCAAAATGTTTATACACTTTGAGCGTCGGCATTCATTTTGCGACCACGTGTAGTTAATTTAAATTAAAGTTCAATCACATGGTTACATTATCAATAATCATGTAATTAAGCCCATTGAAAATTTACCGATATTGTAAACACATTCTGTTTACATTAAGCCTGTAGTGTTTTTTTAGTGATGCAATGTTGTCAACTGAGATTTTAAAAAAAAACCCGCGAGATCAGGAGAAAGAAATGTCTAGAAAATCGCTAGATTTTTAACTTATCGTCTGAAATTTTTAAAAATCGCTAATTTCCCCCCCCCAAAAAAAAAACCTCCATAATGTTCCGTGTTTTCTCACTATGGGTTTGTATTACTGTACACATAGATTCGAAAAAGTTGTCCAGAAAGAAATATATAACAAATAAATGTTATCAAAGGCAAGATAAGATACTTTTCTACCTAACTGGATATATTTTTCGTGTTTTTATTCAATGTAACATGTTTATTCAGCTCGAAAACCATACAGTGTTTACCGATGTATTGGCACATTCAAGATGGAGTCTGATTCTCTCTTTAACACGGTAAGTTTGGGAAAAGATGTTATAAATAAAAAACCGGATAAAATACTGTTAAAAACTCGCTCAATACATGTTATTGTGACACAGGTTGACATATATTCGGCGGGTTTTTAATAGTATTTTGTATAGTTTTTAAACTTAGATAAAAACACATATGAACCATACTTAAAAGATAACGCTACTCCAATTTACGTAAACCCCAAGTCCAACCACCCACCATCAATTATAAAACACATTCCTAACTCGATCGTAAGTAGACTTAGTAATAACTCAAGCGATGAAAATGCATTTAACAGGTCAACCAATATCTACGAAACAGCCCTAAAAAATAGTGGATACAAAAATATCGATATCAAATATAAGCAACAAAACACCAACAGCTATAATAAAATTAAAAATAGAAGAAAAAGAACTATAATTTGGTATACGGCCCCATACAATCAAATGTTAAAAACAAAAC
>NC_136520.1:59302432-59322432 GCF_053919585.1 Euprymna scolopes | reverse complement strand
AAGCCACAAAGACCAAGCCCTATAATCGGATCGCCAACACTTTCTACAATGATTTTCGAAAAAACGGCCTTCACTTAGACCAAGCCCACAGATCATGGTTCAACTGGAAGCAAAGCTCTCTTACTTTGACCCTGCTCGGAACTAATCCAAATGAAAAAATGAAATTGATCTGTCATGCTTGAGTTTTAAATGGTATTTTAAGTTTTTTCACAGGACTCTGTATATCTCTTGTTTAGTGTGTGAATTTTATACAATTAACAGTGGCAGACTGCGTCAAGGTTGTGTGGGTAAACACACTTAAAAAAAATACATTCATTTCTTGTTAAAATAAATACATTCATTTCTTGTTAAAATAAATAAAAACCTAATTACGCGCACAAAAAGAAATTAATAAATTTCAGAGACGCAAAGATTTCAAAAAATACGCCCATGCAAATTCTGTGAAGAAGAAATATTAAAATGTGTTTTGTTCGGCGGACATAGTTGAAAGCATACCCCGTGACAAAGACGTACACTTTTTAACCAATCAACGCTTGAAGAAAGACTTAATCTTCAAACTACTTTTCCCAACTCGCCTGGGAGCCAATCGAGAAATATATAAACGATGAGCGAATTCTTCTCAATCTCACTCACTCTTTGTTCTTTTCTCTTTTCACTTTCTCTCGTCAACGTCTTCGTGGCTACTTCCTCGTCAGCATGACGAAATCCACCTATTTGCATGTACGCACACACGCATAGAGAGAATAATGCAGACATTCAGCCGCGCACAGAAACATGTACTTTCTACCTCTCTTTTCTCTTACCAACGTCGTCATTGCTACTTGTTCTCACCAGCATGACCAAATACACCTATTCACATGTACATACACACAGAATAATCCAGATATTCAGCCGCGTACAAAGACATTCACTTTCCTCTTTCTTTCTCATATCACACAGAAAATGTAAGCCTGTTTTCTCACCAAAGAAAACAAAGGACATTCTCTGCTTTTTTCTGTCGAATCAACGAACAGTCTAAAGAACTTTCACATTTATAAGAGCTGTCTACCAAGACACACTTTTTGGACACTGAAAAATGATTCATTTTTTACTTGTTACTTTTGTGTGAATAAACAAAGTTTATTTACACATGTTTCATTTTTTTATTATTTATTTATTTGTGGTGGAAAAAGGGATCTAATCAAACCTGAATACCACTACAAGGTTCAACCCTTTTCTCATCGTAGTAGGGGGCAGCGGGCATCAAAGCTACTTGGCTAAAATACCCGCTTTGAAGATCCAGGAGGAGTTGGCATCAGGATCCGTCACTCTCTGGTGGTCTTTACCTCTGTGTGTTTTAAGCAAAGACATTGCTGATTAATTTTATTCATATTGTGCTCAGTAATTTGCACGGCCGATGACTGAGCATCAGCAGAATCCGTGTTTAAGTTACTTTGCATAAAACAAGGGAAAGGACATCTTGCCATTGAACTTTATTTTTCAAAGCTGTTATTCTGTTATCATTAAAACTGAACATATTTTTGCTTTGCCATTCCTGTGAAACTTGGGGTTTGTATTACTGTACACATAGATTCGAAAAAGTTGTCAAAAAACAAATATATAACAAATAAATGTTATCAAAGGCAAGATAAGTTACTTTTCTACCTAACTGGATATATTTTTTGTGTTTTTATTCAATGTAACATCTCGAAAAACATGCAGTGTTTACCGATGTATTGGAAAATTCAAAATGGCGCCCGACTGTCTCTTTAACACGGTAAGTTTGGGAAAAGATGTTATAAATAATAAACTAGACAAAATACTATTAAAATACAACCGAATATATGTCAACTTATGTCACGGTAACATATATTGAGCGAATTTCTAACAGTATTTTGTCTAGTTTATTATTTATAATACCTTTTCCCAAGCTTCCCCTCTCCGAGAGAGAGTCGGGCGCCATTTTGAATTTTCCAATGCATCGGTAAACACTGCATGTTTTTCGAGCTGAATAAACATGTTACACTGAATAAAAACACAAAAAATATATCCAGTTAGGTAGAAAAGTAACTTATCTTGCCTTTGATAACATTTATTTGTTATATATATATATATTTTGACAACTTTTTCGAATCTATGTGTACAGTAATACAAACCCGAAACTTGTTTATCACATTACACTTTCTGTACCGCTCGCGACAGTGTATGCGTTCCGACCAGTCTTTTCTTTTTGTAATACTCCATTTCACGCATTTAGTCATAATTTCTTTTTTACAATATCCATTTTTTTTAAATATTGATTTTGTAAACATCGATTTTTGTAACGATTGATGAATAAAAAACAAAAAATTATCGTTTCCAAATTTCTTAATTAAAAATATTCATAACCCATTTTTTGTTTGTTTTTTGTTTTTTTTTCTAATTTATTCTGGTGCAGCATAGTATATGACATTACTCTGAACCTGTATCAACTGCCTCCCAAACACGTGATGTAATTTCTCTGACTTTCGACATCTGACTTTCAAGTGCATGTGTTCGATGGGGGGGGGGGTGATCTTCGAACGTTAGCATCAATCTCTCTAGTTGCACTGGGGCTATTTCCGTTTGCCGCCAGATTATCCTGGCATATGTACTTAATCTAATCCATCCAAAATTCATACTAGTTAAAATAATCTGTACAGGGTGGAACGATAAAAATTGTTGCCCTAGAAAAGACGACATGATTCCATTTCCATTTGATGAAAACCGGTTTTCTTTTTTGTTGCAGACCAGTTGTGTACAAATCCCCAAAGCGATATGAGGCTTCTATTATGTCTGAAAATGACACAATGTTCAACGAGCGAGATCAGAGATGTGGCGCTGTACAACTCATGCTCTCTACCAATCAAAGTTATGACAACAGGACCATTGCCAGCACCCTCAAAATGCATCACTGGATTGCCACAAATAACAATATCCAGGGTGATAAAAATAAAGTTTCTGGCCACAGTTATAGTCTTTGGTGTGGTTTCAAGAAGGGTCATATCATGTTACGTCACATCTTCGAACTAGGCTTGAAAGTCAACACCAAAATGTACCTGCATGTGCTGAAGAGTGTGGTGATCCCCTGGTGCAATTAGATGGCCACTGGCAGACTCTGGGTATGACAGCAGAACTCAGCGCTGGCCCACAATTCAAAGAGACCCAGGCTTCAGAAAGAGCGCTATGACTTTGTACTCTTCTTTCACTGGCCTCTCTTCTCTCCTGACCTGAACATGTTTGACTACTTCATTTGGTCATACGTTGAGAATGTCACCATCATGACCTCTCACAACACCATAGCCAGCCTGATCACTGCCATCTGCCGAGTATTCGCCGAGCTTGCGCCGGCACTTGTGAAAAAAAGCATGTTCCCAGTTCTAGACCCTTATCGAGGCAGTGATTGAGGCTGAAGGCAGATACATTGAATAGATGTCAGCTCTACTACATAATTAAGTTATCTGAATTAATTTTTTCAATAAAAGTTTTAAAATAAAGCTGCAGTGTTGTCTTCTTTCGGGTGACACTTTTATCATTAAATCCTGTACTTACTGGCATAGGGTCCTAATATAGAACATACTTTGAGCCTGTATGTATTATGTTATTTGGCTATTGGAAACCACCGGAAAGTAAAAAAGTCAATCGTTGTGATGATTATTATAATAATCAATTATTAAGATTGTATTTGTTAAGAAAGAAAAATGTTATCAATACGAAAAGTTATGTTAAGTTGAAATATTTACATTTAATTGTTTACAGAAATGTTAACGTAGGAATGTTAAAACAAACAAGAATTTTAGAACACAAATAATGTAAATGATGGCATCATGTCATTCTCTGAGTGACGTCTACTATGACGTCACTTAGAAGGGGAAATGGTCTTTTTGGAGATACGTGGAAATTAGTTAGTGTTCAGAGTTTTTTTTTTTTTTTACATAGGCATCACCACTTATCAAGGCCAAGAGGCCACTCGAGGATAAGGGTTAAAGAATGTACAGTAGAAATTGGACAATATAGTAACCGTTAGTAATGGAGATTTGGTAAATTTGTTAACTTATATGGAACAGCTCATCAAAAACTTGTTTACGGTAGATTTGATGGTTGGTTGGTTGGTTGGTTGTTTTTGTTTTACGGCATATCAACCCTTTTCGGGTTATTTAATGGCGAATCCAAAGATTTTGAAGAAAATTTTTTTTAATAGAATATATTTGTTGTTTTCACGTCGGTTTCTATTTAACCCATAGTTGGAACCCTAACAAGTACTACCACTCCGGGTCAGAGTGGACCTGGGAGCAATGGTAATTAAAGGGTGGCTCCACATTCCCCAAAGCCCACAAGCTGGGGCCCTCACCACTGGATATAGTTTAAGGTCATATCCAGGACCCCCATTGAGGGACTTTTACCCTCTGCAGGGGGGCAGTCGGCGTATTCTAATGCCCCACCGACAGGGCCAACAGTAGACTTAAAGACAACCCACATTGTAGTCAGCTGGAAAGCAGAAAAATGGAAGACAATTCCATAGGCGTGCAGTTCTAAGAAAGAAGCTTTGCTCATAGAATCTACGCTTTAGGTTTAGGCACAGATAAAGAGTGGGGGAAATTAGTGATAGTGTTTTCTGCCAGACGGGTGTTTCTTGTGAAAGTTTGGCGAGGGGGGGGCATAGATTGGAGCCCAGCCGAACACCTGCCATGAAAATAACAATAAAGCAGAGACAAACTCACAACATCTCTTCTGTGAGAAAGAGATTGCAGGGAAGAGAAAAAGACATCCCCCACAAGGCTGCAAAGTTTATTTTGAACTCTATCAAGGCAGGATAAGTCCTTTCTAGCAGCTCCTGCCCAGATGTGGCAACAGTATTCCATCCTTGGACATACCTGGCTCTTATATAGATAGAGAATTGCATCAGCAGTGAGATATCTACTGGATCAATAGAAGGATCCCACCATTTTTCCAGCGGCCTTGGCAACAGATTTAATGTATGTGTTCCATTTAAGATCAGGAGTAAAGGTCAAGCCCAGAAGCTTGTCAAAGCATGAGGCCTCCCCAAGACGAGAGCCATTCATTTCAATTGGTGCCATAGATGTCTACGAATGATGTAAGGATGTGATTTGGAAGATCATTAATATAGATCAGGAAGAGAGTTGGGCCTAGGATGGACCCCTGAGGGACTCCAGCATTAATACTAAGAGCTTCTGATTTCTGCCCATCAACCACTACTCTTATGAACCTATCAGAGAGAAATGATTTAATAATTGAGAAGACATTTCCAATTATACCATAGCTGGAGATCTTGTGAAGTAAACCTTTATGCCATACTCTATCAAAGGCCTTTGATATGTGAAGAGCAATTGCCCTAGAAAGGTAGCCTCCGTCGAAAGATTCGCTAATCCTATGAGATATAACTGTAGGCACATCTGCTGTTGATCTAGTAGAACGGAAACCATATTGTGTGTCACTAAGAAGGTTATTTTTGCTGAGATGGTTGATTACTTCTCTATTTAACACAGATTCCAGCAACTTACTCATGACGCACAGGAGACTTATTGGCCTGTACTGTGAGGGAGATGAGCTGTCACCTGAATTCTTAAATACGGGGCATGCTAATGAGATTTTCCAGGGTGACAGGAAGCGATTCTCCTTAAGACAACGT
The DNA here is from genome assembly GCF_053919585.1 of Euprymna scolopes. Classification (NCBI taxonomy): domain Eukaryota; kingdom Metazoa; phylum Mollusca; class Cephalopoda; order Sepiida; family Sepiolidae; genus Euprymna; species Euprymna scolopes. The sequence goes on along the minus strand of NC_136520.1, from coordinate 59,316,785 downwards.
TCAAACAGTTTTGTATGGATGGGCGTAAGTTCTGGTTCAAGTCATTTGAGTACTATAATTGGAATACTGTCAGGGCCGGTTGCTTTACTGGAATCAAGGTTTTTGATTAGCTTGGCAACATCACGTACAGATATTTGTATATCACATAGCATGTTTTCTGATACAGGAGGAAATATTGGAGGTTGGCAGCCTTGGTCGTTTAAAAGGAGACAGATCATGATGGCTCCGAGTAGAGGGGGTCAGAAATGACGATAGTCAAAATCAACATTGCAACTTTCCAAAAGAGGAAAAAAACAATCTACAATAAAAAGTTGCCAAAGATAAAAACCTCTTCTTGGGGAGAGTTTCCATTGCAACTTTTTTCTCAAGACAAGACCAAAGATGGACCAGATATGTTCCCGATTGGTCAGATGTTGAAACCCCAAATAAGTGGTATTCATCTCATAACCTTCTAAAGAAAACGCCATATTGAATTCTTGTCATATTTCACTCAGGAAATCGATATAGTATATTGCAGCAGCTTAGTGTCGAACAGTATTATTCTCAAGATTGGCTCCTTTTTATAGACAGTTCCAAAAGAATGGCAACTTATATGGATCGGTTCCTCTAGGCCATTCAACGACCCTCAAAGAAAAATATGATTAAATAAAATTTGTTCTGGAAAAGATTTCATACTGACAGCACCAATGGTTCATATGTGTTGCTTTTAAAATGGTTGGGTTTCTACTCTGGCTACAAGGTGGCTACACAAAATTTCCTCGTTTCTTGTGTTTGTGGGATAGCAGACAACAACAGAGCATTGGATTAAAAAAAAAAAGATTGGCATGTGCGCAGTGAACTAATTCCTGGCTCTCTCAATGTTTTGGCTTCTCCTTTGGTGGAGCATTCCAAAATTGTGTTTCCTCCTCTTCACATAAAGCTTGGCATCATTAAACCGTTTGTGACGGCTCTTGAGAAAGATGGCGACCGTTTCTAATATATTTGCATGAAATTTCCAGGCCAAACCATAGAGAAATTAAAAGCTGGAGTTTTTGATGGATCCCAGATTCGAAAGTTTATGAATGATACAAATTTTTGTAATTTTATGAATCCTGCAGAATTGGGTGCCTGGATGGCGTTTACAAATGTAGTAAAATTATTTTTTGGGGGGAAAAATAAAGGCGCCAACTACAAAGAGTTTGTTGAAACATTACTCATCAATTGGGTGCAAATATGAGCCTCAAGTTACATTTTTTGCACAGCCATCTTATCCATTTTCCAGAAAATCTAAGTAATGTGAGCAACGAGCAATGGGGGCGCTTTCATCAAGACATCAGCGACATGGAGTTCGCTAGGTCTGATTAACCAAATTTCAAATCTATAGATTAATCTATAGATTAAAAATTTGCTAAAACAATGGTTGAGAAGTGTCCTCACACACACGCACACACACACACAAACACACACACACACACACACACAAAAACACACACACACACACACACAAACACACAAACACACACACACACACATTCTCACTTTTATAAATATACTAGCAGGCTACACGGCGTTGCGTAGTCGTAAAATATGCACAAATATTATATAGTCGTAAAATATGCACAAATATTATATAGTCGTAAAATATGCACAAATATTATATAGTCGTAAAATATGCACAAATATTATATAGTCGTAAAATATGCACAAATATTATATAGGCGTAAAATATGCACAAATATTATATAGTCGTAAAATATGCACAAATGTTATATAGTCGTAAAATATGCACAAATATTATATAGTCGTAAAATATGCACAAATATTATATAGTCGTAAAATATGCACAAATATTATATAGTCGTAAAATATGCACAAATATTATATTTTAATTAATGCAGAATTCTTAATAAACGGAAATACCGCAGGTATTAAATGTAACCTTAAACTATTTTTAAAAAAATGAAGTAAAAAAACAGAAAGAGACTGAGACATATGCATGCGAGTATTATGTTTTTTTTTAAAACGGTTAACTTCTTGTAAGTAAATAAAAAAATACTACAGCTGAGATCGAAACCAGAACCTAAAGACAGAGAGTGAAGTACGATAACCATTAAATCATCTAGACAAAATCTATAGAAAGTGTTTTCAAACATCGTGAAACTGTTGACAAACAGATAAAAATCCGATGACCCCCGCACCCCTACGTACCAATTTTTCAATGTTGATCCCTTAGCAGCCCTTTTTTCTGGATGAAAACAGATTAAAAAGTTTTCCACATGTCTGAATTCCCTATATACCAAATTTTAAGTCTGTAGATAAAAATTCGTTGAGTATATAAGTTGAGAAGTGTATACACACACACACACACACACACACACACAATTCTCACTTTTATAGATATACTAGACCACCCGTGACCCGTTGGGTCAGTACGTTATATTAGCTATGGAATTCATGTATGAGCGTGACACTTGTGGCATAAAGAAAATAGTTTTTTTTTACATAACAGAAGCATTTCTATGAAAGTATATTAAAATGAAAAAAGAATATAGATAGATTTCTATGAGTCGTTCTGTTTATTATAATTGTTATTTTTTTTTAAATTACAGTTACTGAATTATAAGTGGTTGGTCATACTTATAGGTAAATATGCACTGAACAGGTATCATAATCCTTATTATAGTTAAATTCAAATTTTGATATATCATCTTTTAAATGAAATTGTTAATTGAAAGTACAGAATAATAAAAAAAACACTCTCCACATGTTAATAATGGCTTTTTAAATAGAAAATGAAAATAAAATGTAACTTTTTTCATTTAATTTAAGCAAACATTCAGTACCCATTGTGTAAAGGAAAACACTATTTAATGTAATAGAAATGTGTGCATTTACCGATTCAGCTTTCCGTTTGGAAATGTAAGCAGACGACTTTAAAAAACATGGGAAGAAGAAAAAGAAATGTTTTTGTAATAACGCCCTCTAGTAAAAAGGTCTGCATTAGTTAAGGGGGATAACTCTATCCAGTTTTAAATCGCTCTCTTTTTCTCTCTCTCACACATACACGTAACTATTTCTCGCGTACGTAACGAAAACAGAGGGAGTAGGAGTGTTGAAATCTATTAGAGGGAAAGTGAGAGGTGTTTTCTTTCCATAAATTGTATAGGGTAATATTTCATATTATTAATAGATTCATAGATAAATAGATTTTATAATATATATTATAATTATCTATAAATCTATGTATTATTTGTATATATAAATAACTATTTGATCAAATTAAATGAAATTGTTTGTATTAAAACCGATATAAAAATTCCGGAATTGGAATAACGGATTGAAGACGTTGCTATTTACGCATGCGCAACCGGATGTTGAAAACCGGAAATCTGATTGCAAACATACAAGATCCATAGACTTTTAGTATTATATAGATAGATAGAATAGCGGTTCCCTATGTACTATTCCTAACTTTATGTGCATATGTATATATATATATTCAAAAGTTTGACATGTCCAGGTTACTTACATCTAAAATTTCAAGTGCTAAAACCCAAAATTCACAAAGAAGTTTGGTAGATTTTGCAAAGATCAACTCTTTCAACTTTAACCTCTTGGCAGCCAAATTTTCGCCCCAAAACTGATTAAAAAGCATGCTACATGTCTGAATACCCTTTATTTAAGATTTCAAATGTTTAGACCCAAAATTGGTTGAATAATTTGCTAGAGACCACAAAGGTCAAATCTTTAGAACTTTAACCCCTTGGTAGCCAAATTTTCGGCCAAAAACCAATTAAAAACCTCGCCCTATGATTGAAGACACTTTATGTAAAATTTCAAATATTTAGACCAAAAATTGGCTGAGTAATTTAGTAGAGACCGTTGTGGTCAATTTTTTTAAAATTTTGACCCCAATTTAGACCCCTTTAACAGTTATTGTTTTGGGCTCAAATCAAATTAAAAAGTCTGATCCATGTTCAACAAAACCCACATCTAAAATTTCAAGTGTTTAGGCCCTTAGGAGTTTGGTAGAGTTTTCAAAGGTCAAATCGTCGAACTTTGACCTCTTGACAGCCAAATTTCTAGCCAAAAACCGATTAAAAAGATTTTCCCAAATCTCAATATTCCTTATGTCAAACCTCGAGTCTGTAGACTGAAAATTGACAGAAAAGTTTTGTAGGGAAATGTACACACACACGCGCACACACACACACACATACACACACACACACACACACAATTTAACTTTTATAGATATATAGATTTATTTGTTGTTGTTGTTGTTGTTGTTGTTGTTGTTGTTCTTTTATCCAAAAAAAAGAATATGCAATGAGTCAGATTTTCTGATTTCACGGTTCAACTGGGAAACAAAGAAGACTCGGCTTAGATTTCGTCATTAGTCAAACAGCAGTTTTAACAAAGAAACTAAAAAGCTATCGAATTATGCCAATCAGCACGTGTCATGTCAGGCCTTGTCTAGATGAATTAATGCAACACTTTTTTTTCATCCTACACTAACTATATAAATCCAAGGTTGACTTTTTTTTACTGCGCTCGTGTCCCGTAACCAGTTGTAATTATCACTTCCTGCACTGACGATTGCATAAACATAGAACACTAATGTCTGTAGCGATTAAAATAATTATTAACTAGAAGAACCTGTGGAAATTCCACAGCGGACTCTTTCATATGTAATATATTGATGTTGGACTTCTGTGGATGTTCAGCGTAAATGGATACTCTAATATTATTGTAGCTTTTTTGTTACAACTGCTAAAGTATTTATCTAAGCTAGCAGGAACTCCCGGCATGGCCTGGTTGTAAAGTATGCTTAAATATGATATTTAAATCCTTGCAGATTTTGTATATATTATTATAGAGTTAATGTTCTATCGATTTTTATATATTATAAAGTTGCAATTTCCAAATTTAAAAAAATCGAAAGCAAAGCCAAAACTTATGAAATATATCTATAATATAAAGCTGAATGTGTGTGTGTGTGTGTGTGTCTGGTCACAAATAGGCTCCTATATGGTTAATTATTTTTAAAAACTGATTAAATATATTGATAGAAGATGTATCGAGACACAAAAATGGGTATGTTTGATCTGGCAGAACGGTGGTTCATTAAAATTGTGGGGTCTGCATTCGCACCTGATCCACAAAGTATGGAAATAAAAAATTAAAAAAAAAACGTTTACAAGTGTTTTTGATATAGATGTACATAAGAATACTTTGATAAGTATGTTTCAACTTAAATAGGGATGGTATAATAAAATTGTGGGGTCTGCGTTCGCGCCTGGCCTCCATAGAATGGAAATAGGCACAAACTTTAATAAAGACTTTTCATATCTATCTGCGTAAGTATACTTTGATAATTATGCTTCAGTTTGAAGAAATATGGTATAATAAAATTATGGGGTGTTCGTTCTCGCCTGACCTCCATAGAATGGAAATATGTCACAAAGTTTAACAAGGTTTTTTAATATAGATCCACAGAATATTGTGATAAGTGTTTCAGTGTGGACAGGTATGGTATAATAAATTATGTGGTTTATCTATTTTATTTTTACTTTCATCATATTTTGCTTTGGTTTTGATACCTCCAAATTCGAAGCTATCTCTTTATAACCCTTCCATTTCATAACCTATCATACTTTCATAAATCAGAGTCCATTTTCTGTAGGCTGTTTTTGAACCCAGTCAACGACGGGTACGTTTGCTAGTATATATATATATATATATATATATATATATATATATATTAATTTATCATTCTTTAAAAACAGTAATCTACGGACACACATCTTTCAGAGCTCTACTCCTCTTCAGCGTAGCTTGACTGTTGTTAGGATTCGAACCTCGGACCTTATGTATCTCAGTCCAGCGCCCTAACCCATTATGCTATGATGCCATAGACAATTTACTGTTTAGTTTTTAATCGTTTATCTGTTTACGTAGTTTTTGTTGTGTATTTTTAAACGATATTAAGGTTAACGTCTCCGCCTCGGAGATCCAGTGTTTTTCTTAGAAAGTCGCCCATTTTTTATTTGGACGTATTTTTTATTTATTTATTTATTTATTATTTTTTAAAAACAGTAATCTACGGACACACCTGTTTCAGAGCCCTACTGCTCTTCAGCATGCATTACGCTATATAGATATATGTAACTTGAGTTCCATCAGCTATAATCGAAACCGAAACCAAAACTTATCAAGAATTCTTGGTAAAATTATTTATTACAAGAAATGGAAGTCCATAACAATTAAACGACAGTCACTCTGATGTAAGCGTGACACACAAAATAAATAACACAGGCACGATCCTAATAATATATAAATATTTATCGAAAAAATATTATTCTAAAATCCCCTTTCAAGTAAAATTAAGACTTTTATTGAAAAAAACCAATTCAGACAACTTGATTATGCAGTAGATAGTGCATCTATTCAATGTAGCCGCCTTCAGCCTCAATCACCGCCTCGATAAGGGTCCGAAACTGGGAACATGCCTTTTCCAGAAGTGCTGGCGGGAGCTCAGCAGGAACTCGGCAAATACTTGGCGGATGACGGCGATCAGGCTGGCTTTGGTGTTGTGGGAGGTCATGTTGGTGATGTTCTCAATGTATGACCAAACGAAGTAGTCCAGCAGGTTCAGGTCGGGAGAGGAAGGGGGACAGTAAGAGAAGGGTACAAAGTCATAGCACTCATTCTGAAGCCAAGCCTAGGTCTCTTTGAACTTGTGGGCCGGTGCTGAGTCCTGCTGCCTCATCCAGGTCTGCCAGCAGTCACGTGATTGCACTAGGGGATCGCCACACTCTTCAGAACATCCAGGTAGACTTTGGTATCGACTTTCAAGCTGACTTTGAAGATGTGAGGTGGCATGGTATGGCCCTCTCTTGAAACTGCACCAAAGATCATAACTGTGGCCAAAAACTTTGTTTTCATCACCCTGAGCGCATCCCTGTTATTCGTGGCAATCCAGTGATGCATTTCAAAGGTGCTGGCAATGGTCCTGTTGTCATAACTTGGATTGGTAGATACAGTGGCGCATCTCCGATCTCACTCGTTGAACATTGTGCCGCTTTCAGACATGATAGAAAGTTCTTATCACTCTTGGGATTTGTACGCAACTGACCAACTAGTAGATGATCTGCAACAAAAAAAGAAAACTGGTATTCATCAAACGGAAATGGAATCATATCGTCTTTTCTAGGGGCGACAATTTTATCGTTCCATCCTGTAAACTCAAGGTCAATTTTCTATTCACTTATATACAATCATCTGCAAACACCCATAAACAGGTTTAGGTATGCCTAATTTGGATGTTGACTTCTTTTAAACGGTTTCTAATAAATTAATATTCTTGTATATATTTGTATTTTCATATCTACCACAGAGAACTTCAATGCATACTATACACTATCCTCATGGGTCTAAGACAGTCATTCCCAACGTGGGGCGCATGGCAATATTTTGGTGGGGCATGGGCAGGACGTGCACTCTTGGGCTTACTATACAAAAGACTATAGGGCAATTTGAGAATGAGTTATTTTTTTCTTCATCATCATCATCATCATCATTATTATTATTATTATTATTATTATTATTATTATTATTAACAGTGAATTGTTTCATAGTAAATCTTTGTATTAAAGGGAGGCATCAGGATTTTAGAAATGCCTAGGTGGGGCATGGCCCAAAATAGGTTGGGAACCACCGGTCTAAGATCTCTCTGTACAAGTGTTCGTCAGGACAATCTGACAAGAGGATACTTTCCCCTACAACTACTTTTGAAATCACGACTCTGTAATAATATCTACGAAATCTGGACAAATTAAAATATCATATTTAAGCGTATTTTATGACCGGGCAAAGCTAGTGTGTATATATATATAAGTATATATATATATACGTTTTGTGGTTCAATTTTAAATTCTGAAAAAAACAACATATAGAGACATATATATATATATATATATATATATATATATATATATATATATATATATATATATATATATAAGCGAGATAAGACACTGATAGAATTCAGATGAAAAATCCTGATAGATATTACTTGAAGTAATACTTTTAAGGAGATCCTAGCCAAAAAGGAAAAGCTCAATATTTAAGAATAGAGCAATATATAAGTTGCGTGGTTTAATTTTAAATTCTGAAAAAACAACATATAGAGACATATATTCGATTTAAGAATTTATTGTTTGACAAAGGAATATATAGAAGGGGTTATTTTAATTTCCTTAATCCATGGATTTTCAACAATGGCTCATATCAGCAGAGGAAATGAAATATATATATTGCTCTATTCTTAAATATTGATCTTTTCCTTTTTGGCTAGGATCTCCTTGAAAGTATTACTTCAAGTAATATCTATCAGGATTTTTCATCTGAATTCTATCAGTGTCTTATCTCGCTTATATATATATATATATATATATATATATATATATATATATATATATATATATATATATATATATATATATATATACAGTGTATCACAAAAGGGAATACACCCCCCACATTTCTTCAAATATTTAAGTATATCTCTTCATGGGACAACACTGAAAAAATGATTTTTTTAACACAATGAAAAGTAGTCTGTCTGCAGCATATACAGAGTGCGTAAGAGGAATTTAGAATTATCGAAGATGGAAATAAAACGAACACAGCAACTAGTAGAGACAAAAGCTTCATATATTTTTTAAACAAATGTTGTTCAGGAAGGTTGGAATAGTAACCATTCGAAGTGTTCGCCTTCGACATCAATCACTGCCTCTACACAGACGAGGTAGTCCTCCAGCATATAGTTCCAGGCTGTCATGATGGACTGCTTCAAAGCTTAACATTGCTGTGGGGAGTCTTACAGGTCTCTGCATCCACAACGCTCCAAACAGAATAGTCAAGGACATTTAGGTCAGGTGAACAGGATGGCCAGAAGGAGGTTGGTCAAAACTCTGCAAAGTTATTGGCCAAGATATTTTGGACTTTGGCAGCCTTATGACATGGTGCAAAGTCCTCGATGAAGATGTAGTTTTTCTCTGGGCAATTAGCTTTCAAAAATGGGAGGACACGGTATCGGAGGTGGCTGTAATATTCCTTCGTAGCAATCTTTTCATCTTGTTGAAAAAAGGGCAGAAAACGCTTTGCATCTGAGGCCACAAGGCCAAAGGCCATTGCCTTGACCGGGTGTTTGGTCATATTGCTGCTGGTAGTTGCAATCATGCGATCATTGCGTTGGTTAACAGTCTTGATGCATTCTTCCTATTCTTTAGCAAACACAGGACCTTTTTGCGCTTGGCAAGCCGGTTTTCCTTCTGAGGCTTTGTGAGGAGGTGCCTGATGATTCTGACATAGGAATGTATTCCCAAGTCCTTCTTGACAACCCTGCGAATGGTCCCCTCGCTTACGCTTTTGTATTTGGTGAGCTTCCACAATGAAACTGTTGAGTCCTGTTTGATTGTGGCCTCCACGTCCTTGATGAAGACCTATGTCCGTTTTTTGTTGGCTGAAGGGGGAGCTGGAGACCTCTCGATGTTGCCTGTTAGCTTAAATTTAGTTTTGACGTTGTAGACTGGTGGCAAGGATACTCCAACGATAGCAGCGATGTCCTTGGGGCGAGTGTCTGCGTGAAGAAGATCCAGCACTCTCTGCCTTTTTGCTATTTCTGATGGCATTTTTCATCCGATTGAAATGAACAGTGGCTCAAATGACAGCTGACGAATTTCTGAGTATCGGAAGAAAAAAAAAGGAAATTGCGGTCAAAGTCGATTCTAAATTCTGCTTACACACATTGTATAACAGAGTTAATTTATTTTCCCCTCAAAATAACTCAAAATATAGCCATTAAAAGCTAAATTTCTGGCAACAAAAGTGAGTACACCCCTAAGAAACTACACCCCTCAAAAGTGAGTACAATCCTAAAAAACTATACTCCTAAATGTCTAAATTAAGTACTGCTTTTTTCCCCTCCAAAATGTCATGTGACTTATTAGTGTAACTATGCTATGTGTTCATAGGGAGCAGGTGTATTCAAATTTGTAGTGCAGCTCTCACACTGTCTCTTACCAGTCACTGAAAGTTCCAACATGGCATCACATGGCAAAGAACTCTCTGAGGATTTTAAAAAACATATTGTTGTGCTACAAGATGATTGCCAACACCTTGAAACTGAGCTGCAGCACAGTGACTAAGATCATCCAGCAGGGTTCACTCAGAACAGCCTTTGGGTAGGTCATCCAAAGAAGCTGAACACACGTGCTGAGCATCACATTCAAATGCTTTCTTTAAAAGATCGGCGTAGGAGTGCTGTTAGCATTGCTGCAAAGATTAAAGAGGTTGGGGCTCAGCCTGTTAGTGTTCAGACCATACGTCACACACTACATCAAATTGGGGTGCATAGCTGTCACCCCAGGAGGAAGCCTCTCCAAACAGTTTGCTGAAGACATGTGAACAAAGCTTATAGATTACTGGAACCATGTCCTCTGGACTGATGACACAAAATTAAATTTGTTTGGTTCTGGTGGACAACAACCAGGTGAGGAGTACAAAGATAAGTATGTCATGTGTACAGTCAAGCATGGTGGTGGGAATATCATGGTCTGGGGCTGCGTGAGTGCTGCAAGTATTGGAGAGTTACATTTCATTGAGGGAAACATGAACTCAAACATGTACTGTTAAATGCTGCAGCAGAGCATGATCTCATCACCCTCCAGAAACTGGGTCGCGGAGCAGTGTTCCAGCATGACAATGACCCAAAACACACATCCAAGACAATCACTGCTTTACTGAAGAGGCTGAGAGTAAAGGTGATGGACTGGTCAAGCATGTCTCCAGACTTGAACCCAATAGAACATCTTTGAGGCATCCTCAAGTAGAAGGTAGAGGTGCACAAAGTCTCAAAAATCCACCAGCTCCGTGACATCGTAATTGAATAGTGGAAGAGCATTTTAGCAGATAAGTGTGAACTTGTAATTTCCTTTTTCTTTTCTAGATGTAAGTGCTAATATATTTATTTCAGTTTTTAATCTTTATCTTTATTTCATTATTTTATTAACTGTGTAATAGGTTTTCTTATGCAAAAATGTGCTGCTTCTATCTTGCAAGTGCATTTTGAATATATATTATTGTTTTTTTGCTTTTTTTAAGGAGAGTAGACAATGCATTGTGGATGCGTTATCGGCAGCTCCCGTTATTCTTGCTTCTCTTTATTTGTCACTCAGTTCTCATTTTTTAATGAGTGATTTTTCTGACAAAGGGAGAAGAAAAAGCTGCATTCTAGGTTGGCAGTATTTTGCATGGACAGCCGCCAGAGATGTCGGAAATTTTCTGTCCTATGTCTATCCTTGTAGCCATGTCACTAGTAAGGGTGCTGGAGGTAAACGTTTTATCTGGGCTGATGTTATCCGTCAGGAACCCAAACTTTGGATTAACCACTAAGGAGGCTGTCCTATCAGCAGGTGTAAAGTACTGGGGCTGCTGTATTGCCATTTGGTGAATGGATTCTGGACCATGCAGTAGCTTCTGGTGGGGCCTCTCGATGCCATATTAGTGGGTAATTGTTACAGCTTTACCTTATCATGTGCTACAAAAAAAAAAAAAAATATATATATATATATATATATATATATATATATATATATTTATTCATTTCTATTTCTCTCTTACTTTCCCTCTCTGCCCTGCTCCAAGCAAGTCTGTCAACCTAGTCCACAAACCACAAAAAGGTTTCAAGAAAACATACATGATTAAACCTGGATCTCCAACTTCTAACGTAGACCCCCACTACCATGTCTCCTTCTGCTTATCCTTCAGCTAACATTCACGTCTGTGGAGACTTCAATGTTCACAATGTGGAATGGTTGACCCACTCAAACGAGACCGATGATGAGGGGAGGTTCTGTCATGATTTCTCCATTGTTTATGACATCACTCAGATTGTTCATGAACACCACCTATGTGCCCAATACTGACGGCCAGTATACAAGTCTCCTAGACCTTTTTCTCACAATTTGCCCCAAACTGTGTTCAACTTCCATTCTGTCTCCACTTGGATCCTTCGACCACTCTGTTGTATCAGTTAAGATAAAAATGAAATGTAATGTACTCAGATGTACCTCTCCATCGTACAGTATATCGATACTCTATGGCTAACTGGGATAGCTTCCATACATTTATATCAGACCTACCTCTGTCTTCTATGTTTAAAAAGGATGTGTCCTCTATAGTATCAGACTTGACGGAATGGTTAATTGTAGGTATAGACCATTTCATACCCTCGAAAAAGTATCAGCAAAAACCTAATAGCCAGCCGTGGTTCTGTCTAGAATGTGCTGCTGCGAGTGTGCAAAATCACTTTTTCCATTGCTTCCAACGTAATAGATGTACTGAGGCTAAAGTCGCTTTCATGACTGCCAGCAACTACTGTAAAAAAGTAATAAAGAATGCAAGAGAGCTGTATGCTCAGTTCGTTAAGTCCAAAGTAGCTAAGCAGTGGCTTGGTTCCCATTAGTTTTGGCAAATAGCAAACAGAATTCTGAACAGAAGCGTGTGCTCTATCCCAACTATCATCAATGGACCTGAGGTAATCTCGTCAGCATCAGACAAACCCAAACTCTTTGCCAAGAGCTTTGCAGCTAATTCTACCCTTTGCGACCAAGGCCGCCAACCTCCAATATTTCCTCCTGTATCAGAAAACACGCTATGTGATATACAAATATATGTACGTGATGTTGCCAAGCTAATCAAAAACCTTGATTCAGTAAAACAACCGACCCTGACGGTCTTCCAATTATAGTACTCAAAAAACTTCAACCAGAAGTAGCACCCATACTTACAAAACTGTTTAAACGTTGTCTAAAGGAGAATTGCTCCCTGGAAAATCTCATCAGCATGCCCTGTATTTAAGAATTCAGGTGATCGCTCATCTCCCTCACAGTACAGGCTAATAAGTCTCCTGTGCGTCATGAGTAAGTTCCTGGAATCTGTGTTAAATAGAGAAGTAATCAACCATCTCAGCAAAAATAACCTTCTTAGTAACACGCAATATGGTTTCCATTCTATTAGATCTACAGCAGATGTGCTTACAGTTATATCTCATAGGATTAGCAAATCTCTCAATGGAGGCTACCTTTCTAGGGCAATTGCCCTTGACATATCTAAGGCTTTTGATAGAGTATGGCATAAAGGTTTACTTCACAAAATCTCCAGCTATGGTATAATTGGAAATGTCTTCTCAATTATTAAATCATTTCTCTTTGATAGGCTCATGAGAGTAGTGGTTGAAGGACAGAAATCAGAGGCCCACAGTATTTATGCTGGAGTCCCTCAAGGGTCCATCCTGGGCCCAACTCTCTTCCTGTTCTACATCAATTAAGACAAGCTTAAATCATTCGTTGACATTTATGCTGATGACACAACCATCTATGGCAACACATTAAAGACTGTAAATGACAAAGTTCTCTCTGATTCTCTCTACTCTGATTTTGAGCGTGTGGTACAGTGGGGGAAGAGGTGGCTTGTTACTTCTAAAACCAAGCTCTTATCTTTACATCATCAACGCTCTGATCCCCATCTGGCATCAATTGAAATGGATGGCTCTCGTCTTGGTGAGGCTCCATGTTTTGACAAACTTCTGGGTTTGACCTTTACTCCTGATCTGAAATGGAACACATACATCAGGTCTGTTGCCAAGGTCGTTGGGAGGATGGTGGGATCCTTCTACCTTTCTTTTGTTTTAAATTTGAATATATTATTTATTGATCTTTTATCTTCAATTTGTGATATAAAAACTTTGGCACATAAATTAATTATTTGCTTTTTAATAGACATTTCAAAATAGGGGAGGGGGCATGAATTAAAAAAAAACGTTTGTCTAAAATATTATACTCGGTTTATTGGAAAGAGCATAAAATTTCACATTGACCCTGAAAATATCGTGAAAATAGAATCAATAGAAAAATTATGATAGATTTTTAAAGTTTAAAAGTTGAAAAATACTGAACTCGTAAAATTCAATTAATTTCATTACTGTTCTTTTTTTAATAAAAAAAATAATATTTCTATTACTTTTTATACAACTTTAATAGTTTATTTTGTAAGTATAATCCATAAAGAAAATAAACAACCCACTTTTAAAAGAGAAATTACGAGCTTTTTTTTTTTTTTTTTTTTTAATATTTTATTCGCAGTTTCGTGTTAGTGGTGTCAAAAATTCCCCCACATCTAGCCTACAGTGTTTTTTTGTTTTTTTTACGATTTTTGAGGCTGTTCCCCCTGGTTGCGCTGTTTTTGGCGATCTAAAAAGACGGCTTTCTTGTATAAGAGATCCCATGGATGTACTTGTAGAGATCGA
>NC_136520.1:59132432-59299932 GCF_053919585.1 Euprymna scolopes | reverse complement strand
AAATAATAAAAATATTGAAAAAAAAGTTATATTGTACGTATCCGTTATGAAATGAAGTTCTCCAGAAAAAAATTCACTTAATTTGATCAGGTAGTTTTTTTTTTTTTTTTTTTTTTTTTTTTTTTTTTTTTACAGCGAAAAAACAATTTCTTATGATACAGATCAAAAGGTAGCCATGTTTCGAATTTTAAGAAGAAAAGCTATTGAAGATGGGGGAAGGAGTGTCGGCGCCCGCCTTATACTGAGTTATCTCCCCGTGACGTGTTCTATAAATCCAAACATGGCTACCTTCAGCGCGCTGTCAAATTAAGTGAAAAATTTTTTTTTTTTTTTTTTTTTGAGAACACTAGTCCAAAACGGATACGTACAATATAACTTCTTTTATTTTTTTTCAATATTTTCATTTTTTTAATGTCTTCATTAAACTGTACAAGTACCTTTTTCTTTCTTTTTTTTTTTTTTTTTTTTCATAATTGCAGAATTTGTTTTTGATGTTCGATTGCCTAATCGTTATACTAAAACTAAAAATGACTACAAACGTGATAATCTAACTTCGATTATTTTCCCACAAACTGAGTAGATTAAGTGTAGTTTTATTGGGAGTGTCACTCGGCCTTAGGGTAAGTTTCTTTTTCATAATATATTTTGCAGACATGATCCCCCTCCTCAACAGTTAAATGAAAAGGTGTCATTATATGTAAGAATATCAATAAAATAATAAAATGACAATATAAAAATATATACTAATGCATATAGATTTATTCATTTATTCAATAAGGATGATACATTAATTAGGGGTATAGGATAAGTAAAACGGCGCTGTTTTACAATTTGTTATTGTTCTAAGGGAGGCAACTCTCTTTTACTGAGAGATTCGTTAATTTTTTTCATCTCATAATTTTGGTCGCTAATAATGCTGTCAGTGGTTTACAAAAACATACTTTTATGTTTTTCGTTATTTTGGGGGGATGGGGTTGTTCAATTATAAAACTTGTATAGTTTTTAACAGGTGCTTCTGCAGTTTAATTAACCGTTTTTCTGTTCGTAACGCACCGACAGTAACCAACCAGAAGAACTGTTTAATATTTCACAAAAATTGTTTGCATTGGGTAGGGCGCAGTGGAGGGCCGGGGTGTGTTGTGGCAGCCACAGGTGTTTCTGCAATTTAATTAACCGTTTTCTGATAAGTAATGCGTCAACATTAACCAAGCAGAAGAACCGTTTAATATTTCACAACATCCCCCCTCCCAATATAAACAGAATTTTTATGAAATATTAAACGGTTCGCCTACTCGGTTAATGTCGGTGCGTTAGTTACGGAAAAACGGTTAATTAAACTGCAAAAACAGCTGTGGCCGCCCCCCCCTTCAATGTAAACAATTTTTGTGAAATATTAAACGGTTGTTATGCTCAGTTAATGTTGGTGTGTTACTAAAGGAAAAACAGTTAATTAAACTGCAGAAGCACTTGTTAAAAACTATACAAGTTCTATAATTGAATAACCCCTTAAAAAAAAATAATGAAAAACATAAATTATGTTTTTATAAATCGTTCATGAAAACTTACTGACAGTATTATTAGTGACCTAAATTATGAGATGAAAAAATGAACACATCTC
The DNA here is from genome assembly GCF_053919585.1 of Euprymna scolopes. NCBI lineage: Eukaryota > Metazoa > Mollusca > Cephalopoda > Sepiida > Sepiolidae > Euprymna > Euprymna scolopes. Next base: position 59,298,314 of record NC_136520.1, on the reverse strand, counting down.
TTAGTAAAACAGAGTTGCCTCCTTCAGAACAATGACAAATCGTAAAACAGTACCAGTAAAACATTTTACACCATGGTATTGCGAAGCCTAATACTTCTCATCAGAAGAGGAGAGAAGATGATAAGTAACGTATTATAGATGCAACATCTAGTGATAATTACATTAGGAGCGAAATAATTGTGCATGAGAGAAGAATGGTGATATATTGAAGCTGTTGGGGGAGGGAAACGAGACAACTACAGTGATCTATGCGATAGAGGAGGAATATAGCTCTTAGTGTCAAATGAAGGTAGGTGTAGACGTTGCATCCCTAATATGTTACTTTGCATCTTCTCTCCTCTTCTGAGGAGAAGCACTAGGCTTTTAAATACCATAGTATAAAGATTTTTACTTATCCTACACCCCTCATTGATGTATCATTCTTATTGAATAAATGAATAAATCTATATACATCATCTCATCTCCTAAAACTGGGCACTTTGGGGTGGGGGGTGCTTGAGTGCCATATATGCTAATGTAATTGGATTGGGATGATTTTTGTCTGATGAGTTGAGGGTACCATATTGACAGTTTCTGGCTGCTGTTTCTGACTGATAGTACAGGAGCCCTAACTCTTTGGTAGCACTTAGGGTGGCTTCTCCATCATCAGTTGTATAATATCAAGATGGTTATAGTGCCTTATCATGCATGTGGTCATGAGACCACAATCCTGTAGATGAGGAGTAGGCTGATGGTCTACTTGTGTTGCATGTTTGGTATTCTGCACAAACATTTTGTCCAGCACCTCTCACCCTTAAACTGAAACTTTTAAATAAAATAAAATGGCAGTTCAATCAAAAATTACGATTAAACCAGGCTTAAACTAAAACAAAACCAATTTGCCTCCTCTCTTGAGGTCTGCATTCACGGATATCTGCGGGCTTAGAACTGATTTAGGTGATGTTGAATCATTTCTCCTAGCAAACACCCCAGATATCTTAGTGCTAAGTGAAACCAACCTACACTCCTCCATTCCCTCTAACCACTTTAACATGCCTAGTTATCTCCCACTTTGCCATAAGGACTCAGACAGACATATGCATGGACTTGCAGTCTATATTCAAAACACTCTCCCCTTGACTAGAGAAACAAAACTAGAATCAGATAACCGGGCCTTTATGTACTTTATACTTAACATGCAGCATAACATTAGCTCCTTATATTTTCTCTACTACTCTCCCTCGACCCAGGACTGTATGCTAATCAACCAAGTCTCTCCCTCAATACTAGCGCGAAAGTACATGTATTTGGTGACTTCAGTGTCCACCACAATAATTGACTTGGATTCTCTACTTACACAGACGCAGCTGGTTGCATAACACATAGCTTCTCTATATCTTATTCCCTATTGCAGACACGTTTCCCAGATCAACAAGATCAACATGCCTCATTTCTAGATCTATTTCTGATCACAGTTCCCAATGATTGTGTAACGAATGCCCATAGCCCACTTAAGAATACTGATCATGCTGTGATAATGGTAGAAATCACCTTAAATTCCCAACCCAAAACTGAAGAGTCATTGCTTAAAACCAAGGTATTATAAGAAGGCTGACTGGGAAGCTATCAGGGATCTCTTCAGAGATGCCCCTGGGGAAATATCTTTTCTCTACCAGCTGAACAGTGCGCAAATAAGTTTGGTTCAAAACAACAATTGAAGCACATGTTCCCACACGGAAGTTCTATAGCAAACCCCACTCTCCCCAATGGTTTACTTCTACTTGTGCAGCTGCCATGTCTTAAAGGCAGCATGTATACTGCAGATTTAACCGACATAAGTCCAGTACGAACTGAAAAATGTTTATAGAAACTAGAAGTAATTGTAAGAAAGAAATAGTGTCAGCAAGAGAGAATATATTGAAACCACCAGAAAACGCATCAAAGCACAGAAATTAGGAACCTGTGATTTTTGGAAAATCTACAACAGTGTAGTAAACAATGGGCAGTCAACAATTCCCCCACTATCCAACAATCATGAGGTTGTTTATATGGCAACTAAGAAGGCTAACATACTTGCCAGTTGGTTTGCTGCAAACTCTACATTGAACCCAGAAAACCACTCCTTCTCTGACTTTCCTTTGCAAACAGATGCCACACTAGGTGATCTGAAAATCACCCCTTCTCGGGTGCATATCATAAAAAACCTAGATACCTAAAAGCAAGTGGACCCGATCTCATCCTGGCTGCTGGAAAACTGCTTTTGCGGTACCAGTTTTCAAGAATTCTGGCGAAAGAATTGACCCATTAAATTATCGCCCCATTAGCCTCCTCTTGGTTTTCGACAAAATATTTGAGTCCTTAATTAATCATGCTCTAGTCCATCACCTTACAACTACTAAACTTCTGACCGACCAACAATATGGATTTAGGCAAGCCCATTCTACAGCAGATATCCTAACTGTAATACACTGGACAAAGCAGAGGAGGGTAGAGCTATCTAAGATATCTTAGATATATCTAAGTTTTTTGGCAGGGTATGACATGATGGTCTTAAGAAAATCAGATCATACGATATCACTGAACAAATACTTAACATAATTAACTCCTTCTTAAATAAGAGAAGAATCCAGGTTGTTTTCGATGGACGTATATCTAAACAATATGCTATCAATACGGGTGTACTTCAGGAGTCTGTCCTTGGACCTTTATTATTCCTAATATTCATAAATGACCTCCCTAATAAAATTGTTTCGGAGACGGGTATATTTGCTGATGACACGATGCTTTATAACAGGCACGAGGGGGAAAAAAATGAACACATATCTAAGAAAATGGCAAAAACATTAAAGGATGACCTCCAATCTGTAGTGGAATGGTGATAAAAATGGATGGTTACATTCAATGCTGACAAAACTAAGCTTGTTTCCTTCAATAATTACAAGAAACCTTCTCAACCACTAATAGCTATGGCTAAAGATGCATTACCTGAAAGTACTTCTTTCAAACTCCTCGGCTTAACGTTCACAGGGAACATGAGTTGGAACAGATACATTGAGAGCATTGCTAGGGCAGCTGTGATGAAAGTGGGCTCTCTTGACTGTGTTAGAAAGTTACTTATGCCTGAAAGTATTCTGTACCTCTACAAGGCCATCATTCGCCCATGTATGGAATATTCCCTGCAACCTCTCTCCCACAGGAGAGATGTTGCGAGCCTGTCTTTGTTTTAACGTTACTACCATGGCAGGTGCTCGTCTGAACTCCAATCTCTGGTCCCCCCTCGCCAATCTTTCACGATAAACACCCACCTAGCTGAAACCACTGTCAAAATTTTTCCCCACTCCTTATCTGTGCCAAAATCAAAACGTAGATTCCATGAACAAAACTTCTTTCTTAGAAGTGCACGCTTGTGGAACTCTGTTCCGGTTGCCTGTTTCCCACCTGAATACAACCTGGATGTCTTCAAGCCCAATGTAAACAAATTCCTGATGAACTGCCTCCTTAAGTAATGACACTTTATCAAATCTCCAACACTAATGTACTGTACACTCAATAACCCTCATCCCCAAGTGGCTTCTGGGCCTTGATAAGTGGTGACTTCCTTGTAAAAAAAAAAAAAAAAAAAAAAAGAAAAAAAAAAGAGTATTTTTGTCACTGTTGGGCTGCTGCATCTGCTACTAGTCTCTCATTCCTGGACAGGGTTCAAAAGAGATTCCCTAACCTGATAGATCATGAACTGTAATCTAAGCTTCAGCCCATCGACGAAATGTTGCATCCCTCTGACAGTTCTACAAGTATTTTACTGATGGATGCTCCGACGAACTACAAGCCCTTGTACCCTTTCGACGTAAATACCCCCGACAAACCCGACAAGCAGCTAAATCCCACCCCTTCACAGTAGAGATCCCTAGAGGTAAGAAAGCCTTTTACTCTAATAATTTCTTCCCCAGAACTGCTAGACTTTGGAACTCTCTTCTTGGTTCCTGCTTTCCCAACTGTACTGACATGCAGAAGTTCAAGTGTAATGTGAACAGACATCTTGCTGCTCAACTCCCTACATAGTATCCCTGCAACTTATGGACCCGATAGTAGCTCCCTGCTTCAAAGTGGCACAGTGCCTTGTTTGGGGTGAAATGGAATTAAAAAAAAAAAAGATATCATTTTTTTTTTATTTTCTTCATATTCTAAAAATGCTTATATATAGTATGAAAATAAAAAAAAAGCAATTTGTTGAGCCTCTTATTAAAGAATCGATCTTATTATTTTAACTACTCCATATATATATCCCTTCAAAATGAACATTTTCTCAACTACACTCCAGACATAATAGTCCAAAAGATTGTGGAGATAAATGGTCGAATGTTATGGTTCAAATAATATTCCTTCTATTAAGACCAATAACCTTGTGTAGAAGATAGTTTATGATTGGTTGTGACTGCGAGTGAGAATTTGCCGGCGCTTCTGTTTTAAGAAAAGGATCATCTAAAGGAGATAACTCCCATTTACTAAAAAAAAAGAAGCATTGCTGAAACAGTTTATGAAATTTTTAAAAAAAATTTTTATTCAATTTTCACCTCAAACAAGGCAAAGTGCCACTTTGAAGTAAGGGGCTACTATCGGGGCAAAAGATGTCTGTTCACATTACACTTTAACTTCTGCATGTCAGTACAGTTGTGTAAGAAGAATCCTGGCAGGGAGTTACAAAGTCTAGCAGTTCTGGGGAAGAAACTATTGGAGTAGAAGGCTTTCTTACACCTAGGGATCTCTACTGTGAAGGGGTGAGATTTAGCTGCTTATTGGGTTTGTCGAGGGGGTACAAGGGCTTGTAGTTCATCAGAGCATTCACCATTAAAGTACTTGTAGAACAGGCAAAGAGATGCAGAGGTATGCTTTTCGAGTTAATGTTACATTAAATAAAAAAAAACTAAAAAATTATCCAGTTAGGTAGAAAAGTAACTTATCTTGCCTTTGATAACATTTATTTGTTATTTATTTATTTTTTGATAACTTTTTCGAATCTATGTGTATAGTAATACAAACCTTTTTTTTCTTCAAAAAAGGAGAAACTGCTGCTAAAACTTTCAAACAGATTTGTGAAGTGTATGGTGACAATACTATAAGAGAATCTACTGTTCGCAAGCGGTTTGCAAAATTCAAAACAGGATGATGACACTTGCAGTGGAAGACCCTCAAAATTTGATATTAATGTTTTGAAGACAAAAATTGAAGAAAACCCAAATGTCGCAACTCGAGCACTTGTGCAAGAGTTGAAAGTTTCAAAAAGTACAGTTGACGACTGAATAAATATTGCTAAGAAAGACGAAATCTTATTGTTGTCCTCGTTGTATGCTTAAAAAACACTCAGAACTTTCTGGACGACCCAATAGTATTTACTAAATCTGTGCTAGTTCAGGGTCAAGAAATGAATAACTTTTTTTGAACTTTTAAATATTATTCATCCAGAGCAATGCTGATCAAGAAAATACTAACTTTGTAGGTATTAGTTTTAACACTTTTTTTTTTTTTTAGTTTTACTCAAACATCCAAACATTCGCACATGCATTACAAACAACTGCCCTTTATAAAATAGATTTTTTTTTTTCAATAAATGAAAATATAAATCAAATATTTCAACTAAGTTTGGCCTTCCTCAGTGCATTATAGAAATTTTTTTTTTCCTGTTTTTTTTCCCCATTGTCAAATGAAAATGGTTATTAATGTCAAGATTTTATGTAGAGAGCAGGCTGGTGGCATGTGTATATGTAATAGATCCAATATTTCTACAGTGAAAAGCATTGTATAGAATTGAAAATATAAGAAATCATTTTTCAAAACCAAATTCGAAGCTAAAAGATTTATTATTTTATTTCAATCACGAGATTCATTGTCCAAGGCATTCCTCAGGTCCACATTAGAGCATGCCTTGCTTACGGGACAGTCTGTGAGAATGTGTGTGATAGCCTGCACATCAGCACTGCAGGGACACCAAGCGCCCTGTATATAGCCCTACTTGTACAAATTGTTTCGTGTTTTAGCATTATTCGCTCAGGTTGGGTTGAGTGTTACCCACTCTTTCTGGAAAAGTTCAGAGGTTGCTGGAAGGTCTTCTTTTGGTGCTAGAAGAGCCTGATATTGTTGTCTTTGACAGATTCATTCCACCATAAATAAATCTTTTCGTATTGAATTTGGTTTCAAAAATGATTTCTTATATTCTCAATTCTACGATACTTTTCTAAGTAGAAATATTGGATCTAAATGATAAAGCTGCCACAAAAAAGTTCTATTTATTGATTCTTTCAGGTGCTTCAAGCAGCCAAGCAAGGTTTTCAGGCAACAGGAGTTGAAATTAATTATTGGTTGGTCTTATTTTCCCGTTACAAGGCATATCGGCACAGCTTACAAAAGCAGGCTAGTTTTATCAAACAAGATCTTTGGAAGGTAAGGTTTTTTTTGGTTATATAGATTGGGACCCTATGCCAGTAAATAACGATTATGTTAACTAGTATAAATTTTAGAGAGGGTCACATTAGTGCATGTCGGGATAACCTGGCAGCAAACAGAAATATACCCAGCTGCAACTAGCATCATTGAAGCATGGGGAAGGAGGTAAAGGTTAGATCCCTAAACAAAATGCGGTAGAAATACAGGAGAATGAAATGACAATAGAAAGGTCGTCACATGTTCATGGAAAAATAGAGTTTCTGGTCAGTCTCTTGTCATGAACTAACAATATAGAAATAATCTGAGTTTTACCTTGAGATTTAGCCCGTCTGCATCTCTCAATCTTATCCTTGAGACTAAGTTAGAAAAACAAGCTAAGAAATAATTAGTTAATTAGATATTGGTCTTTCCTCCCATGAACACTCTCTCTCTCATTAATAACACCTTTAAAAGCCAGCAAGTTTCTAGTGTTTCAGTGCACGAATAGTTTTCATCTAGTGAAACAGAGGAGATGAGACGTCAACAACTACAAATGGATCACGGCCAGTCATAAACAACAAAAGAGGTGACTATGAAAGAAAGACTAACAGATAAACACCCCGTGCAATGTACGTATAAAGGGATTTTTATTTATTTGATTTGGTTATTTAGTCGCTCACATGTGGAGAGCTACGAGTAAAGATAATCTAAACAAATGTTACTTCAATGTCTGCCCATCTGTGTCTCTCAATCCCCACCCTTAAGACTAAGTTAAGAAAATTAAGTAATCAAATAATCAACTGGTTAATTAGTCGTATTGGTCTATCCCTTTAATGAGCAAATTCTCTCTGAATAAATAAATAAATGCTTGAAAGCCCAGCAAGTCTTTGTTTTGTTTTCAAGCATGGGTAGTTTTATTTGTCTAAGTTAAACAACTGATCAACAGGCATTAAATGATGCATTCATACAAGAAACAGCCGACAAATGAACGACAAAAGAAACGACCATGATGGAAGAATTGGTGCATATATATGCACTGCACAACGTAAGTATAAAAGGACTTTTATTTAGTTCATTTGCTCACTGGCAAGAAGCGTATACGTGCAAAGGTATGCGTTCACATAGATGACATGCAAACTGTTTGACGTTTAAAATGCTACATTTTTATGAGTATTTAAATGCATTTCATGATGAAAATAGTAATAAGAAAGGAGTTTATTTGAAGGAAGCGTCTGCAGTTTTATCCTGTTGCAAGACTTTCATATACCGCAGATATATGCGGGGGTGGAAAGTTTGTTTCTGGTGTTGACACGTTTTTTGTAATTTTCCGCCATCAGTTTATCGATGACCACCACAGAAACTACAATTATCCGTCTAAGATAGGAGGATGCTTTACTCAAGGTTTACTCGATCTGTTGCGTTGCTGAATGTAAATTTAGTTTCACTTTTAAATCTTACAGACATATATTTCTAATAACAACCACTTCACACCAAAGTTTATAAAATCCTGATTTATTTACTATAAATGTCATTTGGTTGGTGACAAGGCTTATAAAGTGACAAGCGAGGTGTGGGTGTGTGGATAGTACGTGTTGGCTTTTGCGAGCAACAGTAGAAATGTCATTCATGCTCACCACTGGCTCTCTCTCTCTCTGTTTTATCCTTATATTTACATTTCATAAATCGAAATTCAATTGTTCTATTGTTTTGCGTTTTACACAATTCACACCCATGTTAAAATATGGGAAATCCGACTGTTTTGGATTTTAGGTCATTTTCCATGATCCCGACTTTTTGATTGAAATGTAGAGGTGATGTCATCACTTAGCAGTCAACAATCTCTTTAGCATTGCGTGGTGTGCACCGGCTGATATTTTCTGGTGATGTCCATCACCTATTCAACACATCAGATCTGCTTTGTTCTGTCTTGGTTTATGGAAATTAAAACGGTAACTTCATAAAGTGCTTGACTCTTTGCTATGCACAGATGGACGTTCTCTATAGACAGACTAACTACAAGTTAGTTTCAAAAATATGCTTTGGGATGTTTCCAGATTTAATCTTCCTCTAAGGTCATCAGATCTAAGCCTTTCTTTGAAATGCTACATTTTCATGGGTATTTCAATACATCTAATTATTAACATTGTAATAAGAAAGAAGTGTTATGCAAATTTATTTGAAGGAAGCATCTGCAGTTCTAACCTGGTGCAACACTTCCGTATCCCACAGATTATCCAACAATGCTGGGATGGGAAATTTGTTTCCAATGCAGACACCTTTTAGAATTTTCTGTCATGTTCTCTCGGCCAAGACATCAGTTTATCGATTACCACCACAGAAACTACAATTGTTTGTTCAAGATAGAAGTATTATTTGCTAAAGGTTTACTCCATCAGATCTGCTGTGTTCTTTCTCAATTCATGGAAATTAAAACGGTTACCTCATAAAGGGCTTGACTCTTCGCGATGCGTAGATGGACATTCTCTATAAAGAGACTAACTACGAACTAGTTACACAAAAATGCTTTCAGACGCATTGTACAGATGCCCTAAAAGTCTTGGGCACATTTCAAATACTAATATCTGCTTGGCGCCATTTTAAAGATAAATGCATTAAGTTTTTTTTTGTAAGGCTGCCGATTTTTTACATTTATTTTTAGATCCAGTAATGGCGTTCACTCAACCAAAAATGGCATCTTGTGTGTTTGAATTTGTAAAAACTAAATCATGGACACTTATTCAATGTGCATTTCGCAAAAAATTCAGAAAAGAAAGTCCGTAGTGAGATGACATGGTATATACATGGCGGATGGGTACTTATGCCCAGCTAAGAGAACAGGATGCCTCTCAACTTCAGAAGATGTGGTTGAACAAGTTCAAACTGCCTTCCAACTAGCAAGAATTGGACTATCAGCTTGATGTGTGCCATGTGACCAATGGTGTTCATATTGAACATCTTTGAACATTCCATAACAAACTTGAGATTACAAGCTTTCTGAATATACCAGATGTGTTTTTATATCCTTAATAATTATCGAGATATTCAATGTCAAAATGTGCCCAAGACTTTTGGAACACCCTGTATAATAAATGTGGAATAAGGATGACAGAAGAATTTCTAAAAAACTCTCTTTTAGAACTTTTGAAACACATTGTATATTGCATGGTGATGCCTCGAGATGTAATCTTCCTCTGAGAACATCAGATTATTATATCTATTATTCATTCTCATATTATTTCTCTCCATACAACGCATGTCCTCAACCCTCACTGACCAGGCTCTAATTCCATACATCATCACACTGGTAACACTCTGCTGGTTAATTGTTGCAATAAAAAAAAGGGTATGGTTAAAGAAAATTGGAAGGTTCTATTTATAGACACTGGCGATAGGAACTGACCAATCAAATGGAGTCACACTCTGCTAGCAACCAATCAGAAACTGAAATCACTCAATAAAACATACTAGATATTTTAGAATTCCTTTACACAATTTTTTGTGTCCACACGAGAAGGAATCTTGCTCTCTGTCTGCAAAACTTTTACAGTTCAGAACTTATACAGATTAGCTACTACCAGAAACTCTATTTTTCATCTGAAGATTTGTACCGATCAGCTACTCTCAGAAAACTATTTTTTAGCTACCCACCGAAAACTCTATTTTTCATCTTGAGTCTTATACAGATTAGCTACCCATCGGAAACTCTTCAAAAATTAAACGTGACTTTCAATTCAAAATAGCAGAAGTTCCTTGAATTTATTCCATTCATTCCTTACTCTTGCTATCCTATCAGCACCTGCTCCACCGTGTGCTCCAGTGTTAACACCAAGACAACAAAACACCCTCAATCGTTTTGCGATTCAGATATACTTTCTCATCCATCCCCATTGTCTTACATTTCTTGCACACAAACTCGTTGTCGTCTCTCAACTGATCAGAAATTCTTGTGCACGCAGAATATAAGATGAAACCGATTCTCCTTTTCCACATGACTGGATAAAGGTCTTAAGTAATTCACAATGATACAGGGTAACCCCCCAAAAAACCCCAAAAAACATAGAAAGTATATCTAGAACATATGCTGTAGAACGGAGAAAAAAAAGGCCAAAGACCCTAGTGTTTTGATGTGATGTTTTGAATATAATAAACTAGTTATGACCAAAGTTTCATTTAATTCGGACAAAACACTAAGAAACGGTGCCTAATTAGATTTTGGGCCCGTTTTTTTTGGTCAGACAATTGAAGTTTAAAACTTCATGGAGAATTTCACTTTTACAATTGATTTTTTTTTTCCAAGTACTCTAACCACTTCTCCATGAGTCCTTTGCTGACAGAATGAGAATATGCTACCCCCCGTGAAGTAAATAAAAGCGTTCTGTTCAAAATTCTGTCCAGATTTCCGAGTTTGATAGAAACATTCCAAAGTTCGATGAGATACCCCTGAAGATCGATCGAAACATTGTGAAAATGACACTCAAGATGAGAACAGTAGTCCGAAGACTTCAAATAATATGAATAACCAATCCTCATCTCAGGAATTCAGATATCTGTTTATGTCTTTCTGTATTCACGCATGAACAGTTGAATAGAAAAAGATGCAATTTTAAAGAAAAAACATTTAGTGGTCCGAACATTAGGGCCCAGAGTAAAAAGAGGATGTTTGGTTTAATTTCGGCAGCCTTCTAACTCTGACTTCCCTTATTTTGTCCTTTAGTCCTCGCATTCCACGAGCGATATTTCTGACAAAGGGAAAAGAATTGCTGTTTACCAAGTTGAAATCTATCCAATTAGCACTTATTGTTAGCTTTTGACCTTGAAGTAGTATTTTAGTTTTTTTCATTTTTTTTAGCTCCTTACAGCAAGTGGCTTCATGTCTTGTTTGGGGGGGCAATTTCCATTAAAATGAAAAAAAGATTCCATCAATTTTGCAAAGGGTAGCAATCCTCATAGTACAGTCATTTATAATTAAGATGGGTCTTAAGTTTGTAATGATTTGGAGAATAGTGGAAAAACTGGACAGACAGACAACTTTCACCTTTTGTTTGTATAGATGTTTTTCTTTTTTCTATTTCAGACTGATTTGAGTCGATACGAAAATATTGTTGTGTTTGGCGTTGAACAAATGGTAAGTTTGAATTATTTGGATTACTGTTCTCATCTTGGGTGTTATTCTCACAACGTTTTGGCCGGCGTAACCTTTGACCTTGTCCAGATGCATCTTGTTAAATTGTAGAATTTGTATGGAGTTTTTAATGGAACTCTTTATTTTTTTAATCCACATGATTGCTCTCGTTTTAATATTTAAGTTCCACTTTTTCTCAAAAACTACCGGACGATCTGGCTGAAACTTTGTCTGGACCTTTGCTATAATAAGGTGCCAGGAACTAATTATTATGGTATCCATTCGATGCACAGTTATAGATTCATAGGGATTAGTATTTAATGCAAAAATGAGCACAAATTTAGCCATATTTAACCGTCAATTTGGCATAAAACACTCATTTAAGTTTTACAGCATAAATAAATACAAAAATTAAAATTAAAACAAACAAAAAATAGGCTAGTCTGAATCAAGTATATTAAAAGACTGTCAAAATTTGCAACAAAGCTGAAAGAAATATTACTTGAAAAATTGATAGTCATCAGTTCTACTTTTGAGATAAGCACTCGTAGATCATATCAACAATGTTGTTAAATAAAATATTGACTGCCACTCTTAAAGTGCTCTATTTGTTTATTTACAAACAAAAGCTTTGCATTACTCTAAATAAGTAGTGAGCGATATAATGAGAAGAGAGGTTTATATATCGTAATCCACGTCTATTTTATTTATTTTTGAAGAACTCAAGAACTTTGTATAATTGCATACATTTGTTTCTATGAGTAAGGAAAAATGTCTTTGTTCTAACTGTCATCTTAGCTGGAATAAGTATTTTCATTAAAAAAAAATGAAACAAAATAAAATGTATTCGTTCCCTCAACATAGTACATTTAAACAATTTTTTTTTTAATAGGCTAGTCCGAATCAAATATTGATTTGTCAGTTGAATTATTATTTTAGTCTGATTTTGAAAATATAACAAAATAACCTTATATGATAAATTGACAACATTAATAAAGATATTATATATTGATGCTTAGGGATAAAACACAAATTAAATCACAGGTTGGGGTGGAGTCAACATATTATATAGAATTTATTATCTACAGATAATTTATTTACAAAATATTCACCCACAAAACCTATTCATCTATAAATCATATGTATACAGCATATTAAATACTAGCTGAGCTACCCTACTTTCCAACCATACCAACTAATTAATCTACAAGCCATTCTGTTGTGGTCCCATAAAGGTTCGGAAGAAAGACACTATTCTATATTTAGTAGAATCGAAATATATTGAACAGAAGATCAAATACAATAAATAAAGTGTGTTGGTATATATCAGTCCAACTTCCAAGTATGCATGACTTGCATAACCGTCGATAGATGTACTCTCCCGGTTTTTGCAGTGAGTGGAAGAGTTCATTGTTATCTTTAAGGTGAGCGCCACAACATTTAGACAATGAAACAACATTTTAAAAGGATTGGTGACAATGGTTGAAACTGGGCAGAATTTGATTATTTAAAACAAACAAGAATTTGTTAGTATTGGACTTGAAAACGATAATGTTGTAGTCAGCTGGGAAGCAGTCTTGTGGTAGTGTGTTCCACAGACGGACAGTTCTAGGAAAGAAACTTTGCTCATGGAAGTTTTGTTTAGCTTTAAGTACACACAGAAAGAAAAGAAAATTTCTTTATAATGTTTTTTTACATTTTTTTTTATATAAAGGAGTCACCACTTATCAAGGCCTGGAGGTCACTCGAGGATAAGAGTTAATAAGTGTCAGTGGGACAATATCATAGTAATCGTTAATAGTGGAAATTTGGTAAATAGAATTACTTAAGGGGATGGCTCATCAAGAACTTGTTTACATGTGACTTGAAGACGGTCATATTGTAGTCAGCTGAAAAACAGGCAAATGGAACAGAGTTCCACAGGTGTGCAATTCTAAAAAAGAAGCTTTGTTCATGGAATCTACATTTAGGTTTAGACACAGATAAAGAGTGTGGGGTGGGGGGGAATTATTGATAGTGGTTTCAGCAAGACAAGCATTTTTTGTGAAAGTCAGACCAGGAGGGACCATAGATTTGAGCTCAGACAAGCACTTGCCATGAAAATAACGATAAAGCAGAGACAGGCTCGCAACGTCTCTTCTGTGGGGAAAGAGGTTGCAGGGAATAGAAAAGGGCATCTCCCACTAGACTACAAAGTCTATTTTGAACTTTGTCAAGGCAAGATAAAGTGCTTTTAGCATCTCCATCCTTGGACGTACCTGGCTTTTATATAGTTAGAGAATTGCATTGTATGGTTGTACCTATTTACTATGCCTCCCCATGGGACAGAGTTAGACACCAGGGTCGTTTTTTAATGTAGAGAAAAGGTACAAAAATAAAAAATTGTCTCAGTCGTGAAGGACTGATCCTTCACCAAAAGAGAACAAGAAATGGAAGTTCAGCATCTGCCGGAACAGATGGTATTTATTTGCTCCCCCACCGAGCAAATTAGGCACCAGGCCAATTTTTAATGTGAGGAGTGAAGGGAGGGAGAAGGGAAAAAGGGGACCAGCTCCCGAGAGGTGGGAAATGGGAACTGGTTAAAGGTCAGGCATGTGGGGTTGCCCCCACATCTGGTCTTTGCTAGTCATAGCTAGTCATAGCTTGCAGTATCTGCCGGAACAGATACTACACTTTGATCTTGACCAAAAGGCCAAGTAGGGTTTTTTGCTGTGAATTTTTTATAGAAATTGGATCTTAGCCAAGCACCATGAAAATAAAAATAGAATAGAGACAAGTGAGCAATGTCTTTTCTGTTAGAAAAAGGCTCCAAAAGTGACAAATTTTTTTTTGTTTGTTTTTTTTCTGTTTCCAAGTAAATAAACCACTGAAATTCTTAATTCCGTGTTTCAGATGCAACCATTAAAGGAGAAACTCCAGCACGAGATGAATCCAGGGATGCAAGTAGTGGCCTGTCGATTTCCTTTTCCCGACTGGGAACCATCTCTTACCATCGGCATGGGAATAGACACCGTGTGGGTCTACAAATCGATACCACAAACCACGGACGATGCAGACGTACAGAAGACAAAAACATTCACGCATGTTTGATATTGAAATCATTCTTTTTAATGCAAATCGCTCCAGACAAGGCATGAAGCCACTTGATGTAAGGAGCTAAAAAGAACACTACTTCAAGGACAAAAACTTTCCAACGATAAGTGTTAGATGGAATAGATTCTGACCCAGAGTACAGCAATTCTTTCCTCTTTGTCAGAAACATTGTTCCTGGAATGTGAGGACTAAAGGGCAAAAAAAAGGAGAAGAGAATAACGTAGCTCCTGAAAGTAAGCCTAAGATCCATCTTTTAATCTCCTTAAGACTTTAGATTATAAATAATAATAATAAATTTCTGTAAGGTGTCTGGAAAGTTTGTGCTGAACTTTGAAGGAAATGAAAAATACAAAAATGTGTATATCATTAAATATTTAATTAAATGCATAAAAATGGTGAATTTTGTTTAGCCTTTCTGCTAGTTGCCATGTTGTGTAATATGGGTTATTCTCAATATCTTGAGTTAGTCATCAGGTAGAACTTTATAAATATATATATATACTAGCAGTTCAGCCTGGCTTTACTCGGGCCCTATGTACTTTTCATAACTTGCCCTACGTGTGACTACACTTTATGTAAGATTTCAAAATGTTTATACCAAAATTTGTCTGAGTAATTTCGTAGAGACCACAGAGGTCAATTTTTTTAAAACTTTGACCCCTTAACATTTATTATTTTGGTCTCAAATTAAAATACAAAGTTTTACCCATGTTCAAGTTACCAACATCCAAAATTTCAAGTGTTAAGACCCAAAATTGGCGGAAGAATTTGCAAAGATCAACTCTTTCAATTTTGACCTTTTGGCAGCCAAATTTTCGCCCCAAAACTGATTAAAATGCTTGCCGCATATCTGAATACCCGTTATGTATAAATTTCAAATGTTTAGACCCAAAATTAGCTGAGTAATTTGCTAGACACCACAAAGGTCAAATCTTTCAAACTTTGACCCTTGGCAATTCAAATTTTCAACCCAAACTGATGAAAAAGCTTGCCCTATCTCTGAATATCTTTTATGTAAAATTTCAAGTGTTTAGACCAGAAATTGGCTGAGTAATTTGGTAGAGACCACAGAGGTAAAAATTTTTTAACTTTGACCCCAATTTTAACCCCTTAGCATTTATTTTGGGGGGCTCAAATCAAATTAAAAAGTTTGATCCATGTCCAAGTAATCTACATTAAAAATTTCAAGTGTTTAGACTCAAAATTGGCAGAGAAATTTGGTAGAGTTTTCAAAGGTCAAATTGTTGAACTTTGACTCCTTGACGGCCAAATTTCTGGCCGAAAACCGATTAAAAAGATTATCCCGAGTCTCTAGACCGAAAATTGACAGAGTTATTCGGTAGGGAAATGTACACAGTCAGACAGATATTTTCACTTTTATAGATGTAAGCATTTGTGTGGCTTATATACTGGCAGCCATGTTTCAGTGAGATCACCTCTTTGGAACCAAATTTTTGGCTAAGAAAAGGTTATATATGTAGTGAATTGTCATCATACAGACGAATCCACTATGTCTGAAGAGTCAAAGGGAGATAACTTAATCAAAATTATTTTCAAAGCGTCAGTTCTAAGAAGAACACTTCAACCACATAAAACAAATAGCATAGTGTTCAATGCGTCCTCCGTCTCAAGCCCGTGTAAATACGATGCGGACTAATTTTTGTCTTCGCACATATATACTGTAAACGGTCGAGAATTTTTTTAGAATTTTGTAATCCTGACTATAAATATCGTTTCGCTGGAAAAACAAATCAGTTAACAACTTTCTTTTCTTTTTTGTATTTTTTTGTCTTTAGTTTGTCATCATCTGTAGAAAATTATTTGCTTGAGCATTGTTCATCATTATGATGGCTAAAATTGTTCATCATTATGGTGGCTAAAATTGTTCATCATTATGATGGCTAAAATTGTTCATCATTATGATGGCTAAAATTGTTCATCATTATGGTGGCTAAAATTGTTCATCATTATGATGGCTAAAATTGTTCATCATTATGATGGCTAAAATTGTTCATCATTATGGTGGCTAAAATTGTTCATCATTATGATGGCTAAAATTGTTCATCATTATGATGGCTAAAATTGTTCATCATTATGATGGCTAAAATTGTTCATCATTATGATGGCTAAAATTGTTCATCATTATGGTGGCTAAAATTGTTCATCATTATGATGGCTAAAATTGTTCATCATTATGGTGGCTAAAATTGTTCATCATTATGATGGCTAAAATTGTTCATCATTATGATGGCTAAAATTGTTCATCATTATGATGGCTAAAATTGTTCATCATTATGGTGGCTAAAATTGTTCATCATTATGATGGCTAAAATTGTTCATCATTATGGTGGCTAAAATTGTTCATCATTATGATGGCTAAAATTGTTCATCATTATGATGGCTAAAATTGTTCATCATTATGATGGCTAAAATTGTTCATCATTATGGTGGCTAAAATTGTTCATCATTATGGTGGCTAAAATTGTTCATCATTATGATGGCTAAAATTGTTCATCATTATGATGGCTAAAATTGTTCATCATTATGATGGCTAAAATTGTTCATCATTATGATGGCTAAAATTGTTCATCATTATGATGGCTAAAATTGTTCATCATTATGATGGCTAAAATTGTTCATCATTATGATGGCTAAAATTGTTCATCATTATGGTGGCTAAAATTGTTCATCATTATGATGGCTAAAATTGTTCATCATTATGATGGCTAAAATTGTTCATCATTATGATGGCTAAAATTGTTCATCATTATGGTGGCTAAAATTGTTCATCATTATGATGGCTAAAATTGTTCATCATTATGGTGGCTAAAATTGTTCATCATTATGATGGCTAAAATTGTTCATCATTATGGTGGCTAAAATTGTTCATCATTATGATGGCTAAAATTGTTCATCATTATGATGGCTAAAATTGTTCATCATTATGGTGGCTAAAATTGTTCATCATTATGATGGCTAAAATTGTTCATCATTATGGTGGCTAAAATTGTTCATCATTATGGTGGCTAAAATTGTTCATCATTATGATGGCTAAAATTTTTCATCATTATGATTGCTAAAATCTTCAGCTTTAAACTTTGCAAACCGTTTCTGTAAAGCATATGCACATTTTTTTTTTTTATGGAAATCGCTTGAGACAAGGCATGAAACCACCTGATGTAAGGAGCTAACAGGAACGAAAAAATGATTATTGCAAAGACAGGAAAATGCCTATTGACCTTAATCTTGAAAAGACCAAGGCTGTAAGTAGAAGGAAAACAGTGAGCAGGAAGAGTTCCACAACCTTGCAACCTTTGGAAAGAAGCTACTGGAATAGTAAGTTGTATTACAATGAGGTATTAATACAGTGAATTGATGGAAACTTCTAGACTGACGAGTCAAATGAGCTGGAACAAAGGAAGCAGATAAATAGATCAGACAATTCTGAGGAAAACATGACATGATATTATTTGTAGGATTCTTTTTTGTTGTTTCAGAGGCAATAGGAAAAGATCAAAAATGGATCTTACAACCTATTTTCAAAGGGCTCTAAAACTATGACAGGTGGAAGCTTTTGGTTATTGAACATTATTTTAGACGTGACTATGTTTCTTGAATCCAATGTCGCCAGTGTTTTTGGGAACACTGTTTTAGATGTGAGTATGTATCTCGAATCCAATGTCACCAGCGTTATGGCTCGCAAGTAGCCACAAAGAACAACAAAACAACGGAGAACAGTTTAAACATGTATTACATGAAAAACGGAAAGGTTACAAACGAACAGTGTAGGTACTTAACCGAGCATGTGAGAGTCGCTCTGGAATTAGATCCCCGCTTGGGACCGTCATGCGTAAAGTTTATATGGACGATGATTATAAGCTAGCATACTTCCTATCTTCAGGCGTAGCTGCTACCAGAAGCGATGACAAGGTAAATCAGTTCCTTCACTTTTATGGTTCTTCAGTATTTCTATTGTGAAACGATTCATTGAAATAAGATATAAGAAAAGGACATTATTGACTAGTATACAATGAAAGTTAACAAAATTAACAGATAAAAATAACACAATTAGTCTTTATTTGCATTTTTAATAACAAAATTAAAAAACTAAGGTTTTTTTTTTTTTTAATTTCATAAGAAACATGTTTATGAAATTATAAAAATAAGTTTTCTTTTCTAATTTTAAAAATGACTTTTATTTGAATTTATGTAATTAGTATATGTTTATGAAAGTATAAAAATGAAATTTATTTCAAAATAACAAATGAAATTATTGAAATCAAAATAACAAAATTTCAAACATCATTAAAAAAAAAAAAAAACGTATCCAATACATAATATTCCCAAAGTAGTTTTAAAAGATTTTAAAAATTGTATGCAATAATTTAAAAAAAAAATGATAAAACTAATTTCAATAATTCTTAAATAAAATAAGGTCGAAAAACCTTTTCAATGATTATAAAATAAAAAAGAAAAAAAAAACAACAATCAGAAAAACATAATAAAAAAAAAAAAGTACATGCACAGTGGAGATATGGGCGTGAGAGAAAAAAGTGAAGGAACTGATTTGCTTTGTCACCGTTTCCAGTAGCACTATGACGGAAGTTAGGAAGTACATTAGCTTACTATAAGCATTTTTTTAAAAACTTTTTTTCTAGATTGAAGTATGTCGGAAACCAGACACCTAAGTAAACTGCAAGTAGTTTGACATATTCTAATAACATGTCGAAACATGAAAATCGTCACAAATTATCCAGACAGCCTAATATAACTTTTAAGTTGAGAACTGGATAAATATTATATGTATTCATTTTTTGCGGACTGTTATCCCTATCTTCATAGTTGTTGTTTCACCATGTTTCGGCCAACTAATCCTCTGGCCTTCTTCAGGTGCTTCTTCAGGGCCTATGGTGCAGTGGATATAGGCATTGAGTCTCTACAGTTTCAGGTGAGCATTGTCTGAAGATAGCGGTTTCAATCCTACCCAAAGCAGACCAGAGGATTAATTGTCCAAAACGTGGTGAGACAACAACAACTATGGAAGGCAGTAATTACTGGGGATGCAGGCGGGTTAAGGGATAAGGGTTATTGCAAGTACAGTACATTAGTGTGGAGATTTGATGAAGTGTTTACTTAATGGGGCGGTTCATTAGGAATTTGTTAACGCTGGACTTGAACACATCCAAGTTGTAGTCAGGTGGGAAGCAGGCAGACGGAACAGAGTTTCACAGGCGTGCAGTTCTAAGAAAGAAGCTTTGTTCATGGAATCCACGTTTTGATTTAGGCACAGATGAAGAGTGGGGGAAATTTTTCACAGTGGATTCAGCTAGACGGGTGTTTTCGATTGACTAGCCTTAATTTAAACCTTCGCCACTTCCAGTTGGCGATGGATGCAACGGCAAAGACGTCATGTTTTTTATTTCACATTCTTTTCCTCCTTTGTGGTAGCCTACTTGTTCGAGCCCGCCTGCCTACTACCACTTTTTTTTTTTTTTTTTTGCTCAACACACACCTCCAAACACCCAGGCTAGTATCACATAAATAACACCTTAATACTTGACTCTAAAAAATCTTTATATAAACGCCAGTGTTATTAATGAGGGTTAGTCTGAGACTAGAAGACGCACGAGGAAGCAGATCGTATGCTCCTAAGGTAGATTGAACCGGCTGAAATGAATTGACAATGAACAGAAAGTTAACCTTGACAGATAGAGTAGATTGTATCACACACTAAATCCAGCTGAGTTTAATGCATGTTAAACGATGGAGTTGTGTTGTTTCTTCCTCTCATTTTTGTTTTACACTTGTTTCTTCCTCTCGTTTTGTTTTACACTTGTTTCTTCCTCTCGTTTTGTTTTACACTTGTTTCTTCCTCTCGTTTTGTTTTACACTTGTT
Source organism: Euprymna scolopes (assembly GCF_053919585.1). Lineage (NCBI taxonomy): Eukaryota > Metazoa > Mollusca > Cephalopoda > Sepiida > Sepiolidae > Euprymna > Euprymna scolopes. The sequence goes on along the minus strand of NC_136520.1, from coordinate 59,277,807 downwards.
TCTTCCTCTCGTTTTGTTTTACACTTGTTTCTTCCCCTCGTTTTGTTTTACACTTGTTTCTTCCTCTCGTTTTGTTTTACACTTGTTTCTTCCTCTCGTTTTGTTTAACTCTTGTTTCTTCCTCTCGTTTTGTTTTACACTTGTTTCTTCCTCTCGTTTTGTTTTACACTTGTTTCTTCCTCATTTTTGTTTTACACTTGTTTCTTCCTCTCATTTTGTTTTACACTTGCTTCTTCCTCTCATTTTGTTTTACACTTGCTTCTTCCTCTCATTTTGTTTTACTCTTGTTTCTTCCTCTCATTTTGTTTTACTCTTGTTTTTTCCTCATTTTTGTTTTACACTTGTTTCTTCCTCTCATTTTGTTTTACACTTGGTTCTTCCTCTCTTTTTGTTTTACACTTGTTTCTTCCTCTCGTTTTGTTTTACTCTTGTTTCTTCCTCTCGTTTTGTTTTACTCTTGTTTCTTCCTCTCGTTTTGTTTTACTCTTGTTTCTTCCTCTCGTTTTGTTTTACTCTTGTTTCTTCCTCTCGTTTTGTTTTACTCTTGTTTCTTCCTCTCGTTTTGCTTTACTCTTGTTTCTTCCTCTCGTTTTGCTTTACTCTTGTTTCTTCCTCTCGTATTGCTTTACACTTGTTTCTTCCTCTCGTTTTGCTTTACACTTGTTTCTTCCTCTCGTTTTGCTTTACACTTGTTTCTTCCTCTCGTTTTGCTTTACACTTGTTTCTTCCTCTCGTTTTGCTTTACACTTGTTTCTTCCTCTCGTTTTGCTTTACACTTGTTTCTTCCTCTCGTTTTGCTTTACACTTGTTTCTTCCTCTCGTTTTGCTTTACACTTGTTTCTTCCTCTCGTTTTGCTTTACACTTGTTTCTTCCTCTCGTTTTGCTTTACACTTGTTTCTTCCTCTCGTTTTGCTTTACACTTGTTTCTTCCTCTCGTTTTGCTTTACACTTGTTTCTTCCTCTCGTTTTGCTTTACACTTGTTTCTTCCTCTCGTTTTGCTTTACTCTTGTTTCTTCCTCTCGTTTTGCTTTACTCTTGTTTCTTCCTCTCGTTTTGCTTTACTCTTGTTTCTTCCTCTCGTTTTGCTTTACTCTTGTTTCTTCCTCTCGTTTTGCTTTACTCTTGTTTCTTCCTCTCGTTTTGCTTTACTCTTGTTTCTTCCTCTCGTTTTGCTTTACTCTTGTTTCTTCCTCTCGTTTTGCTTTACTCTTGTTTCTTCCTCTCGTTTTGCTTTACTCTTGTTTCTTCCTCTCGTTTTGCTTTACTCTTGTTTCTTCCTCTCGTTTTGCTTTACTCTTGTTTCTTCCTCTCGTTTTGCTTTACTCTTGTTTCTTCCTCTCGTTTTGCTTTACTCTTGTTTCTTCCTCTCGTTTTGCTTTACTCTTGTTTCTTCCTCTCGTTTTGCTTTACTCTTGTTTCTTCCTCTCGTTTTGCTTTACTCTTGTTTCTTCCTCTCGTTTTGCTTTACTCTTGTTTCTTCCTCTCGTTTTGCTTTACTCTTGTTTCTTCCTCTCGTTTTGCTTTACTCTTGTTTCTTCCTCTCGTTTTGCTTTACTCTTGTTTCTTCCTCTCGTTTTGCTTTACACTTGGTTCTTCCTCTCGTTTTGCTTTACACTTGGTTCTTCCTCTCGTTTTGCTTTACACTTGGTTCTTCCTCTCGTTTTGCTTTACACTTGGTTCTTCCTCTCGTTTTGCTTTACACTTGGTTCTTCCTCTCGTTTTGCTTTACACTTGGTTCTTCCTCTCGTTTTGCTTTACACTTGGTTCTTCCTCTCGTTTTGCTTTACACTTGGTTCTTCCTCTCGTTTTGCTTTACACTTGGTTCTTCCTCTCGTTTTGCTTTACACTTGGTTCTTCCTCTCGTTTTGCTTTACACTTGGTTCTTCCTCTCGTTTTGCTTTACACTTGGTTCTTCCTCTCGTTTTGCTTTACACTTGGTTCTTCCTCTCGTTTTGCTTTACACTTGGTTCTTCCTCTCGTTTTGCTTTACACTTGGTTCTTCCTCTCGTTTTGCTTTACACTTGGTTCTTCCTCTCGTTTTGCTTTACACTTGGTTCTTCCTCTCGTTTTGCTTTACACTTGGTTCTTCCTCTCGTTTTGCTTTACACTTGGTTCTTCCTCTCGTTTTGCTTTACACTTGGTTCTTCCTCTCGTTTTGCTTTACACTTGGTTCTTCCTCTCGTTTTGCTTTACACTTGGTTCTTCCTCTCGTTTTGCTTTACACTTGGTTCTTCCTCTCGTTTTGCTTTACACTTGGTTCTTCCTCTCGTTTTGCTTTACACTTGGTTCTTCCTCTCGTTTTGCTTTACACTTGGTTCTTCCTCTCGTTTTGCTTTACACTTGGTTCTTCCTCTCGTTTTGCTTTACACTTGGTTCTTCCTCTCGTTTTGCTTTACACTTGGTTCTTCCTCTCGTTTTGCTTTACACTTGGTTCTTCCTCTCGTTTTGCTTTACACTTGGTTCTTCCTCTCGTTTTGCTTTACACTTGGTTCTTCCTCTCGTTTTGCTTTACACTTGGTTCTTCCTCTCGTTTTGCTTTACACTTGGTTCTTCCTCTCGTTTTGCTTTACACTTGGTTCTTCCTCTCGTTTTGCTTTACACTTGGTTCTTCCTCTCGTTTTGCTTTACACTTGGTTCTTCCTCTCGTTTTGCTTTACACTTGGTTCTTCCTCTCGTTTTGCTTTACACTTGGTTCTTCCTCTCGTTTTGCTTTACACTTGGTTCTTCCTCTCGTTTTGCTTTACACTTGGTTCTTCCTCTCGTTTTGCTTTACACTTGGTTCTTCCTCTCGTTTTGCTTTACACTTGGTTCTTCCTCTCGTTTTGCTTTACACTTGGTTCTTCCTCTCGTTTTGCTTTACACTTGGTTCTTCCTCTCGTTTTGCTTTACACTTGGTTCTTCCTCTCGTTTTGCTTTACACTTGGTTCTTCCTCTCGTTTTGCTTTACACTTGGTTCTTCCTCTCGTTTTGCTTTACACTTGGTTCTTCCTCTCGTTTTGCTTTACACTTGGTTCTTCCTCTCGTTTTGCTTTACACTTGGTTCTTCCTCTCGTTTTGCTTTACACTTGGTTCTTCCTCTCGTTTTGCTTTACACTTGGTTCTTCCTCTCGTTTTGCTTTACACTTGGTTCTTCCTCTCGTTTTGCTTTACACTTGGTTCTTCCTCTCGTTTTGTTTTACACTTGGTTCTTCCTCTCGTTTTGTTTTACACTTGGTTCTTCCTCTCGTTTTGTTTTACACTTGGTTCTTCCTCTCGTTTTGTTTTACACTTGGTTCTTCCTCTCGTTTTGTTTTACACTTGGTTCTTCCTCTCGTTTTGTTTTACACTTGTTTCTTCCTCTCGTTTTGTTTTACACTTGTTTCTTCCTCTCGTTTTGTTTTACACTTGTTTCTTACTCTCGTTTTGTTTTACACTTGTTTCTTACTCTCGTTTTGTTTTACACTTGTTTCTTACTCTCGTTTTGTTTTACACTTGTTTCTTACTCTCGTTTTGTTTTACACTTGTTTCTTACTCTCGTTTTGTTTTACACTTGTTTCTTACTCTCGTTTTGTTTTACACTTGTTTCTTCCTCTCGTTTTGTTTTACACTTGGTTCTTCCTCTCGTTTTGTTTTACACTTGGTTCTTCCTCTCGTTTTGTTTTACACTTGCTTCTTCCTCTCGTTTTGTTTTACACTTGCTTCTTCCTCTCGTTTTGTTTTACACTTGCTTCTTCCTCTCGTTTTGTTTTACACTTGCTTCTTCCTCTCGTTTTGTTTTACACTTGCTTCTTCCTCTCATTTTTGTTTTACTCTTGTTTTTTCCTCATTTTTGTTTTACACTTGTTTCTTCCTCTCATTTTGTTTTACACTTGTTTCTTCCTCTCATTTTGTTTTACACTTGTTTCTTCCTCTGATTTTTGTTTTACACTTGTGAACGCACATGCCCTACACCTAACACCATGATGTGTAAACCACGATGATCACGGCCAAAAGAAGAGAACTGAAAGAGAACATAAACTCCACAGAACGCACAACGATGGAGTTGCAATGTGTTGACAGCGGGGAGTGCATGATGACGTTAGTATCACAATAGAAAAATATATTTATTAATCCTTAAAAGTAAAAACAAAAAAATGAAATTTATTTTACTTTGTTTATTGATTTTTTTTTTTTAATTTTTTCTTTTAAAATAAAGAAAAAATAAGTGGAGACCAAATATCAAATTCCATTTAAAACGTCACAATATGACTTCTTCAAGTGTTTCCATGTAAACTGCTCAAAATCAACCTGGAATGCAAAAACATGTTAAAATATTTATTAAGATTTGAGCACTTATACAGTTTAGTCAAGACATTAATAAATGAAAATATTGAAAAAAAGTTATATTGTACGTATCCGTTATGGAATAAAGTTCTCCGAAAAAAAATTTAACTTAATTTCATCAAGTTTTTTTTTTTTTTTTACAGCGAAAAAACAATTTGTTATGATACCGAGCAAAAGGTTCGATTTTTAGGAAGAAAAGCTAGTATTAAAGATGGGGAGGGAGTGTCAGCGCTTTAACTGGAGTTATTTCCCTTTGGCGAGTTCAACAAATTTCGTAATGGCTGACATCAACGCGCTCTCATAAAAACGTGTTTTTCTGTTGTAAAAATAAAAACTACTCAATCAAATTAAATTAAATTTTTTTCAGAGATCTTCAGTCCAAAACGGATACGTACAATATAACCTTTTTTTTTTCGATATTTTCATTTTTTAATGTCTTGACTAAACTGTACAAGTACCAAGATTTGAAATTGCAATTTTTTTTCATCAATAACATTCTTTGCTTATATCTTATTAATTACAATGATTTTTATTTATACAAATATTGTTTGGCTTCAAATTTGCAAAAAATGTTTCAGTCAGAGCTATAAGGTAGCCAGACGTCTTCGAAGCCTTCCATTAAATGAAGATGTTAGTCTTTGTTGTTGAACATAATTCATGATGATTCAGGGTTCTACATTGTGAGTGAAACAGTCGCATTTGCGAGTGATTTTTCAAAATGGCGACTAGAAATAATGAAACGCTTATCTTTTGGCGATTGTATTTCTTTCACTGACAATCTTCCAAAGCTCACTACCAAGTGAAAAATATCTTTACAACATTTTTTTTTTAATAAAATGAACAAAGTTAAAAAAGAGTATATTGTTCTAATTAAACTTTTATTGTTTAAATAAACAATAGAAGTTTAATAGAACAATATACACTTTTTTTAATGAAGGCTGTTTAAAAAAACATTTGAAGAAATTAGAATGTTTATACCTTCAAGTATCATCATAAAATTTATTGTATATTTAGAATTACACTTATTTAAAAATATACAGAAAAATCATTATGTACATGCTCGTCACAAAACGAAGATGTCATATTCTAAAATTCATGTAGGTTTGGCTAGTAACTTTTCTATTTGGCTAGTAAACAAAAATATTTAGTTGTCAAAGGTCAACTAAAGATAAGTTTGTCCATAGAGCCCTGTGATTTGTTGGCATTCCGTTTTTCTGACATTTTTCTATTGAAAATTCTTTTAAGAAGGATATCGAGTACTTATAGGAGGGACCATATAAATGTTGCCAACGTCCCTAAGTGAAAGTGTTTCTATGGAGCGAATTGGATTCAAATTTGGCATGCCCAGGTTGTCAGCCCATGTTGTTAAGTACTGAACCACTGTCACCTTGAAGAAATCTGGCTTCTATCAGTTCTGACTGAAACATCTTCTGCAAATGTGTAACAAAATAATGTTTGTATGAATAAAAATATGTTTCTAACCAACAAAAAAATGTTTCTAACCAATAAACAGCTTTATTTATTATGGAGCACTTTGAATTTTTTTACTTTGCGGATATAAACTTTAACTGGATTATATATATATATATATATATATATATATATATATTATCAAATTTCAAGCGCACTTGATGCACATTATATATATATATATATATATATATATATAAGTAAAATGTACATCAAGTGCGTTTGAAATTTGATAATTTAAATATATTTCGGAGTCAAACTCATCCTCAGTATGTTGTTTTATTTCTTTTTTTTTTTCTTCTTGCCATGTTGTAAAGTTGGAGAAAGAAAGTCTGTAAAGATCTGCGTGTTGTCTCTCAGTGGTTGTATGTTGATATGTTGGAACATGGCGTTTGATGCATATTTTATTTTATTCAAATTAAATCAACTCTTCTATAATGGAATCCACACTTTTGACGAGATTATATATATATATATATATATATTTTTTTTTTCTATGTTTTTGTCCAAAGATATGAATAAGTAACAAATTAAAACAAAAATATATAAAACTCAGAGTTAAAGAAATATGTATTTTAAAATAAAACAAAACATAAAAATAATATTTACAAGTAAATACACTTGTAGTAGTACTAGCTCTGAAATTGATTATAAAGTCTATAGCATTAATGAGAAAAGAGATAAGAATTACTAACTTTAGATCAATTTTGGCCATTCTAATAAGAGGAATATTAAAATATAGTTCTTTGGTCAGTGAGAAATTATACAGAAATCTTTGTATTTACTAAAATTAGTTTCTTCAAATGATGCGGTGTTTGATGTTTAAGGAGTTTCTTTCGGCTGGATTTTCATTCTAGAAACATTACCGGAGTTCTTAACAGCAAGTCAGCAACTTAACAATTTAACAACTGATGCGGCTGCTAGTGCAGCATCCTTATATAAGTTTCTGCATGAAATTTTCTTGATTATTCCAAATTGTTCTGAAAATATTCTAAATAGAATATTTTAATGTTCTATTCATTTTTATAAGGAAAATGATATGTTATAACACTTTTTATAAGTAAATTTCCCTTTCATAATATATATATAAGTAAATTTCCCTTTCATAATATATATATATATATATATATATATACATATATATACATACAATATATATATATATATATATATATATATATATATATATATATATATATATATATATATATATATATACACACACACACACATGCTATTCAACAAATTTGGTCCTTTCAGGAAAGAAAAGAAAAAATGTCATACCTTGGTTAATAATTGACGTATTTTCAAAATTCAATGTGCATTTTTTGCTGAATATAGACCACCTGAAGAAGCTTTTATTTCATATATATATATATATATATGTATGTATATATATATATATATATATATATAAATATATTCCAAACAAGGAAATTGCCACGGAGATATAAAGAGCTACTTTAAATTAGGGACCACACCTAGAGGACACTAAATAAGCAAGATGCCTGTTCACATTACATTTGAACTTTTGCATGTTGTACATGCCAAAGAAGAAGCATATGTGCATGTTGTACAGTCCAAAAAGAAGGATATATAGGGAGAGAATCCTAAAAGTTTAGCAGTTTGAGGGAAGAAACTTTTAAAATAGAAGACTTTTTGGTATTGGATGACTTCTACAGTGAAAGCGTGAAATTTTGCTGTCGGAAGTAAACCCAAGATTAATTATTATTATAATTTATGGGATGGTTTATTTATTTATTTAATGACCAACTTGTAATTAACAGGGAGGCAGTACTGTGGTAATGTGCTCCACAGGTGAGAAGCCCTTGTACAGAACCTCTGTGTGTGGAAATTCTGGCGGACACTAGATACTTGAAGGAAGAAAAGAAATTCACATTCTGTTGTGGTTGCAAGGCAAGTTCTTGCTGTGAATGTCAAACGAGGAGGAAATAAGAAAATAGAAACAACTTACCTGGGGATGATGGTTCCGAGGAAGAAACGGACGCTTACAAAATTCCTTCAGTCTTTTGTACAATTGGGTGGACGTGTTATACAAATAACATCCTAGATTTGGTATGAAAAACAAATTAGAAATTAATTAATAAAATCCTAGATAACCGAGGGTTGAGGATATGTGTTGCATGGATAGAACTTATGAGGAATAATTGAATAAAAAAAACAAAAAAAAACAGAAGTATATAGGGCTATTGTGCTAGGTTGCTAGATTTATACAGGTGGATGGGCGAGCGGTTGGGCAGCAAGATGTTTAAGTGCTTGTACATTTTAATTCGATATATAAAAACAATGCATTAAAGTAAAAACATTATGCAATTATGTCATCTTGAAATTAATAAAAATTCCAAAATTTACGAAAAATGAGTAGAAAAATAATTATAAAATAAAAATAAAAAAATTACTGAATGCAAATTTTGTCGGTTTAGTCGATTACAACAAATTCTTTATGAAAAACTGACTTATCTCCCTTGTTTTCACTTAACTTTCGCTATTTCAAATTAGAAAATGGCGGATTGATAGTAACAATGTTTTATTTTTTATAAAAATTAGTTTTAGTAAATTTTCTGCTTCATCATTTTTCCTAAGTTTTAAGAATATTTACTAATTTCGACAAATAATTATGTAACAGAGTTTTTACTAAAAATGCATTTTTTCCATTTTTTTTTTCAGATATCTAATTATAACGCACAAACACCAATGTTTGTCACATTACATTTAAATTTCTGTATGTTCTACTGTCAGCAAGAAAGGAATTTCCTGCTCAACTCCTCACAGTCTGCTGTTAAACACAATCCCAGCCTCTTAAGTCCAAGTGGCAATAAACCATGCAGCAAAATCCCACCCCATCACAGTAGAGACCCCTAGATGCCAGAAAGCCTTATACTCTAATAGTTTCATCCCTTTGACTGCTAGACTTTGGACTTCCCTCCCTGTTTCCTGACTGTACTAACAAGCAGAAGTTTAAGTGTAATCTGAACTGACATCTCGCTGCTCAACTCCCCACAGTCCGTTGTTAGACGCAAATAGTAGTCCCTTACATCCAAGTGGCAATATGCCTTGTTTGAAATGAAAACACTCCATCCGGAAGTAATTCTAAGTTAAGGAGATGAATATCAGTAGTTTAGTGAAAAAAGGTTTGGTGTTTTTTGTCTTACTGCTTATTACTTATCCCGAGAAAAGCGTCAAGGGAAAATCTTAATCTCGACTTCCTGCAATTACACCATATCGCACAATCAGCACAGGGTACGATTGTTAAATGTTAAAGTGGAATGCTCAGGCAATTTTTAAGGGGCTCAGAATGCACCACTTTTTGTGTGTCTGGTCTCACATCTTCCCCGCTAAGGAAGGGAGTAAATACTGAAGCTCATGTCAATGTAGATGACTTCCTACTTAATATCGAAGCCATCTTCTGCGTCTTGAGGGACATGTTCAATGCTGAGAGTCGTAGATAGCAGCTGGAACATACTTGCTGACATTGGTGTTTATGTTGAAAAACAGGAAGAGTTTTAGACAAGGGTCATGAAGGAGTCAATAGGATTATAATATAAACCAAAAATTGTGAGAACAGAAAGCTGATTGACTAGACCTCACATATGAAGATAAAAAGGATTCTGGGATAAGATCAGCATTGGGGGTCCAAATGTGGGCTATATTTAGTTTAATTCAGTTTTGTAAAATGTGTGTGCCCCCTGTTGCCAAACTTTCACAACCCCCCCCCCCCAAAAAAAACACTTGACTAGCTACAACCACTATCAATGATTTTCCCTACTCTATATCAAAGCTTCTTTCCCAAAACTGCTCGCCTTTGGAACATTGTTCCGCTTGCATGCTTCCCAATTGGATACAACATGGTGGCCTTCAAATCTAATGTAAACAAGTTTCTATTAAGCCGTCCTCATAAATAATCAAATTCTACTGAATTTACATCATTAACAATTACTACACCATCACCTTACATTCATTAACCCTTATCCTTGAGTGGCCTTTATGCCTTGATAAGTGGTGACTCCTAAGTAAAAAAAAAAAAAAAAAAAAAAAAACTCATGAATATTCAGATACCTCTGATCTTTATAAAATTTCAACAATTAAACGTTAATAAAATATTCCAGAATTTCAATTTCTTTGGAGTATTTTAAAGGGTTTCCCAGGATGGGAGGGGAAGGCACAATATGGACACAACCACTCATCTGAAAATTCAAATATTTCAGATTTATATTAAATTTTATTCATAGTCATTGACACCAATCAAACAAGATTTCCTTATTTTAACTTTCTTAATACTCCATAAGCTTAAGCCTTAAAGGATAAATCCAAAAATTCAGTACACCAAGTTAAGATGTCGGAAGTGGACTCTGCTTACCTAAATATGGAACAGAAGTCACTAAGCATGAAACGAAATACGAAACCATATGGAAACTGTTGCAATATTTTGGATGTATAATGGGGTATAATCCCACACAGTCGGGCGATTCTATTTATAAACGATGCTGCTAGGAACTGACAAATCGAATTAATTCATGTTCTGCAATCCAATCAGAAATCAGAATTGCTCCATAAATATTAAACCTTTTCTGTAGCAATTTCGCATGTTTTTTCCGTCTCGACACGGTAAGAATATTTTGCTCTGTGGAACTGTCTACTGCAAACCAGTCACCTCTCAGGACTTGTGTGTAACAACGAACCATCGGAAACTGTTCTGTCTACTGCAAACTAGTCACCTCTCAAGACTTGTTTAGAACAACGAACCATCGGAAACTGTTCTATCTACTGCAAACTAGTCACCTCTCAAGACTTGTTTAGAACAACGAACCATCGGAAACTGTTCTGTCTACTGCAAACTAGTCACCTCTCAAGACTTGTTTAGAACAACGAACCATCAGAAACTGTTCTGTCTACTACAAACCAGTCACCTCTCAAGACTTGTTTAGAACAATGAACCATCAGAAACTGTTCTGAAACTAAACATGGCTTACACTTCTAGAGATTATGCGCCCAGTGTGCATCTTCATTTCGATGGATCCGAATCAAAATTCGAATTGCGGCAAGTTAAATTTCTAGGATATCTACGAATCCAAAAGCTACACAAAGTACTTCAAAAACAACCTGAAAACAGAAACAACCCTGACTTCATTGAAAAGAATGCAACTGTCTTTGCGGAATTAATACAGTGTTTAGATGACCGAAGTCTATCACTGGTAATGAGAGAAGCCCTAGACGATGGCTGCAAAGCATTGAACATATTGAGAGAGCATTATTTATCGAAAGGAAAACCCAAAATTATTTCCTTATACACTGAACTGACCTCTCTAAAACGAATGGAAGCTGGAACTATTACTGATTATAAGAGCCAAAACGACTGCAAATTCTTTAAAAATGTCTGGTGAAGTTATAAGTGACAATCTGTTAATTTCTATGGTCGTTAAGGGATTACCGAGTGATTTCAAGCCATTTACCACCTTGATAACCCAGAAAGAAAAACCCATGACTTTTAGCCAATTCAAGGTAGCACTCAAAAGTTACGAAGAAACTGAAAAAATGATCACAGAAAAAACGAATCCACAAATATCATGAAATTTAAAAATACACACATAAAAACACCAAAATTAAATTATACCCATGCCAGGAATAAAAACCAACTTTGTCAAAAACAATTTTTCTCCTAAGAAAAGTACAAAAATTATTTGCTATAATTGTGGACGACCTAATCACAAGAGTTTCCAATGTAGATACAGGATTCAAAATGGCGACTCCATTAAAAATATGGTGAGCTCCGTTAGCGAACATACATTTTTATTTTCATGTACGTTTAATGCTTCAACAAAAATAATTTTCTTGTCGATTGTGGGGCCACGGCACATGTGATTACAAAGGAATCTGATTTTATCAATTTTGACCCCAACTTTAAGCCACAAAATCATTTTGTAGAACTAGTTGATGGGAATCGAGTAAATGATATCGTTTTGAAAAGAGGCGATGCTAAAATCTTGCTAAAGAACAATAAAGGTGAACTGTGTTTCTGTATTCTAAAAAACGCTCTTCTAATCCCAAAATTTAAACAAAATATATTTTCTGTACAAGCTGCCACAAAACAAGGTGCAAATATAAACTTTAGCCCCAATAAATCAAAACTTGTATACCCGAATGGAACTGTATTCAGCATTAAAGAAAATGGAAGACTATATTATTCAAATAGCGTAGTCCCATCGAAAACCGCCTGCCATGATCTACAGACATGGCATAAAATTCTTGGACACTGCAATATTCCTGATATCAAAAAGTTGTCGACTGTAGTTGATGGAATGAAAATACAAACATCAAAATTATTCAATTGTGACATCTGTACACAAGGGAAAATGACAAACTATCAAAGCAAGATACCAGACAAGAAGGCCAAAAAAATCCTATCAATGGTGCATTGTGACTTGAATGGTCCCGTGGAACCGATGGCCAGAGACCATTATAGATATGTGTTGAATTTCGTAGATGACCATTCAGGTTTAATAATGGTTTACTTTTTAAAGAACAAATCTGATACCCTGCTAGCAACTAAAAAATATCTAGCCGACATGGCTCCCTACGGTGAAGTCAAGTGTATTCGCTCTGACAACCATATGGAATTCACCAATAAAGACTTTGAACTTTTACTAATTAACCATCATATCAGGCATGAAAAATCAGCTCCTAGATCGCCACACCAAAACGGGACTGCTTTTTGAAATGGCAAGATTGAATCAAAAAATCATTGAATCAAAACTCACCAAAAACCTCTGGACGTACACACTTATGGCAGCAGCCTATATATGCAATAGGTGCTTTAACAAAACAATATCTAAAACTCCATATGAATCTTTCTGTGGTAAAAAAACAAATTTAAGCAGAATGCATATATTTGGTTCAACTTGCTTCGCATATATGGATAAAAAGAGTAAATTGAATATTAAAACCGACAGAGGTATATTTCTTGGATACGATAAAAACAGTCCAGCCAATTTAGTATTTTTTCCAGAGAAAAATAAAATAAAAAGAATCCGATGTGTAAAATTCACAGACACGTTTAATTTTACAGACGAAAACCCGTCATATGAAGAAGATGAAATTATATTCCCTCAAATAATTAAAACAAACGAAGACAATAAAAATGACGGAGACAAGAGTATCCATGATGATGAAGATGATAAAGGCGAAAGATATCCGAAAAGAAATAGAAGGCGACCCGATTTTTTTGTGGTCGACAATATAAAAGATTATCAAATCGACTATTGCTATTCAATGGAAAATGCGCCAAAAAGCTTTAACGAAGCAATTAATTCAAAACATTGTGATGAATGGAAAATAGATGCCTTAACCGAAAATGATACCTATACGGTAGTGCCTCTCCCAAAAGATAAACATGTTATTTCTACAAGATGGATCTTTACAAAAAAGACTACAGCATCAGGCGTAGAATAGTACAAAGCTAGATTTGTTGCTGAAGGGTACTCTCAGAAGACTAACTTCACCATCTATAAATATAAAAGCGAAAATGTATGTATGTGTGTTCGCTTTTTCTGCATGTCTACAAAAGGCTTCTTTCAGAGAAGCGGTCGGTCGCCTAACAACTTTTTAAAACTTTTTATATCACATATAAATTGTAATATCTCACAGTTAACAACGAAGCTCACCTGTCTATTTAATTTGCTCGATTTCGGGAAGATAAATATTCAACATTTGTCGCTCGCCACATGTGGGTTAGTCTTTTTCCTATAACATCTTGGGGGGGGGGGAAAAAAAAAGTGTTCAGCAGTACATACTATCCCGCAGTCAAACTTGACCTCATTAACTCATTAAAACGGGAACCTGCCAAATCCAAGTAATTAAATAAATTTAAACGTGTTTCCGTTAGAATCTCGCGGTGGGGCAATGGTTAACGTCGCACATTTTTTTTTTTCACATTTTAATTTACAACTTTGCATCAACGGTTCGGGTTCGATCCTCATACTTACTTTTTTTTTTACCCCCCCCCCCACCACGGAATTTCCACACACACCTCTAAACACCCGGGCAACGCCGGGTACCCCTCGCTAGTCTATATATATAGAAGTGAAAATGTATGTATGTATGTATGTATGTATGCTTTTCCTCGATGTCCACAAAAGGCTTCTTTCAGAGAAGCGCTCGCTCGGTTCAAAACTTCTTAAAACTTTTTATATCATCTATAAATTGTAATATCTCACAGTTAACGGAGCTCGCCTGTCTATTTAATTTTATTGACTTTCAAACGTTAATTATTCGACATTTCCCACATCAGCACGCGTTACATTCGGTTTTCGGTATAAACAAAAAGCGAAACTCGACTCTAATCACTGGCCGAAAGCCAGACTGGCCTGCGCGCCCTCCGGGGCCCAGGTGACAAGATCAAAGTGTAGTATCTGTTCCGGCAGATACTGCAAGCTATGACTAGCTAGGACTAGCTATGACTAGCAAAGACCAGATGTGGGGGCAACCCCACATGCCTGACCTTTAACCAGCTCGCATTTCCCACCTCTCGGGAGCTGGTCCCCTTTTTCCTAATTTTGCCTAATTTGCTCGGTGGGGGAGCAAATAAATACCCACTGGCCGAAAGCCAGTGGTCTCTAGAGAGCTAAGTAACGTTTGGTCAATGTCGACTTCGTCATATCAGACGGTAGCTTTCATTTCGAGACGAGACGCTCTAAACAGGGAGCGGGTTTTTAAAAACAAACAAACCGATTTATTGATCTCATTAAAAACTGTCCCGCACAAAATGCTAACTGCTGAATACCTATCACCGTCACGTTAATCAAAAAACACCCAGGCAACGCCGCATACACCCCGCTAGTCTATATAAATAAAAGGCAAAATGTGTGTGTGTGTGTGTGTGTGTGCATTTTTTCTGTATGTCCGGCAAAGGCTTTTTTCGGGCTGGTTCTTGGCTTGCTCGCTCATTCTTATAACTTTTTATATGCTACCGAGATGATAATATCTAAGATTTACGAAACGACGTCGTAAATATCTTTTATTTTAGGGAATTCGTTTTCTCTGCTACTGCTATAGCATGATATTTGACCTAGAAAACCACCTGGGTTTTTAAACGCTTATTTTCGACTCTCCTAAAGTCCCTGCCTGTGTGGCGTCATGCTATGTCATCAGACTATTAACCTCAAGGCTTCAGGTTCGAGCCCACCTCCCTACCAAAACTTTTTTCGCTGTTTTTATTTTTTGTTTTTCTTTTGCTGTTTCCATTTTTTTTTTTTTTTTTAAACAGGGTTTTGTTTTCATCTACCATCCCACCCCACGTCCAACAGTGTGTTGGGCATGGGGGGGGGGTGTAGATGAAACACAAAAACAAAAAACACAAAAAAACTAACGTAAGGCAAACGAACGATGTTAAATGTAAAAATCTGAAAAACAAAAACGAAAACAGAAAAACGAACGTTAAAACTTCTGAAAAATAAAAACCAAAAAAAAAAAAAAAGTGAAAAATGGCTTAAATAAGCCTGTTTCAATATTAAAAATTTTTTAAATCGGTGGGTACCTGGGTGTTTTTGGGAGTGTGGTCGGTCGGACGTGGGGGTGTTAATGAAAACCTAAGAGTAAGCAAAGTAAAAAAAAAAAAAACAGAAAAACGAACGTTACTTGAAAAATGGCTTAAATAACCCTGCTTCAATATTAAAATTTAAAAAAGCGAAAAAAGAAATCTCACACCACGATTCGAACCCAAAAAGTTTAGATAATTACCCAACGCTCTAACCAACTGAGCTAACACGACGTACATGAAATTGTGTCAGTTCTTCAAATATTTAAACTAAATCAGGTTATGACGTTGTCTGACGCATGCGTAGAACTGATCTTGTCATGAGAGGACGGTTTTTGCTGACCCCCCCCTCCCCGTAGAAAAGTGTTGATTTCAGGGTGAAAAAATGAACGTTTTTGGC
This sequence comes from Euprymna scolopes, assembly GCF_053919585.1. NCBI lineage: Eukaryota > Metazoa > Mollusca > Cephalopoda > Sepiida > Sepiolidae > Euprymna > Euprymna scolopes. The sequence goes on along the minus strand of NC_136520.1, from coordinate 59,262,083 downwards.
CAATTTTTCGATATTTGTCGGGCGAAGGATGGGTCTTTCATATGAGACCAAGTTTGTCAATTTTTGTTCAGTCTGTCGAAAGTTTTTAGCAGACATACAAACATACACACATACATTTTCGTTTTTATATTAGACTAGCGGGCAGTACCCGGCGTTTCTCGGGTGTTTGGAGGTGTGTGTGGTTTAGGTAAATCAAAACTCCGGGGAGGGGGGAGGGTTAAAATAATAAAAAAAAATAGTTTTGGTAGGTGAGTATGAGGATCGAACTCGAACCTTATGAGGCGAAGTTGGAAATTAAAGTATGGAAAAAATAAAAGCGTGCGACTTTAATCATTGACTCACCGTGAGATGCTAACGGAAACACGTTTGAATTTATTTAATTACTTGGATTTGGCAGGTGCACGTTTTAATGACTTAATGAGGTCAACTTTGACTGCGGGATAGTATTTCATTTACTGCGGAAAACTTTTTTTTTATTTTTGTTTCCCCAAGATGTTGGTGGGGGGGGACCAGCTCCCCTTGTCCAATTTGAATAGCAATTGTTTGATATAAGGAAAATATTACCACATTGATCAAATCTGATTGCTTTTGGAAATTTCCGCCGATAGACGGAAAATACCGCCAGAATTAGTGTCGCTTTTATTATAGGAAAAAGACTAATCCACATGCGGCGAGCGACAAATGTTGAATATTTATCTTCCCGAAGTCGAGCAAATTAAATAGACAGGTGAGCTCCGTTGTTAACTCAGAGATATTATAATTTCTATGTGATATAAAAAGTTTTAAGAAGTTGTGAGCCGACTGACCGCTTCTCTGAAAAAAGCCTTTCTTGGACATACACAAAAAGCGAACATACATGCACACATTTTCGCTTTTATATATATAGATAATAGCACAAAAAGTGTTAAAACTAAAATAATTTTTTGAAATAAATTATTTCCATATGGTTTCGTATTTTATTTCATGTTTAGCGACGTCCGTTCTGTTCGATATTTTAGCCACACCATGTCCTGTTCCGCCATCTGTGTACTGAACTTTTTTTTACTTAACCACCTTAAATTTCAGACATTTTCTCAAATCATAATCATATAATAGACTTTTGCCAAAACTGGAATACGGATTACAGACATAAGGTTTAGCAGCATTATAACTTGATTTTAAAGGGGGACGTAAAAGTGGTGCAAAACGGTTCTTTTAGCGGGGGGGGGGGAGTTAATTTTACGTGTCTTGGGACGGTTATTCTTTTAGTTTCGTCAGAAGAGATGATTATGGAATATTATCAAACCTGGGAAAATTTCCGGATAAACAAGACGATTCGGACACAATGGGTAACATCCAAAATAAACAGCTTCCAACCTGAAAAGATGGAGAGAAAAACAAAAGATGAGGTTGTTTTATAATATCAGCTGAATCATCGTTCTTACATGAGATTTTTAGACAATATTTTTTATTTGATTTTATTGATGCCTCTGTTCAGTCTCAAGAGACAATGGATACCCCCTGTAAGGGCAGCTGCACATGTAATTGTGAGGCAAGGTTTGTACAATTCCCAACCACACCTCTCATGAATTGGCACTGCTTAAGTTCAGCAGCAAATAGAGGTTCAGGATGACTGGAAACAATACCGAGACGGTTGCTTGTGCACTTATTAAACCGCATTATTTTTAAATAGTATTTTCGAGTTAAATTAAAGTTTTATATCTTTTTTTATTAAATTGTTAGGTTAAAGTACAGAATAGTTACAAAACACTCTCCTCTTTCCATGTTAAGAATGACTTTCTAAATAATAATGTTATCATTTCAGTACGGTTCAGTAAGTGCACAAGTACCCCGACATAAGCAAAGAACACATACAGCACCTGGTATTCCCAAATGATCACCCATTTTAGTACTGACCAGGCTCAATGTTGCTTAACTTTGTCGATTTAATAGGAACCGGTGTGTCAATGTGCTTATGTCATTTATACTTTATAAACTAAAAAAAATGTCAGTGCTTATTTAGAATTACACTTGATTAAAGAAAAAAAAAATACAGAAACATCTTTATGATGTACACAGAAAAAAGACGTCATATTCCAAAAATCATCTAAATTGATTAAGTAGTATTATTTTAATTAAGAAAATCAAATTTTATGACAAAACAAGATGTAGGAATTTCATTGGTCATCTTCTATAATAGAAATCTCACCTGTCTGTTTAAATGTATGTATGTATGTATGTATGTATGTATGTATCACAAAAACTTTTGACAGAGGTGAGGGATCCTGACAAGATCGGTATCATGATTTTGAAGCTTGACGTCTTGGACAACAAATATCGAAAAATTGGTCAAAAACATAAATTCCTTCACCCTAAACTCAGCCATTTTGTACAAGGAGGATTGGATTTTTTTTTGCCGATATTTTAGCAAATCATTGTCACTGTTGGATTGACTTCGGTTTATTCCTTTTGACTTCCGGTCGCGTCGTGTTTGAGCCTGCCTGCCTACTACCTTTTTTTTTTTTAACATCTCCCTTCACCCTGGCTGCCTAGTGTTGTTTTGATTTCCTTCCCATTTTTTTTAACACCTGTCTCCACATTCACAGGTTTGAGCCTTCCTGCCTACTACGACATTTTTTTTTTTTTTTGCTCAACACACACTTCCAAACACCCGGGCAACGCCGGGCACTCAGGCTAGTGTTAAATAAATAAGAGGAAAACAACTTAATTTGAACTATTGAGATCAAAATCAGCCTTATAATGGATACATTCAGTATTAAACTTTGCAAAAAATCGTAAATTTTATTTTGTTAGTTAAAAAAAAAGCAAAAAAAAAAAAACTACTTGATCAATTTACATGACTTTTGAAACATGGCATTTTTATTCCGTAAAAAGTGCGTACATCATAAATATTTTCCTGTATTTTCTTTTTAAACAAGCGTAACTTTAAACAATTAAGAAATGTTCTAACTTGTGGATGTGTATATGCAAATTTTATGCTTATCATATACATACAATTTCCCTTATATTAATAAAACAAAAAAAGAAAAATCATGACAGAAAGAAAACATCATATTCCAAAAATCACATTAATTGATCAAGCAGTTTTTTTATTAGAAACAAAATCATTTTTAGCAAATTTGAGGTTTTCTAATGTCTCTCCCCATGTTAAGAATGGCTTTCTTAAGTTTAAATTATTTGAAGTTTTCTTGCTTGTTTTGTGCCTGTTTTCATGATGGCACTGCAATATCGTAGCTATTCATTTGCTTAGCCACAAAATTTAATTTTTTTATTTGAAAATAAAACTACTTGATCAATTTACATGATTTTTGGCATACAATATTTTCTTTCAGTCATTGGTATGTACACCATACAGCTTTTTCTTTATTTTTGTTTTTTTAATATAGGAGGAAGTATGGACAAGCGTCCAAATCTCCTCATACTTCAGCCACCAATCAAAGATGTTAGAATAGTACTTCCACTGGGCTAGCTTTTTGGCCACTAGACAAAATATTTGCTTTCAATTGCTTAGATAGTTAAGCAGCTCATTCGCTAATCAGATAGCTTGGTATGGGAATACAATTTATTAGACTGCATGATGTACATGTGAAGTCTGTTTTTCAATCAGACTAGCGAGGGATACCCGGCGTTGCCCGGGTGTTTGGGGGGGGGGGTTAAAAAAAAAAAAAGTAAGTATGAGGATCGAAAAGTGTGAAACAAAAAAAAAAAAAAAAAACGTGCGATGTTAACCATTGCCCCTCCGCGAGATGCTAACGGAAACACGTTTGAATTTATTTAATTACTTGGATTTAGCAAGTGCCCGTTTTAAATGAGGGCAAGTTTTGACTGCGGGATAGTATTCATTTACTGCTGAACGCTTTTTTTTTTCCCCAAAGATGTTATAGGAAAAAGACTAAACCACATGTGGTTTAGTCTTTAAAAGTAAATATTATCAAAGGCAAAATAAGTTATTCTTTTACCTACCTGGATAAGATTTTGTGTCTAAACTTATTTTAAGGAGTTTTTTTTTTTTTTTTTTTTTTTTACCTCAAAACAAGTCTGTTGAGTTAGAATGAGAAAAAAAAGGGGGGGGCAGTTGCATTACAGCCATATCAAGCCTCGATAATTGCTCAAAAAGTGAAAATAAAACAAAATACTGGATAAAACATATTTTCACATGATTGGTTATATGGCTGTAATAAAACAGATTTTTTTCCATTCTAACTCAACGGGTTTGATACTACTTTTGTTTCGAAGTAAACACTTTAAAATAAGTTAAAATACAAAGAAAGTTATCCTAATATGTAGAAGAGTTACTTATCTTACCTTTGATAACATTTATTTCTTGTGTATTTTATCCCTTTTTTTTTATTTTTGTTAAAAATTTCCAGTACTAGTGCATATTGCGAACAAGACGTATCTCAGTGTTCGTTTGCGCAGGTTTGGCCGAGCATCACCAATAAAATCATAACGCTACGTAAAAGAAAATAGCTAAATGAATAAATGTAATATGTAGAAACCAAAAACAAAAATAACAAAGAACAACCTACCGTAATTTGGTGTTTTATCATTCATTTTTTTAATTTTTTTTTTTTCACTTTTTAAATTTTTTTAATAACTTGGCAAGAAAAAGTTCGGAGAAGCAAAAAGTAATTTTTTGGGGGGAATCAAGTAATTTTAAGGAAATGTTTTAAAAAAAAGGTTCAAAGAAATTATTTTTTGTCTTTCAAATATATTTTGCCATTTTTTTTTTTTTTTAATGTTTTAAAGTTTTTTTTTGTCAAGGAAATCGTTTTTTCTTTTTTTCCAAGTATTTTTTAAAATATCTTTTGTAAAAAAAGATACTTTTTTTTTTTTTTTTTTAAATTGGAAGAGGAGGTTTTAAAGATTCATTATGTTGGTACTGTCCATGATTTGCATGTAACAACTAATGTTTTTTCTTTTTTTTCTTTTCTTCCAATATTTATCCAAAAGTCGTCTGTTAGGTGGGCGCATGTCGCCGCTTCATTGTAATTCAGCGCACTGTGTTGTAATTGGCTGATTGGCATGTTAAGTCAGATAGCAGCTAAACCCAAGCTGTTGCTCGGGATAATTTTTTTTTTTTTTACATGGAGGTCACCACTTATCAAGGCCCAGAAGCCACCCAGGAATAAGGGTTATTGCATGTACAGTAATCAATGGGATAGTATGGTAGTAATCGTTATTAATGGAGATTTGATAAAGTGTCTTACTTAAGGGGGCGGTTCATCAGGAATTTGTTTATGTTGGACTTGAGGACATCCAAGTTGTAGTCAGGCGGGAAACAGGCAAACGGAAGAGATTTCCACAGGTGTGCACTTCTAAGAAAGAAGCTTTGTTCATGGAATCTACGTTTTGATTTAGGCACGGATAAAAAGTGGGGAAAATTATTGACAGTGGTTTCACCTAGATGGGTGTTTATCAGGAAAAATTGGCGAGGGGGGGACCAGAGATTGGAGCTCAGACGAGCACTTGCCATGGAAATAATGATAAAACAAAGACAGGCTCGCAACATCTCTTCTGTGGGAGAGAGGTTGCAGGGAAGAGAAAAGGGCATCCCCCACTAAGCCACAAAGTCTATTTTGTACTCTGTCAAGGCAGGATAGGCTGTTTTTAGCAGCTCCTGCCCAGATGTGGCAGCAGTACTCCATCGTTGGACGTACTTGGCTTTTATATAGATAGAAAATAATCCAGGTGTTGACGTCATGTTCCAGTAAAAGTCGAGCAAAGGCCGAGATACATTTGGCTCAGAATATACACCAGTACCAAATGACCAATTGACTATGAGCCGTTTTTTTTATTCCTTTTTTAAGCACAGGCCAAAATAAAAAGTATTTTCCGATGTTTTCAGTTATCAACTTTTCTATGGCAAACTTTGAGAATACTTTGTAAACTATGAAGAATTGACTTCCAAATAAGACCTTTTTGGCCTATCATTACATCATCAGTATGTAGTCACACGACTGACATATGTTTTTATTACATACTAGCATGGGTGCCCGGTGTTGCCCGGGTGTTTGGAGGTGTATGTTGAGCAAAAAAAAATAAAAAAATTCAATCTTTTTTAACTTTGACCCCTATTATGACCCCTTAACATTTATTATTTTGGGCTCAAATCAAGTTATTAAGTTAGATCCATGTCCAAAGAACCTATATCTAAAATTTCAAGTGTTTAGACCCAAAATTGTTGGAGTTTGGTAGAGTTCTCAAAAGTCAAATCGTTGAACTTTGACCCCTTTTACAAAGGAATCACCACTTATCAAGGCTTGGAGATCATTCAAGGATAAAAGTTAATGAGTATATGGTAGTCAATGAGACAATATGGATGTATCCGTTAGTAGTGGAAATTTGATAAATTGGATTACTTAAGGAAATGGCTCATAAAGAACTTTTTTTTTTTTTTACACAGTGATCACCACTTATCAAAGCCCGGAAGCCACTCAGGGATAAGGGTTATTGCAAGTACATTACATTAGTGTGGAGATTTGATGAAGTGTTTACTTAAGGGGGCGGTTCATTAGGAATTTGTTAACGTTGGACTTGAAGACATCCAAGTTGTAGTCCGGTGGGAAGCAGGCAGACGGAACAGAGTTCCACAGGCGTACTTGTTTGCATTGGATTTAAAGGCAACCATATTGTAGTTGGCTGGAAAGCAAGGAAACGAAACAGAGTTCTACAGGCGTGCAGTTCTAAGAAAGAAGCTTTGTTCATGGAATCTATGTTTAGGTTTGGGCACAGATAAAGAGTGTTGGAAATTATTGATAGTGGTTTCAAATAGACAAGTGTTTTTCGTGACAGTTTGACAAGGGGAGGTGGCATAGATTGGAGCTCAACAAGCAGTCCCGTGGTAATGTGTTTTACAGATCGTAAGTTCTCATCTACAGGGTGGTCAAAAAGTCAGGTAACATTTTAAAGGTAAAACGATATTAGCAATACACGTATATTTAAGTACCATACATTGAAATATAAAATGAAACAAACATGAAATACGTTTATTTTGTTAATTGTCGTCCATTTCTCTCTATCAATCGCTGGAAGCGATTAACCACTGATTGTGTAACACGTGTAATCATGTCAGCTGATATCCGCGCAATCTCCTCTTCAATAAATAACTTTAAAGACGCTATTGTATCAGGCTTCTTGCCATAAACGCTATCCTTTACATAGCCCCAAAGCCAGAAATCAGGAGGGGTAGTTTATATATTACACTCAAATATTTAAACAAATAATATTAAACGAATAGAGATTATAATGGATCATATTGTTTTTTCTACCTTTAACATGTTACCTGACTTTTTGACCACCCTGTAGTTTTGATAACCAGTAAGGAAAGAAAAACCGATATCAATGCCTTAATCTAACTGTAAATTTAAAGTACACTAAAATGGAATATCATGTAAAAACATATGAAACTGTCCCTATCAAACTACTCTGTCAATGTTTGGTCTATGGATTTATGACTATATATATAGGGGATTCGGACCTATGGAACAAATTTGATTTGATTTTTAATTGGTAAAAATAGCTATTAAGTGGTCAAAATTGAAAAAATTGGAACTCGATAGCCATGTCGACTTAAAATGCTCCACTGTGCACGCACAAATATACATTTATACTCTTAACTGCACCAATTTGTCAAGTTTTGATATGTATAGATTGTTAGCTCAGATGGTGTAGAGCTAAAGGTTTTGGTTTCAGTTCTAGCCAATGGTACTCATGTCATGTTTTTATTTTTTTTAAATCACTACTATATATTGGGTACAATATAATAATCAACAGAAAATGGGCTCTATAATAATAATAATACGAAATCTGAATAAATTAAAATATCATATTTCAGCATATTTTACAACTGGACAATGCCAGGCAGCTTGCTAGCACCAATATAAAAATCCAACCAATCAGAAGCATAGCAATTATATGACTCCACAAAATGCTAATCAAAATCATATTTAAACAAATGCTCCAAAAATCGGTGTTCCTAATTCAGACAGACAGATCTGCCAAAAGAGAAGCACTTAACTACACTCTAAAAAAAACGAAACAATAAAAAACAGACATACTTACATGGCTACTCCATAGAATTCATGTTTGGCAGTGGATACAACAACATCAGACGATTTTAAAATGTCATAATATTCAGTTTTGCTTTCCACAAAACCCCAATTCTTTATATGAGGAAGGAGTTGAGACCGAGATTCTGCAAACACATCTGGTAAAAAAAGACGGAAAAAAATGTTGTTCGATTTAGGTTATACATTGCAAAGTAACTGGAATACCTGTCCTAAGAGACATATTCATAATATTGAATGATGTCTTACTTTTTAGAAATTAAATGAATATGAGACAAATGGTATTATGAAGTTTCAGAGCTGAGAACACGAGTACATAGCATTCTCATTACTGGACAATACTGAGTGTTTCTGCTAGTGTAATGTGGTCGTTACATTTTCTCTTGGACCCAACAAGTTACTAAGATCAAAGTGTAGTATCTGTTCTTACCCCTCTATGATGTTTACCCCTCTGTGATGTTGGAGTGATTTGCCACTTGACCCTCACCGGTCAAGTTCAAGGCATTTTTTGTCACTTCACTCACTTTTTCTTTTCTTTTAATTGTTTTTTTTTTTCCTTTTGTCCCTGCCTCACCCCTGAGGTAGAAATGATCTGATTCTAAAACTCTTAATTGCAAAGCCACCACTGGTTATCTTTCTCTGCTCTCCTTCTCATGGAGGATCTGAACCGTTAACCTTCCCCGGGGGTCGGAAATCACTTTCTCACTTCCAATTAACGTTTTTTTCTTTGTTTCTGCTCCACCCTCGGGGGGAAAAAATGGTCTAATTCAAACTGTTAACCTTAGTCTTCCTATATGATTTCCCACAGGCCTTCTCTTATAACTCGAGGCTTACGGGAAGGCCAAGGTTAACAACTCAGATCACCTGCGAGAGGGAGAGCAGAGAAAGAGAGAGCTAGTGGGCCTAGGCAGTCAGGGTGCTGCTTTGCAAAGGAACTAAAAAAAGGAAAGAAATCCGACTCAGCTTTTTTTTTTTTTTAGTTGAAATAAGACATATTTATTCATAGTGTTTTCCAAACAATGCATTGCGCTTTGTTTTAAAAAATCTCTTAGTCCGCCATATAGTTAAGAAAACTGCACTGTTGAATAGCTGCTTTTTCTCTCCCTGCGTCTACATGCCTATTCCAATCCAGTCACCGCCACACAGTTTTTTTTTTTTTTTTTTTTTTTAAATCTTTACTTTTCTTTCTGCTGCTACGTCTGCAGCTTGCCCCACACACATGGTCGTTCGACCATTTTTTTTGTTCAAAGTTCGGATTGCATCTCGTTTCAAAAGTTCCCCTCGCACACGCGCTTCCCCAAAAATGCTCTCACCACCCACGCACCACCTGTTCATCTCACGCCGGCATGTGCTTGCTGGTCGCTTGCCACATGGTACCTTTTTTCTCTCCACTTTTCTTTTCCTTTGCTCTGATGTCACCTTGCACACTGGCTTGCTCATTTGCATATGTGCCATGCTGCTGCTGCATATGTGTCAGCAACTCTGTTACACTAGTATGCATACTCACATTGGAGAGTATCCTATCTATACTCCTATGAATTTGCATTTTTTTTTGTGTATTGATATTCATATTAGAAACCCTTTTTTCTATTTATTTGAAAAGAAAATTCAACTTCCTTATATATATGGGTCGTGGAATTGCATTCATCTGCAAAAGATCTAACTAATTTGCATATTCTTTTAAACATTCATTTTAATTAATTTCCTATCAGTTTTTTTGGTCTTCTAATGGGATGATCATCTTCACTTAACTATTGCATGTAATTATATTCATGCAAATATTCTACATGATTTATACTTGTGTAAAAAGCTTATTGTAAACTCAATTTTCGTTAATTGCCTTCAAAAACTATTTTCATTAATAATTAATTTTCTACCTGATCGTTTTTCATATTTTTTGGATATGTTCATTACTGTGACATGACAGTTGAGTAGATACCATTAATTTGACTTGAAATTCAGTATTTCAATTTTCAAATTTTGCTACAATACTGAAGAAGAGCCTTCTTGTCAATGTTAAAGTGTACTTTACTGCCTAGAAGTAAAATATCTCAACCAAGTGCAGCATTTAGGACACAATATTATCGTCTTTCTATCTGGCATTTGAAGATGTACAGACATTTTGTCCAGCTCTTTCTAGAAACATGTCTCCCCAAAACCTAGCAGGCTTTGTCTCCAAGTAAAACACTTTCTAGTTACAGTCGGCTAGACTCCCCAAGCAGCTCAAGTATTTTTATCCTCGGCCTCCAAAATCAACAGATATTAGAGCATTCCTGTAACGACCTAATCTCTTTGGACAATACTCACCTGGAGCCTTTGGGGCCCGTGGCACAGTGGATAGAGGCGTTGAATCTCTACGGTTCCAGGTGATTATTTTCATTGTCATCGAAATCAATGAAATCACCTATTTTTCAATCGAATCGATTGATTGCCTGCTATATTTGGGGCTCCATTGTGGTGCATCGGGAGGAAGTTTACATGCCTCTGATTTAGTTCACGATACATTGTAGTCTACATTGCACTGTAGAGAACCTACTGTTGATTTTATAGAATTATCTTTCTATATAATGGTTTGAATTAAAGTTTAAAATGATGAAATGCTGAGTCTCTATGGCTCCAGGTGAGCATTGTCTGAAGATAGCAGTTTCAATCCTACCCAAGCAGGCCAGAGGATTGGCCAAACCTATGACTATAATCAAATTGTTTTATTAATTAAAAAATAGTTCAGTGCCTTTTTTTTTTCTTTTTTTTTTTTCTTAATCATTTTTACCAAACTGTCCATGACTGACTGACTATCCAGTTACAGACAAGTTTCTATAACTTACACAGGTCTGCCTTGTAGGCAGCAGCTGCTCGGACGTCTGTTTGCTGGTCTGTTCAATCCATAGCATCTCCCTCGTGAAGTTGAAAAACTTTCAAGTCTTCTTTGATAGCTGCAACTCAGATATTACTGTAACAAAGCCCCTGACACTGGTAGCAGCAGCAGCAGCAGCTCATAAAGATATGCAAATGACCAAGCTGGCTGCATGAAGTGCTGTTACAACAGAGATAAAAGGACACACGTGTTTGGAGGAAAGGGGTTCGATATACGTGGGGGACGTCACAGCAAAGAGGAAAAGTCACACGCATCCAGAAAAGTAGAAATTAACTTTTTAAATATTTGAAAAAAAAAAAAAGTGTGTTGTTGGAAATATAAAGGCTTTAGTTTAAAAAAAAAAAAAAAAAGAAAGTTAATCAAGTCATTTCCTTTCTTCTGTTTCCTTGTAACGGAGTCTACAATGTGTTGGGTCTGTTAAAATGTAATGACATTAAGAAAAAAAAAAAAAAATGTGTACAGTGTTACATTGTGTGGGCAGCTATTGCCAGACAAGCCATTGACTTCCATGATGTGAGCTCCATTTATCCACCCATCATTGAGCTAGCCATGACCAAACAGATGCTTCTCACATAGTGCTACACCGAAAAGTGGGAGTTAGTGTTTTCCATAGGAACAAAATTGCTGAATTGCTCTGTTACCTTTGTATGGAATAATCCAGTGTAGCATGGCTCACACACTAAACAGAAGTCGTTGCCGAAGAACACGTTAATAAATTTATTAAAAAAAAAAAAAAGAATCAAACTTACTTGGAACATCTGAAAACGTTTGACCAATGACTGAAACAGAAAATTCCAAACCCTCTTCGTGCAGTTTGAGTAAAACTTCAAACAGTGTTTCTGGGTCTTTGTCATGTTCCCTAGAAATATGGAAGCAAAAAGAAATAGGAGTCATAAGAAGGTGACTACTTAATAAAATAGGAGATAATAAATGAATGAATGTAAGGGAACTTATCTAATCTATATATATAAAAGCGAAAATGTATGTATGTATGTATGTGTGTTCGCTTTTTCTGTATGTCAACAAAAGGCTTTTTTCAGAGAAGCAGTCGCTCGCTTCACAACTTTTTAAAACTTTTTATATCACATATAAATTGTAATAGCTCACAGTTAACAATGAAGCTCGCCTGTCTATTTAATTTACTCGATTTCGGGAAGATAAATATTCAATATTTGTCGCTTGCCGCATGTGGGTTAGTCTTTTTCCTATAACATTTTGGGGAAAAAAAAAAAAAAAAAGCGTTCAGCAGTAAATGACTTCATTAACTCATTAAAATGGGCACCTGCTAAATCCAAGTAATTAAATAAATTCAAACGTGTTTCCGTTAGCATCTCGCGGTGGGGAAATGGTTAACGCCACACGGTTTTTTTTTCACACTTTAATTTACAACTTTGCCTCAACGGTTCAGGTTCGATCCTCATACTTACTCCAAACACCCGGGCAATGCCAGGTACCCCTCGCTAGTTTATACTATAAATCTCAGTTGTTGGTTTTTGTGAATGTATGTATGTTTGTATGTCTGTCAAAAACTTTTGACAGACACAACAGATCCTGACGAGATAGATATCATTTTGAAGTTCAACGTCTCAGGTGACAAATATCGAAAAAAAAAATGGCCAAAAACATTAATTCCTTCACCCTCAACTCGCCTGTTTTTTACAAGGAGGGGTCGCTTTTTTCATCAAGATTTTCACAAGTTATCATCTCTGTTGAATTGATTATGCTTAATTTCAATGCTCGCAACGTCTGGTTTTGCCATGGACGCATTGACTAAGACGTTACGTCTTTTTTCTTTTTTTTTTCTTCTTTGCGTTACAGGTTTGAGCCTGCCTTCCTACTACCACTTTTTTTTTTCTTAAACAACACCTCTCTCCACCCGGGCTGCCTACTGTTGTTTTGATCGCTGCCATCTTCCAAGTATTCGCTGAGCTTCCACCGGCATTTGTGGAAAAGGCATGCTCCCAGTTCTGGACCCTTATCGAGGTGGTGATTGAGGCTGAAGGCGGTTACATTGAATAGATGTCAACTCTACTACATAATCAAATTACCTGAATTGATTTTTTTCAATAAAAAGTTTAAAATAAAGCTGTAGTGTTGTTTTCTTTAGGGCGACCCTGTATATCTTGTTTGGGGTGAATAAAATAATATTTATCGAAGACATTCCAGTACAAAACCTATCTAAGAACACTGTCAGGCACATAAAATACCTTCGTGTGAAATTTCATAGAAATTGCCCCAACCGTTTTTGAGTCTATAGGGAACAAACTCACATACTAAGTTTCTTTTATATAATAATAGATAGATAAAATAAAACATATACAAATTTATCTCACTGCACTACAACCCACTTAGAATGTCACCTATAAATCTGACCTCAAATCACAGTAGCCATTTGCATCTCGGTTTGGGATGAATAAAAAACTTTTTGGTTCTGTGGAATCATGGAAACGTAGATTTGGAACAGACTCTCTAATTTCATATTATTCCAAGGATGGAATACTGCTGCCATATCTGGGCAGGAGCTGCTAAAAACAGCCTATCCTGCCTTGACAGAGTACAAAATAGACTTTGTGGGAGATGCCCTTTTCTCTACCCTGCAACCTCTCTCCCACAGAAGAGACGTTGCGAGCCTATCCTTGTTTTATCGTTATTTCCATGGCAGGTGCTTGTCTGAACTCCAATCTCTGGTCCCTCCCTCGCCAATCTTTCACGAAAAACACCCGTCTAGCTGAATCCACTGTGAAAAATTTCCCCCACTCTTTATCTGTGCCTAAATCAAAACGTGGATTCCATGAACAAAGCTTCTTTCTTAAAACTGCACGCCTGTGGAACTCTGTTCCGTCTGCCTGCTTCCCACCTGACTACAACTTGGATGTCTTCAAGTCCAACGTTAACAAATTTCTAATGAACCGCCCCCTTAAGTAAACACTTCATCAAATCTCCACACTAATGTACTGTACTTGCAATAACCCTTATTCCTGAGTGACTTCCGGGCCTTGATAAATGGTGACCACCGTCACATAGAGCCCGAGCAAATCTGGGCTGAACTGCTAGTGGTTTATAAACCAGCAAATAAAAAACAAAAATAATAACTCACCATCTGTGTGGCCATACAATATGTAATGGTTTGCTTTCCGATTCAGTCAACATTGACGAAGGCACTGATGAAATCTTATCCGTATTTTCATTTATCCCATCCATTTTTTCTTGGCTGTTCTTGTTTTCTGGATCTGTGTTGCTCAACCTACTGCTCTTGGATACGGCATGTCCTGACAATGAGTCGTCTTCCAATGACCGTTTCTGTGTTGAAAATGATGTTAGGGAATCGGTCGTTAAGTTATTAGTCAAGCAGGAATTCTCTTTGTCAGTAAGTAAGTTCTTGTCTAAGACGTCAATTTTTTCACCGGGCATGGTTTTGCAAAAATCTGAAGGATTTATGCTAATTGGAGGCAGAGAGAGAGGAAAATGGACAACCTGACATTTGGGGGCAAGTTCTTCAGCGAGATTGCTCGGACGGTGGTCAGGTATGAGTTTTAGAAATGTCTTGATATTCTCCAAGAATGAATTTTTGTTGTACTGGGAATTGAAAACCAAAGTATCTGCTACCAAGCTACAAGAAAGAAGCAAAGAGAAATATTCAGGAATATTTAAAGAGCGTAATGGATAAGGTACTGCTTTCTGTTACACAGACCTCCCTATAAAGGTCATCTAGTGGAAAGAAAAAAAAATAAAACAAGTTGTTGTCGAGAATCCCTCCATATTAAAAAAAACAAAACAAAACAAAAAAATCAGTATGATGTATGTTTTTTTTTTTGTTTTGTTTTTTTAAATTTTCACCCTAAACAAGGAACAGTGCCACTTTAATGTAGGGGGCTACTATCAGGGACATAAGTTTCAGGGATACTATGTAGGGAGTTGAGCAGCAAGATGTCTGTTCACATTACACTTTTGCATGTCAGTACAGTAAGGGAAGCAGGAATCCGGAAGGGAATTCCAAAGTCTAGCAGTTTGGGAAGAAACTATTGTAGTAGAAGGCTTTCTTACATCTAGGGATCTGCACTGTGTATTTGTGATAAAACGAAAATATCATATACCAAAAATCGCATAAATTGATCAAGTAGTTTTATTTTTATAAAGATAATCATTTTTAAACAATTAATGAGAATTCGTAGGCATTACAACATAAATCGAGCAAGTTTGAATGATTGGATTTTCTCCATTTTTTTTTTTTTTTTAGATGGTTTTCATAATGGTGGACAAGACAATCATTCTTCTTGATTTTCTTATTTAAAAATAAAAGTACATAATCAATTTACGTGGTTTTTGGAATATGACATTTTTCATTTCATCATGGGTGCGTACATTATACAGATTTTTCCTTATTTTTTTTTAATGTGGAGGAATTCTACCCCCTCCCTCCCAATTAAAAATCAACAAATAAGATGTTTTACAGTGAATGGACAAAGAACATTACAGAGAGAGACAACAAAAAGAGTGAAGGCACGGAATCAACAACAAGGAGAGAGAGAGAGAGTGAGAGAGAGAGTGAGAGGGAGAGAGCAAGAAACATCTCTTTCACCCTCACATTGCTTATACAGGGTGTTTGAAAAATGTAAGGCATAATTTGAGGATTATGTTCTATATGGGTAAACGAGCCTGTGTGTGGTGGTGGTGGTGGGGCTTCTTTTGTAATAACACTCCACTACCATTTCATATTATTTGAATTATTCAAACTACTGTTCTCATCTCAAGTGTTATTTTCACAATGTTACGGTCGATGTAACCATTGACCTTCAGGTGTGTCTTGTCGAACTCTGGAATCAGCACAGAATTTCAAGCAAATACTTTATTTAATCCAAAAGGGAATCATACTTTTGTTCCATCAACGAAGTCCTCAGTAACAGACATCTCACTCATCTCCTCATATAGTAGCAATACACATGGACGATAAAACGCTTTGGATAATCACGGATTTCAAAGGAGTTCTGCTAAAATCATCATATTTTAAAAATCAAAGCGCATTAATTCCTCAAAATATCACCGTTTTGTTCAGAAATGATTATACTTTCAAATGAATTAGTTAAATAATAACATACATTATATATTTTTAGAGTTTTAAGCAAATAAAGTGATAAAAATGTGAACATCATAAAACGGCATTTTCGATAAGATTTTGTAACCACACCCTCCTCAATTTGTAAATGCCTGTACTGCGTTTGCGTTAAAAAATTTTTCATGGAATTTGGAAACTAATCAGAAAAGATGTCATTTTTAATAGATTGGGGTGTCCGAAATACTGAGTTCCACTACATGCATTCCAAAAGTTTATCTATTTTCAACTTTTCTCATTTTTTTTTTTTTACAATCGAACCATAAACCTTCTATGGTTTGCGTGTCTATCAAGGAGTCAATCAGGCCAACAAAGTTTTCTCCATGAATAATTTTGTCATGTCGATACTTTCCATGATCGAATAGTCCAGACCTTTATAGGTTGCCCATCCATCTGATAAAATTTGTGCCCCTGGTAGGATTCACGAATTAATTATTGGGAATAACATGTCTCGATCCCTGCTGTCAACTCTGGTAATCTTACACAGGTTTGTAGCCACGTTCAACGGCTCCGAAAACCCAGGCCCCATTCTTTACTCGTCCTCTGTTATACTTTTACTTAAAGAAGTAGGACTCATCTATTTTTACTTCTTTTGATCTGTTGTGTTTTGGTCACTCCCACCCAGCATAATAGGATGATTGAGATCTTCTTCGCAGACGTCACGGATGAAATTCATCCAGTCAACTACTGTATGTGTATCTGCATCACCTATTTCTATTCTTATAATGGTACAGGCATTGACGGCTATGGCTCTCCATCCATCCATCTCTCTTGAGGCATTCATCAATTCATTGTTGCTCAAGCCGAGCATGCAAGGACCTCCTCCACAAGTGAAAAATTTACTTTCACCATGACTAATGTTTGTGCAAAATTTAAAAAAAAATCCAAGGCATTTGATCGGGACTTCAGACAGCATCTGAAGCCTAGGAATCCTTAAGTCTAAGTAAATGATAACGGTAGAATCAAAGAATTTGATGCTAAACGGTTTTCACACGGAAGCATTAAAATTCACAAATTAATTTCAACTTCAATTCAACGTTTTGTCCATTCCTTGTTATATTTGTCCGAGCTGAGTGAGAAAGCAGACAAAAACCTACCGGACAAAACTCAACTGGACAAAACTCAACTGGATAAAACTCAACTGGACAAAACTCAACTGGACAAAACTCAACTGGACAAAACTCAACTGGACAAAACTCAACTGGATAAAACTCAACTGGACAAAACTCAACTGGACAAAACTCAACTGGACAAAACTCAACTGGATAAAACTCAACTGGACAAAACTCAACTGGATAAAACTCAACTGGATAAAACTCAACTGGACAAAACTCAACTGGACAAAACTCAACTGGACAAAACTCAACTGGATAAAACTCAACTGGATAAAACTCAACTGGACAAAACTCAACTGGACAAAACTCAACCGGACAAAACTCAACTGGACAAAAGCATAAACCCATAAAATAGATAAATTAATGATTAAAAACCAACAATTTTTATATTCTATTTTTATCTAATTAGCAATTATGCTTGATATTATTTTTCTTGAAAAAATATTTTTCAAATTTTAAACAATTTTTTCAATACCTTGTAAATAAACTGCATTCTTGTAGAGTTTACCAAGTGAATTTTCACAAAGTTTCAAGTTTGTTTTGTTTATTTTATGCAAATAAAAAAGCACATCTTATTTGGATGTTTTTATGAGTTTAGTTTTACTAATAGTTTAAAAACAATAAAGATTTATCATCAGTACAAGCAATGGAAAATTAAGTTTGAAAAATATTAAAAGAATCGATTTTGGAATCGGAAATTAGGCACAAATTTTCCGATTCCGATGCCCCCAAAAGTTCTCATTTTTCCGATTAATCGTCCCAATACTAGTAGATATTATTGTTTTTACTTGAAATTTAATATTTCGATTTTTGTTCTAATAACGAAAAAGCACAAACATCTCTGCCCAGTATTTATCACATGTTAGTTGAAGAACACGCAGATTTTTTTTTTGTTTTGTGTAAGAGTGATGTGTAATATAAAACAGAATTGCAGAACGACTTTCGGACTTTAACAATGGAGTGGGAAGAAATGCATGTTTCAGATCACTTTTACTTTCCATCACAAACGTATCTATTACATAAAATTAAAATAAAAATAATTGCATTCATCTTCCTTGATGAGGAGAGAGGAGAGAGAGAGAGAGAGAGAGAGAGAGAGACAACCAAAACATCTAAAGAGAGAAAGTGAGAAAATTTCATCGTTTTGTTTTACGGCATATCAACTCTTTTTGGATTATTTAAAGCCAAGTCCAGTAATTCGAAAAAAACAGTTTTTATGCTTCAAGTTCTTTATATTTTCAAATATTTATTCATGTTGTTTGGTTGTTTTTTGTCAGGGAAATTATTTTTTTTTTTGGGGGGGGGACGTTGTAGAACATGACTGAGTTTTGCAAAAGGAAAGAAAACAAAACAACATCAATGTTTGGCACATTTCAGATCAGAAAGTCAGTATCTTTAGACGGCTTGATATGGTAGGACCAGAAGAAAGGAGAGAGAGAGAGATAATCAAATGTCTGGAGAGACAAAACAAAAATAAAGACCTCCCCACTCATGCTAACGTCCGCATAACACATACCTGGATATGATTTGATTATATCCGTATTGAAAATCTCTTTCTTGCTGTTTTCTCACTGGGTAGACCAGTTGGTTTTCATGGAAGTATAAAACTTTGTGCAGAGTCGAAAGGTCAGGTCGGAGGGCAATCAATTCAGCCAGATTCAGCACGGAACTTGCAAACAGGGTCCTGAGAATCAAAGAACAATTAGCAATTCAGTAGAATTTTCAAGTTCAATTTATACAGTACCTTTTTGTTCATTAAATTGTTAGGTGAAAGTACAGAATAGTTTTTTTTTGTTTTTTTTTTTTAAAAAGACCCCCCCCCCTTCCTCCACATGTTGAGAATAGATTTCTAAATAATGTTATTTTTTCAGCACAGTTTGTATTCTGTATAACTACTAAAAGTAAAATCTCATTCTTTTTGGGGGAAGGGAGGTATTTTATCTGAGGGTGTTAATCTTTAAATTTACAAAGAAATTTATTAGAATAACACACAAAAAAAATAAACAGACAACAAAGGAAAACTAAGTTAATCTTCTACCTACCTGGGTGAGTTCCTTTGTGTTTTAACTTGGTGTTATTTTTGGTTTTAATAATAAAAGTATTGTAAAGACTGTCGAGTTAGAAAAAAAAAAAAATGGTTTCATTAGAGCCAAGCCTTGATAATCTTAAATCTATCTATCCTCCTATAAATTCGTTTTTCTTTTGTGTGTATTGATATTCATATTAAACCCCCTCTTTTTTATTTATTTAAAAAGAAAATACAATCTTCTTATACATGGGTTGTAGAATTGTATTCACTAGCAAACGATCTAGCTAATTTGCATATTCTTTTAAACATTCATTTTAATTAATTCCCTATAGATATTTTTGGTTTTCTTATGGGATGATCATCTTTAGTTAACTATTACGTGTAATTATATTCATGCAGATATTCTACATGATTTATACTTGCATAATATTTGCGTAAAAAGTGTAAACACAAAATTGAGCAGATTTGAAAAAAAATAGTGGTGGCATCTTCTTTGGAATTACAGTAATATTTATTTTTCATATAGTCGTTTGTTTGCTTCTCTGCTAAATTACCCATCCTGGTTGACGCAATTCTCACAACACCAACTCTCCTCTGCTCTGAGGCTGATGTAGACGAACATAGAAGAAATCGTACGAGTTATCACAGCAGTCGCAACATATCATGGCACTGCCAGTGTCTGGTTCATACCAATCAGGGCAAATCCAAATAAGTTCTCTTCTCCAACTCTGATACCCCCTCGTCAATCTTTCACAAAAATATACCCGTCTATCTGAAATCACTGTCAATAATTTCCCCCACTCTTTATCTGTGCCTAAATCAAAACGTAGATTCCATGAACAAAGCTTCCTTCTTAGAACTGCACGTCTACGGAATTCTCTTCCGTTTGTCTGTTTGCCAGCTGACTACAACTTGGTTGTCTTCAAGTCCAATATAAACAAATTCTTGATGAACCGCCTCCTTAAGTAATCCAATTTAACCAAATTTCCATTACTAACGATTACTACGATATTATCCCATTGATTACTGTACACACAATAACCCTTATCCTCGAGTGGCCTCCGAGCCTTGATAAGTGGTGACTACTATGTGTAAAAAAAAAAAAAAAAAAAAAGGCCATCATCATTATGTACAGCTGTTAAGGTTGTCAACAGCATTCCTTGTCAAAGAATCAAGCCATCAGAGGATCCCTGAATGGAAAACTCCAGGGGATAGAGGTGCTTAAGGAATGAACCTGCATGGAGCCATTTCGTTGCCTTATCTGAGCAGATCTCCTGTAAACAGATGTGTGACCCTAACCAATGCTCAAAATGGTCAAGATTTGTTAGAGGGTTTCATTGCACATCTGCTACACAAATAACTGACGTTAACCCTCCTTGTTTCTTGTGCGCATATTCTCTTAGGCTCAGCAGATAATCGTGGTACCAAAGCCGCTTTATAGCATGATACACGACATTTGACCCTTGGTAGGGTCACATGTTTACCCATTAATATAAAAGCAATCATAAATGTAATATATTGGACAGGATTATCTCCCTTGCACTTCAATGAACTACGGATTATCTCCCTTGTACTTCAATGAACTACCACTAGAGGGCGCGACAGTCTTAAAATCTTTTTCTTTAGTAAATAAAAGGACCGGGAGACGATCTTTCCCTACGAGACGTATCGTCTGCCGATCTATCTATAATGTTATTTTGTCTTGTGCATTTTTATTCATTATGCATTGTTAATGTTGATATACTTCAATTGGCGACGAGGAACGAATAATACGGAGGAGTAACAAGACAATTTAAAATTAAAAGCGAACACCCACAACAAATCGAACGAGGAAAAGTTGCTGAGTAGCGGATAAAAATGGCTTTATTAGGCACCATTGGAGAATGGAATAGTGCGGAAGAAGAATGGTCGCACTATATTGAGAATGTAAAGTTTTTTTTTACTGCCAATGATGTGTTGAATGAAGGTAAGAAACGTGCTATATTTTTGTCGGTTATTGGGGACCAAAATTATGCTATTCTCAGGGGTTTAGCCGAAAACAGGCCAGAGCAGAAAACATTTGAAGAACTATGTATTCTGATGGAGAGGCACATCAGGCCGGCCCCCAACGAGATACATGAACGTTTCTTATTCAACACGAGAGACAAACAAGAAGGTGAGTCCATTAGTGAATATGTGGCCACACTGAGAAAAATGTCGGAACATTGCAACTTTGAAGAAAAAGTAAATGAAAACATACGTGATCGTTTGGTTGTGGGAGTGAAAGATGAGAAGATACAGGAGCGCTTGCTGGGCGAAAGAATGCTAACTTTGCACAAGGCCATTGAAATAGCAGTATCTATGGAATCGGCAAGGAAATATTCCAAGTTGATGTTGGGAGCACAGATGAGTGGAAGTGAAACGTCCGTACACAGGTTACCATTAAAACGAGAGTGTTATCGTTGTAGAAGCACTGGCCACCAAGCGGACAAGTGCCAGTTTAAAAACAAGGAATGTTTTAAATGCAGGCGAATAGGGCATACTCGTCGGAAGTGTAGGCAAGAAGAGAGCAGGCCTCCTAACTCCGAAAAACGAGGTAAGGAAAGCAGGATGGTGAACAATGTGGAGGAAAATTGTTGTGAAGAAATGGAAATAAATATGGAAAGGCTAGACTTGCACACAGTTGCTAACCTGCGGACACCACCAGTATTAGTGGAACTGCTAATTAATCAAGAGAAAGTGGTCATGGAAGTGGACACTGGAGCTGCATGCACAGTAATGAGCCTAGAAAAATTCAATAAAATTGGCCAAGTTCGTGATCTAAAGGAAAGCCATGTCAAGTTGAGAACGTACACTGGTGAATTAGTGAAACCACATGGGACCACAGACGTGGAAGTAATCCAGGAAGGGTTAAAGCATCGACTACCTTTGCTGGTGGTGAAAGGTAATGTACCGACACTTCTTGGCCGCAACTGGTTGAATAAGGTAAAGCTGGATTGGAGAAGCATGTTTCCTTTATACCAGGAAGATTCCCCTTCGAGGTTGGAAAGGCTTTTAAAAGAATTTGATTCGCTGTTCAGTGAAGAAATGGGGTGTTTAAAGGATTTTAAGGTCAAAATACCCATTGATAAAACGGTGAGTCCCAAATTTTGTCGGGCAAGACCAGTACCTTATGCCATAAAAGCGGATGTGGAAAAGGAGCTAGATCGCCTGGAAAACCAGGGAATTTACAAAAGAGTGGAATACTCTAGGTGGGCTGCCCCCATTGTACCGGTTGCCAAAAATAATAATGAAGGCATCCGGATCTGTGGAGATTACAAACAAACAGTAAACCAGGCATCACCATGTGACTATTACCCTCTTCCTCGGACAGAAGATATATTTGCTACTTTGAAAGGGGGTCAAAAATTTAGCAAGCTCGACTTGAGCCATGCCTATCAGCAGCTGGAATTGGATGCAGAAACCCAGGAACTGCTAACAGTAAACACTCACCAAGGATTATACCAGCCCACCAGACTACAATTTGGGGTACACAGTGCTACAGGGATTTTTCAAAGGGAGATGGACAAAAGATTGAAGAACATTCCTTTTTGCAAGGTGCGTGTGGATGACATCCTGGTTTCAGGTAGTGATGACAGTAGTCATCTGAAGAATTTATACAGTGTATTTGCTGCTCTAGATAAGGCCGGATTAAAATTAAAGAGAAGTAAGTGCAAGTTTCTCCTTCCTGAAGTGACATATCTGGGTTTCAGAATTAGTAAGGAAGGCATAGCGCCTCTTCCAGACAAAGTAGCCGCCATGACAGAGGCACCTCGACCGCAAAACATCACAGAATTAAGAGCCTACCTAGGGGCACTTAACTATTATCATAGTCATTTGCCAAACTTATCAACTATACTTGAACCGCTTCACAACTTAATGAGGAAGGGTGCTCCCTGGGTATGGGGTGCTGAACAAACCAGGGCTTTTGAAGAAACAAAGAAAATGCTGTGTTCTGCACCTCTTTTAACTCATTTTGATCCATCTAGACCGATTCTGGTGCAAGTAGATGCTTCTCCCTATGGACTGGGAGCTGTAATGGCTCACAAAATGGAAGATGGAAGGGAGAAACCAGTATGCTACGTATCACGAACGCTGTCTGAGGCAGAACGGAATTATGCGCACATTGAGAAGGAGGGGCTGGCCCTAGTCTTTGCGGTAAAAAAGTTGCACCAATATCTGTATGGGAATAATTTTACGTTGTTCACTGAACACAAACCGTTATTGAGGTTGTTTGCTGAAAACAAGCCGATCTCTTCTCTTGCTGCTGCCAGAGTTCAACGCTGGGCCATATTTCTGGCTGCCTATAATTACAGGTTGGAGTATCGTGCCGGGTCCCTTAATGGAAATGCAGATTGCCTCAGTCGTCTTCCAATCAGTGTGCAGGAGCAAGATGTCACACCTAATTCTAACAGGATACACATGATGAACTTGATTGATGCTCCAGTGACTGTGGCGGCAGTAAGATTGGAGACAAGAGGAGACCCTACTTTGAGTCGGGTGTACGAATACATCCTGAATGGCTGGAGTAGGTGTATTCCAGACACGGCAATGAAGCCCTACTTCAACAAACGGACAGAGTTGACATGTGAAGATGGTACCGTATTATGGGGGAGTAGAGTAGTAATTCCGGCTATACTCAGAACAAAAGTGTTGCAGCAATTACATCAGACACGCATAGGGATCGTGCGAATGAAGGCCCTTGCTCGCAGCTATGTGTGGTGGCCAAATCTTGATGCAGATATTGAGAGAGCCGGTAAAGCTTGTGGAACCTGCATACATTATCAAAGCAATCCCGGCAAGGCTCCCATTCATTGCTGGGAATATCCAAGTTCACCATGGGAGAGAGTCCACTTAGATTATGCGGGTCCATTTTTGGGGCACATGTTTTTGATAGTAGTGGATGCTCATTCAAAGTGGACTGAAGTTTGCATTACAAAATCATCTTCTGCTATGACCACAATTGAAAAATTGAGAGGGATCTTCGCAACTCATGGACTACCGGTATTAATTGTGAGTGACAACGGTCCCTGTTTTACAAGTGAAGAATTCAAAGCATTCATGAATGCTAATGGAATTCGGCACATTTTCACAGCTCCTTACCATCCTTCCTCGAATGGACTAGCAGAACGCAGTGTACGCACCTTCAAGGAAGCGCTTAAAAGGATGAATACAGACGGCAAGGCAACACTTGAAACCAAGGTGAACCGATTTTTATTCACTTATAGGATAACTCCAAACTCATCAACTGGGGTTTCTCCTGCCGAGCTGATGTTCAAACGGCAGTTACGAACAGCGTTTCATTTGGCAAAGCCAGACACGTACAAGGCTATGGATGTAAAAAATAAAATGGAAAGGGGGAGCAAGGTAATGGTGCCACTCCGTGAATTTAAAGTAGCCGATCCTGTGCTTGTGCGTAACTATGGATCTACTCAGCGATGGATTGAAGGTACCATTACCAGACAGTTGGGAGCAGTGAATTTTGAAGTGGAAACCGGTAGAGGGCTAGTAAGGAGGCATGTGGACCAGCTTGTGAAACTCTCATCACCAGTAGCAGTGGAACTTACGCCTGAGATACAAGCAGATAATGCTGCAAAGAATCTTGAGAGTTTCGGCACACCTGAAGTTTCCAGCACACCCGACAGTCCTGAGGAAAGTTTAATACCTGAGAGCAGGCATATGGAAGAGGTTGCAGAGACTCCAGCAGTGGTAGAAAAATCGGCATCACCACCCTCTCGCAAGTCAGGGCGTATTCGGAGACCACCAAAAAAAATTTGAAGACTATGTTCGTGATCCAGAGTAAGATTGAAGGGATGTAATATATTGGACAGGATTACCTCCCTTGCACTTCAATGAACTACGGATTATCTCCCTTGTACTTCAATGAACTACCACTAGAGGGCGCGACAGTCTTGAAATCTTTTTCTTTAGTAAATAAAAGGACCGGGAGACGATCTTTCCCTACGAGACGTATCGTATTTTGTCTTGTGCATTTTTATTCATTATGCATTGTTAATGTTGATATACTTCAATAAAGGAGAAGGTGCTTTTGCATCTCTATCCTCAACCCAAAAGGTCATTGAAGGTAAATAACTTTTTCTTGCAGTACAAAACACTTTAAAATAAGTGTGCTAATGCAGAGAGTGATCTGCGCTATTTTTTAAAATCGCATTTCCACGTTTAATTAAAGTTTTATATGTTTTTTTTTATTCAATTGTAAGGTTAAAAAACAGAATAGGTACAAAACACCCTCCCCTCCCCATGTTAAGAATGGCTTTTTTTAAATAATAACGTTATTATTTCAGCACGAATCACTCTCTGCATGAGTACCAAAAACAAAAACTAATCCAGGTAGGTAGAAGAGTAACTTAGCTTGCCTTTAGTAACATTTATTTGCTGTATATTCGTTATTTCACTCCATTTTTTTTTTGGGGGGGGGCTTATGCAGAGAAGGTACAGTGTTATTTTTCTTAACAGCATTTTCAAATGAAATTCAAGTTTTGCGGTATCTTTTTTTAATTATTAAATTGTTAGATGAAACTACAAAATAATTTTTAAAAAACACCCTCCCCCTCCTCCTCATGTTAAGAATAAGTTTCTAACTAATAAGTTTATTATTTCAGCACGGTAACTTCTCTGCATAAGTACCCTTTTTTTGTTTTGTTTGCGCTTGTTAAAAATGCTTTATTTTCCTTTGCTATGGGAGATAAATTCGGCTAATTTTTTTCTGGGGTGGGGGCGGGCGATTACGTGTTACAATCCTGTCACTCGGACTTAGTGTTAGTAACAAAACTATCAAGCTAACGTCCATAAATTACTAAAATAATTTTTTACTTTCTTTCCACCTTAACAATCACCTTTAAAATGACGACTTTTACAAGTTTTCAGGTATGCTAGAAACGAATATCTCATTTAAATTTGGCGCAAACAAGATGTATTAAGTATGGAAATTTCCCACAGTAGAGAGAGCGTCGTCGCGTCAATTGTCAAAGGTTTGCAACAATTGTTTGTTGCGACCTGTGCCGTGCCGTATATTATAATCTCGTCGGTCTCGTAATGTTAGAAAAGACGTAGTCGCCACCGATCATAACTTCAAAATGATTAACCGCACCTTTCAGTCCTTTCATGTGACTTTTTGGGTTTGTATTACTGTACACATAGATTCGAAAAAGTTGTCAAAAAACAAATATATAACAAATAAATGTTATCAAAGGAAAGATAAGTTACTTTTCTACCTAACTGGATATATTTTTCGTGTTTTTATTCAATGTAACATGTTTATTCAGCTCGAAAAACATACAGTGTTTACCGATGTATTGGAAAATTCAAAATGGCGCCCGACACTCTCTTTAACATGGTAAGTTTGGGGAAAGGTGTTATAAATAATAAACTAGACAAAATACTATTAAAAAAAAAAACACCGAATATGTCAACTTATGTCACGGTAACATATAATGAGCGAATTTCTAACAGTATTTTGTCTAGTTTATTATTTATAACTTATCTTATTTGTAACTTATCTTGCCTTTGATAACATTTATTTGTTATATATTTGTTTTTTGACAACTTTTTCGAACACTCTCACAAACATTTCCTTTGCTTCAGTTCCTCCAGAGGGTCGCATCAATTTTTCTGACATAAGTAAATGTAATTCCTTATGTTATCACTGATGGCTATATTGTACGCGCAAGCGCGTGCGTATATTTCTGACGCGCACGTTTACCATTATAAAGCCAGGGAAATTTTGGGCACAACTGGTTAAAAAAAAAAAAAAAAAAAAAAAAAAAGTGAGGGTGTTAATCTACAAGTTTACATAAAATAAATCAATCTTTGTTAACTTCAGCTTTGCTAAGCTTTGCTCAATATTTTCTTGCGTATGCCAGGCAATTTCATGTTTAAACGATCGGCATATCTAAATGAAAGATACTTACTTGCAATCACCGTTATTTCTGGGTATAATCTGGCTGAAATAAACAGCCGAAGTTCGCGCCCGCCAATGCCATTTTTTACCGGGAAGCGTAAACGATGAACAATTTGGAATGTCTTGCACGAGTTGGTCAATCAATTGTTTATGCGAGCCGCCACAGAATGGTTCGATTAAGACATAAGTTGACAGTTTAGGACCCTCTCCTTTCTTTTCCATGTTTAAACTTTAACCGAACAGAAATGAAATAATTATAATTTCTTTAATGTCATTTTATTAGTACTATTATTATTTTATGACAGTCTTTATCAGTTTTTCCCCCTCGCGCTTTATTTAAGTTAACAAAAGAGAAGATAAATAAACAAAATCGGTGTCGTTTCAAAAATTCTCCTTTTAACAAATGGAAAACGAGAACTTTCGTCGGAAGCTGCCGGTTCATTTCAGAACTGAAGTTTGAGAAAAAAAAAAATTACGTAAAATTATTTTTCTAACATATTTAAATCAATTTTTATTTCACTCATGCAAATTATTTGGTTATTTGGCAGTTTAACCGTGGGCTTCCTTCATAATATATGAAATTATTATGACCGCCACTTGTACTTTTCTGTCTTCAAGTCTAACGTAAACAAGTTTTTGATGAGCCGTTCCATATAAGTTAACAAATTTACCGAATCTCCATTACTAACGGTTACTATATTGTCCAATTTCTACTGTACACTCTTTTACCCTTGTCCTCGAGTGGCCTATTGGCCTTGATAAGTGGTGATGACACTGATGCCTATGTAAAAAAAAAATAAAATAAAAAGGCCAAAAAATCAAACAAGGCGGTTATTGGATGAAAATCTATACTATGCATAAAAGTTCCGACTTGTTATGCGATCATAATTCAATACTGACGACATATATATATATATATATATATATATATATATATATATATATATATATATATATATATATATATATATATATATATATTAAATATCATATAACTCAGCATATTTTGAGTTCTCGTCTGTCTTTTCCATTTGTGTTTACTTTTTTTCAGTTTGTGTTTTGAGTTTCGTTTTGTATGTTCGAGTATAAAGTCTCTTCGTCCCTTAGGTACCTCCAACGCGCACCAGTCACCACAGTTTTACCCCCCCCCTATATGTAACACGATGTAATTTAATTTAATATTATCATCCTAACTTTTTTACCATTTAAAAGAAAAAGCTTCAAATAAACTGCTAATATTTTTTTTTTACAGCATACAAAAATAATGAAAATGCGAGACAAAAATCGTGTTTACATTATCGACGCTTAAAAACAACGTTCCTATTGACGTTTTTTAAGCCGTTCACACACCCATGTTTTAAAAATCTAGTAAAAATCAAATAATAGTCATATTTTCCTGAAATTTTCGATATTTATTCATTATTAAATAAACTTACATATTAAAAGTAGGTTTCGTTATTTTTTAGGTGTTCTACCCCCCCCCTATATTTCATGATCCGAAAACTAAACAAAATAAATGTGGGTTGATAAAAGTTTCAACATTTTTTAAAGCTGAAAAGATCAAATAATTAAAAAATAGTAATTTATATATATATATATATATATATATATATATATATATATATATATATATATATATATATATATATATATATATATAAAATCCTGTTATTTATTTTGCTTATCTCAAATTTGTAAATAAAATTGGACATAAATTCAATATTGTTAAAAAAAAAAAAAACACTTTTTCTTGGTAATTTTTTTTTCTCGGTAATATAATTATTCGAATTACAACAACAAAAAAAAACAACAATTCTAACAATTTTTAAAAAGCTTTAAATGATATTAAATTCAAATATTACGCGATATGAAGTTTAAATGGATTTTTTTTAATAACAGGTTTCCAATAATAAAAAAATATATTCATATAAAAGAATATAAGACTATTGAAATAATAAAAACTGTAAATCCAAAATCGGCCTTAAAAAATTCGTTTTGATTTTATTATTTATATAGATAGAGGGTGGTCCTTATGTTTAGTGCTTTTTTTTTTTCAAAAATGTATGGAGGCTTGTAAGGAACATTATCTTTGAATACATGTGTTAAAGGAAGACATTAAAATTAATTTTATTTTATTAACTCTAGTCTGTGTAGTTCGTTAATGAAAATGTATTTGTTTTACAAAAGGTAAGTTTTATATTATTATCCATAGCAAAAAAAAAAAAAAAAAAAAAACGTTACTCCATTAACAATTATAACGCGAACGCTTATCCATAGAAATTAATACAAACACATGAAATGATGACGTCACTATTAATATGTGTAATACTGACGTTTTACACATCGCCGTGAAGGTACCTATCGTCCCTTCAAACGGTTTCGTGTGATATACTATCATTTACTGACATGGTGGCAGCAGTTTATTTACCCTCATTCGCTATTCTGAAGGAGTTAAAAAAAAAAAAGGATTTTTTTTTCTAAATAAGTATATTACCCACCAGCTAATTGGGTGACCGTCTGAAGGGATTATCTTGACGAGCCCGGACTATCAAAGCGTCTCTTATCCATATATACCAGTTGTTCAAGTTTATCTCACTCAGTATGTCTGCATGCATCCCTAAGCAGTGGTGCCTGGGAAATAATGAGACTATCTCTTCCTTTGAGGCGTGGAGAAATAACCTCGTATATTGTCTTTCTCTCGATGGCAACTATGCACCATTCCTTGAGACAAGCTGAGAAAAAAAGTCACGCGCTCATCCACACAGGAGCTTCACAAATGATGGTATGGATTTATCTGATGACAACAGACTCGCTGCTATCCCAAAAAATAATATTGTGGAGATGATGTTGGGACCAGTGGAAAATTACTCTTCCAGCATATCGCAGAGTGCCATTGTTAAGAACTTAGCATCATTAACAAATGTTTAGCAAACCATAAGACAACATTATGGCTTCAAGATTAGCGGCTCTCACTTCCTGGACTTTGATTCCATTAGGCTTGAACCGGATGAACGTCCAGAATGGTTATTTCAGAGACTTGCAGCCTTCACAGACACCAATATATGCCATCATGACAGTATTTCCACAGAAGACGAAGAAGTCACCCCTGTATTAGAGAATCTAATAGTCCTCACTTGGTTGCACTTACTTCATCCAGCACTCTCTAAATTAGTCAAGCAACGTTATGGGACGGAGTTGAGATCACACACATTGGTATCAATCAAGCCTAAGATCTCCCTGGCATTGGATTCTCTAATTGAGGAGTTGGGAAATGAGGCGTCTGTGAGCCGAACATTTTTTACTCCACTTCGATATACTAGGTAGCCTCAACCGAAGAAGACTTGTCTACAGTGTAATCAGGCTAAGAGAACCAACACAAACCATTTTTTAAGTGAATGCATCTATCTTCCTGAATCAGACCGTAGATATATGACCAAGGCTCTCCAGCTCCTTCATATTTTTGACAATGAGGAACCAACTTGTCCAGAGACCTTAAACAACTTACATAAAAAGAATGAAAATATGACAACCTCACGACAAGTGAAAACCGAACAATCCCCCTACATCGACATCTTTTCAAATTATCATCCGGTACGGATTGTTGTGGACAGTGGTGTCACTGAGAATATAATTCGACACTCAACAGTCAAGTGCCTAGGTGCTGAAATCACAAAAACTTCCCAGTCTGTCAGACGAATCCTCACCCCTCAATGTGGTTGGAGAGACCAGGCTTAGATGGAGAGAGGGGACACGATGTGCTTCTTTGAGGACCTGGTTATTGAGGATCTTGACACCGAGATGCTGGGCGGTGTCGCATTCATGCACAGTAATGACCTGTCAGTGAGACCCACTAGGTTTTAGATATGGATTGGCGACACAATTCAAGTATGGCTCTACTACATCCCCTCCCGATACAAGACTGGTCAGACGTGCTCATGTTTTACGTGCCCCATCTCACCAAACCACAGTGTGGCCTAGCAAGTACTTGGAACTCTCCATGCCCGATGATAAGGATGATGATTGGGACTCAAGTCGCGTAGTATCAGTTAAACCTTGGCCACTATCCATAATCACAAGGAGTGTAGGAGGAAAAGTGTGTCTTGTCAAGAGCACCAGTGAACCACAGCAAGTACGTGGACCAAAATACATTTGGCATGCTATATACATGTTCACTCCAACAACAAGGTCTTCTAGCATGGCAAGTATCTACCCAATTTCAAGCAAGCACCAAGATAACATTGCTTCCTGTGTGGTGATCAACCCTGATCATTCCGCTCTCCTCACCGATAACAAGCTCTGTGTTCAGGCCTATAAAAAGCTCTGCCGAGACCAGTTCTCAACCAGCCCCAGATTAATGTCGTTCCTGTCAACTGTTTGCCGTTTCCAGGCTTCCGTCCAACATCTTGTGGGCAGAGTGAACTTATCTGCTGATTTTGCCAGCCGTAATGCTCTTGAGTGCAGCCATCCAACATGTAAGGTCTGCTCCTTCTTATGGGTACAGGAGGAGGTTGCAGTGTGTTGTAATTAAGACAAGCGTATGGTAGCAAGAAAAACGTGAACACGGAGATTGTGTATATACATATATATGCATATATTTATTCTCGACAAACGAGATGTTAGAAGAAAAAACAAAAAAAAAAAGAAAGGATCGTTAGTATTTACTCAAAGTTGACTGGGACGACGATAAGGTATCGGCCGTGGCGACGTTGGTGAGAAGAGAGGTGGTTGATGTTTGATTCGTGCGTCGGTGAAGTAGCAGTCGTGGCGACGGTGAAGACGGCGTCGGAGAAGAGGAAGGTGCTGATGTTGACAGCGTTCGAGGTGAAGATGACGGCGTCGGTGACGAAGACGGCGGAGGCAGCAACGAACGCGAAGCGTGATGTGTTTGACTGGTCGGTCTGTCTAAACTGCCGATTTGAACATGCTGCCCCTTTTTTATATCGAGGCGCGATGAAAAAGTGGCTCGAGAAAGCCTGTGTTTAATTTAGGCGGGAGGCAATGTCATTGGCCGAAAAATATAAATGTAATTTTGCCAATGCCTGCGGAATTGCGCGTAAATCGCCTGAGATTTGTATTTCTGTTTTATAACAAGTGTTTAAGACTTCCCTTGTAGAGATAGTTAAGGGATCATCAAACCTCCCGTATACCAGTCATCCCACATGGAAAGAAATTCAAAATAAGTGCTCAGACCTTAGACGAACACAGGCACACCTGATGCAGGGAACTTGCCCATCAAAGTGACTTAATGGCATTAATTTTCTCTTACAATAAGATGCAATTATTGTCCCATCACATGCCTTATTGACAGTGCTGCATATTAAGCTGGGACACCCTACCAAACACCAGATGCAACAGGTAGTGAGCCAGTATTTCTATGTCTTGGACATGGCTGAAGCCATGAAGAAAATTCTTTCCTCATATTACCACTGTACTCCATTGAGCGGCTCCCTACTCGTAGCTGTTCCTCAGTCCTGTGAGGGCCCCCTGAATATGCTCAAGCTTAGATTCGCTGCTAATATCATCAAGAGAAATCGACAACTGATTCTTGTCTTATGAGCGTATGTCAGTTCTTATATTGTTGTACTCTTTATTCCAAATGAGCAAAGGAACACATTTTGGGAGGCTATTCTAAAGACCTTGCAATCCTTTTAGACATGCTCTCAACCAAAGTGGAACACTGTGAAGAGGAGATGCTATTCCATTCGCTTTGCACAGCTTCCCACAGTTTGTCATTGTTTGAAAAAGTTCTTCCATTCAATGCACGAGATATTATGAACCAAATATTCTCGATTGGGTTTAAATCAGGGCTTTGACCTGGTCAAAACATCACATCAATTGAATTATCAGAAAACCATTTTTTTGTGACTTTAACAGTGTGTGCAGGGGCATTATCATGTTGAAAAATAATGTTCTGAGATATTCCCAACTTTTGGATACTTAGTAACAGTCCTGTTTCTAACATTCGAATGTATTCCTTTGCATTGATTGATTCTCACATCGAATATGTTCCCCAACTCCTGCTGCAGTAAAAGTTCCCCATACCATTATCCCTCCATTCCCGTGTTTAATTGTTGTTTTTATGCAACTTGGTAAAAATCTTTCTCTAGTTCTTTGAATGCATCGTTCAAGAGCATCACTAACAAGACAAAATTTTGATTCATCTGACCAGGAAACATTCCTGAACCAGTCTGTATCTTTCTTGCCATAACATGAGAAAAATCTCTTTCTATCATTGATGTTCTTCTTTGATAAAAATGGCTTCTTTACACAGCTTTTAGAAGAAAATCCCATTTCTATCATTCGTCTAGCAGGCTCCTTCAGTCTTAAACAGACTATGGATACCCACGAAGGGTTGCTTGCGCATGAAATTTTTGTGGCAGGAGGTGCGCAATCTCCAACCACACCTCTCCTGAGACGACATTGTTAAATACAAGTGGCAAGAGAAGTACAGGACGACTGAAAACAAATGCCGAGATAAGCGGAGAGCACATACAGCGCCTAGAATTCCCAAATGGTCACCCATCTGATACTAACCAGGCTCAATGTTGCTTAACTTTGGTGATCTGACGAGAACCGGTGTGTCAACACGATTATGTCGTACATTCGTCTAGATATTGTATATCTAGAAAGAGAATTTCCAGTCCTTGTTTTGAATCCTTTGCTATAGTCAACATAAGTTTTCTTTCGATCCTTCAAAACAATTAATTTAAGTCTGTGGTGATCCTTCAAAGTAGATACTCTAGGGCGACCAGATCCAGATTTCCTTTTTACCGAGCGTTCGCCTTCGAACCTTTGACTAATTCTCTTTACTACATAAAGAGATGTTTTCAATTTTTCTTTTCTTAAAATATAAAAAATCTGCTTGTAAGTCATTTTGGACTGCCTTAATCCTGCAATTCGTTTTTTTATATCCTCACCAAGATGTGGTCTTACCATTTTTAGGATTAATTTTTCCACTTATTATTATATGCTATAATAATAATGATCTGCAAAATAGAAATTTTCAGTTAAAATTAACAAAACTTCATAGAAAAATATTAAAAAATCGATTTCTTCCTTCTTTCACTCTTGGCCCATTTTTTTTTTTTGCTCATGAGTGTACATACCAGTCACAGAACGAAGATGAAATATTCCAAAAATCATGTAATTTGATCAAGTAGTTTTTTTTTTTTATTCAAGAAAACTAAATTTTATGACTAATCGAGTTGTAGTGTTTTTGTCCAAAACGATTAAATCCAATGAAATAAAAAAGGGAGATAACTGAAATCGAAGTTGAGAGGTGAAAGCTCAGTTTTACGTTCAATGCAGTTTAATAGCAAAATCGCTGAAAATTCTAAATTTTGATTTTCTTAGTTTTAGATAAAATATTTGATCATTTTATGTAATTTTTGGAATATGACTCTGTTCTGTAACAAGTACGTACATCATACAGACTTTTCTGTATTTTCTTTACTTTTAATTGCCGCCATAAGTGAAAATTTGAATAAGGACCAAAAGTTCTTTGGGTGAGTAATGTCAGACAGTGGTCCTTTGAAGTCCCAGGTTGGCAGCAGTTATCTTCAGTGAAAATCGTCTATTCTGGAGTATCTAGTGAGCAGGGATGAAAGGGGAAGGGAGAGAGAGTCTTTCTTTGTTGCTAGCCTGATTCTTTCTGCTCACTGACTGAGGTTTCCAAAAGAGGCCATGGAAGTTCTTTATGGGACAAATGGATCAATGTGCTCCGCCAGCTGATTGGTCAGTGTATTGGCCAAATTACTCAGCGTGGGGGAGGTATTGATTCACAAAAGAAAATAGGTCTTTATTTGTGACTGCTACATCACCTCCTGCTTAGGTGGAAGACTGACAGAGAAAAAAAGTAGTAGTTGGAGAAAAAAAAAAAAAAAAAAAAAAAAAAGAGAGAGAGAGAGAGAGAAAAAGAAATACAGCCACTTGTACACTACTCGGATAGATTCGCTGTTTTTTTTTTTTTTTTTTTTTTTTTCAGTCTGGGCTTGGAAGAGTGCATAGCAGCGACATACAAATGTAATTTCAGGAATTAATAAAAAAATAAATGATAAATGCAAGTTCTCTTCTTTTTTTTTTTCTTCAATTTTCACCCCAAACAAGGCACAGTGTCACTTTGAAGTAGGGGGCTACTATCTGGGACATAAGTTGCAGAGATATTACAAAAGGAGATAGGCAGCAAGATGTCTGTTCACGTTACACTTGAACTTCTGCATGTCAGTACACTTGGGAAAGCATTATCCTGGAAGGGAGTTCTGGGGAAGAAACTATTGGAGTAGAAGGTTTTCTTGCACCTAGGGATCTCTACTTTGAAGAAGTGGGATTTAGCTGCTTGTCGCGTTTGTTGGGGGTATTCACATCGAGGGGGTACAAGTGCTTGTAGTTTGTCAGACCATTCACCATTAAAGTATTTGTAGAACAGGCTGAGGGATGCAACATTTCGTTGATGGGACACAGGCTGAAGCCTAGATGACAGTTCAGGACCTATCAGGTTGGCGACTCTCTTTTGAACCCTGTCCAGGAGTGAGAGACAAGTAGCAGATGCACCAGCCCAAATGTGACAACAGTACTCCATACAAGGGCGAATGGTGGCTTTATAGAGGTACAGGATACTTTCAGGCATAAGTAGTTTTCTAGCATGGTAGAGAGAGCCCACTTTTTTCGCAGCAGCCTTGGCAATGCTCTCAATGTATCTATTCCAGTTCATATTCCCTGCAAACGTTAGGCTGAGGAATTTAAAGGAAGTACTTTCGAGTAATGTGTTCTTGGCCATTGCTATTAGTGGTATAGAAGGTTTCTTGTAATTATTGAAGGAAACAAGCTTAGTCTTGGCAGCATTGAATGTGACCATCCATTTTTGTCCCCATTCCACTACAGATTGGAGGTCATCCTTTAATGTTTCTGCCATTTCCTTAGATATGTGTTCATTTGTTTTTCCCTTGTGCCTGTTATAGAGCATGGTGTCATCAGCAAATATACCCATCTCCGAAACAATTTTATCAGGGAGGTCATTTATGAATATCAGGAATGATAAAGGTCCAAGGATAAACCCCTGAGGTACCCCCGCATTTATATCATATTGTTTAGATGTACGACCGTCGAGTACAATCTGGATTTTTCTCTTACTTAAGAAGGATTTAATTACATTATGATACTGATCTTGTGAAAATTCATTACCTCTGTTGAAAGCTTTAGGTAGACATACATACATACATACATAAACAGATAGGTGAGATTTATATTATAGAAGATAAAACATGATCATGTATTATTGTTGTCTGCCTCTGCTATGCACTCTTCCCATATCCAAACTGAAAACCAAAAAAAGTGAATCTGTCAGAGTGGTGCACAACTGCTGAAATATCAATGAAAATGTCAATTCAGTTTACAATTTTTGCTCTTTCTTGTTAAAAAATTTATTACTTTTCAGCAAAGAGTTTTGCTATTTGCTGATAAAGAAATATTCCTATATGAGGAAAATTTTTTACATTTTTGAAGAAAATTATGTCTTTTCTGTGAAAATAATTTTTTTTGGCGTGGGTGGGGAATACAAGCAGAAATTGTACAAAAGACCATTCTATATACAGAGAATCTTACATAATTTCTTTGGCCAATGTACTCATCAACCACTATGTGTGGTGGTGACATAATTGTCTTTAGCTGGAATATTCATTTCAGGTGTATGTTGATGCAATGTGCAATGTGTATGTAGGGGGTGGGGGATATGTGGCTCTTGTGTTTTCATGTCAGGAAAAGACTCTTTTTATCGTCAATTGATACCGTCTCTTTTTTTTTACTATTAATGTCGCGGGTGAAAAGTTTGTCAGTTCACAAAAGCACACAATAAGGACCAGTATAAAATTGAGTTAGAGAGGATTTCTCAGCATCTACCAGTTTCTCTTACTCAGCCTTTAGCTTGTCTTTAAGTGCCGCCAGTATTCTCTGTGTTGCTGCAACATTGGTGTTACTCCTGAATCCCCCACCAAATGCATGTCTCCTGGCAATCAACCCAATTCCTCCTTGAATACATCTTTGAATTCATTAATAATGCTGTCCGAGTGTTGGCTGCTGAATTCATCCACTTGGGAAACTTTGGCAACCATTTTGAACTTTTCATTGTTGATCCTGATTAGTGTCATCCTCTCGATTGCATTTGCCCCAATTAAAGGATGGAAATTGTCTTTTACAATGACAGGCTTGACTGCATATTTTTGTCCAGTTTTGGGATTTATCATTTTGACTCAGCATTCCCAGTGGCTTCACCCCTGCTATGTTCAACATGACAAGAGTTTTATTTGAATGTTCCAGTGTTTTTCCGATAACATGCTTCCCATTTACTATGTTTATTGATGCTTCACTGTCAAGCTAAAAGGCAATTGGCTTTCCTTTCACCATCATTTCTGCTTTTATCATCTCTTGACTTACAGCATTAACTCTTTCCTT
The DNA here is from genome assembly GCF_053919585.1 of Euprymna scolopes. NCBI lineage: Eukaryota > Metazoa > Mollusca > Cephalopoda > Sepiida > Sepiolidae > Euprymna > Euprymna scolopes. Next base: position 59,224,500 of record NC_136520.1, on the reverse strand, counting down.
AATTGTTACGCTATCTACCTGTCCATAGTCTGAACAACTACTACTGTCGTTTTCATGGTCATATTGTTGGGTTTTGATAATAAAATGTCCTTTATAACTGATGACTTTATGGTCTGTTCCTAGGTTGCATCAATGGGAGCTTATTGAAATAAGCTTGTAGTCTGTTTATACACAGAGCTGAATCGGTCGATGTCAAATCTATCAAGGTCAGCATATGTACTCCATATACAAGTTTGGTTGGAGAGTACTCCAGGTCCTCTTTGGCCCTGGGGTGGTGAGAAGACAAACAAATCAACATGGCCACCGTTGCACACTGACTTCAATATGGTATACACATGAACTCTTATCTTCCTACAGAACTGTCTCTAATCCTTTGTCTACGTCTCTACACATTAACTCTTTCTTTACTATTAGCAGGGCTACCTGGAGTTATCCGGAATCATTTTTCTAAATTATGGAATAAAAATAAAATAAAATTAGACAGTCTGTTTAATGTTGTAATTTGTAATGTCTGAACTCATCTTGGGAATAAAATTAGGGATAAAAATACTTTGGTTTCAGGGAACGTTTGAACTCACAACTTCTAAGTATGATGTACTAACCGATTGAACCATCTCCGTAATTATCAAATAGATAACCGCTACTATGATCACTTTTTTTCACTTGAAAATGAGTTTGGTGTTTTATCAAACACCAAACTCATTTTCAAGTGAAGAAAATTGATGTAAATATTAATTTATTTGTCTGTACATCCAGTGTCACAAAAAAAACAAAAACATCATCATCGCAAACATTAATTAATGAGAAACGAATTTCCTCCCTTTATAGTCGCTCTTTATCAATTAAAAATCATTAAAACCATTTCCTTTCCAAAAATTAAAAAAAATTAAAACCATGGCTGTCTGTTTATGCTTTCAAATTGGTTATTTTATTTTATAATTAAAAATAAGTCATGTTGAGGAGACTAAGCTTTTTTTTATTATTATTATAGTTTCTTTTTAAAATTTAAAAAAAAATGCGCAAGTGAATTGGCATCTGTTCCTTTATAATTTATATAAAAAAATTATTCAGGAAAAAAAAAAATGTGTTGAGTATTGAATTTTCATTGAAAAAAAAAAAAAAAAATCTTAATTTTTTAAAATCAATTATTTTCAGCTTTAAAAGGTTAAAAAAGAATTTAATAAAAAATTGTTTTAAATTCGTCGTTATTGGTTTTATTTTATTTTTTATTAATTTTATTTATGTTTTAAAAATTTTCAACTACCGTGGAATTTCCATGGGTTCTGCTAATATTTATATAGCATCAATCAATGGATTCTTGACAGAGAAATTGTTGTCATTAACTTAAAAAAAAGATGTTTTATAAAGTATTAATCTTCAAATGGCATAAGTCAAAATTAGAATCTAATCAGACTATTAGTTTACAAATTACAGCTATTCAAGTGAAGCTATTAATGCAAATTTTCAAACCTAAGCAAACAATATGAATTTCATGTGTTGACAAAACATTGATTTTTGATGAAAAAAAAAATGATTCAGACAAAGGGATATCTTTATTCATACTATGTCGTAAACAACAGTTCAGAGATGGTATGCTGACTTTAATAAACATGGTTGTACAGACTCAAATGATGCTGAACGCTCAGGTCACCCAAATGTGATAGTTGTTCGAACAGAAGTGAAAACTAAAAAATAAATAAATAAAAATTTAAAAAAAATTCCTTTTCTTCTCCCATGGGAGTATTTAATACTTTGCCCCCTTTTATTAAATGTTAAAATGAGACTCTTATCTTTCGATTCTACATAGCCCTTTAACAAAATTAGAGATTAATAAGAGAAACAGGATCATTCACTTTTCTTAGTGTAAGAATCTTTTCTTGTACTTTGGGTTCTCTGTAGGTCACTGGAAGCAGCAGCAGTGAATGCTGTTTTAAATATTGATTGGAGTTTGGTGTTTAATAAATGCAAATATTAATTTACTTGTTCGTACGTCCAGTGTCACAAAAAAAAAAAAAAAAAAATCATCGAATGGCATCAATGAGAAACGAATTACCTCCCTTTATAGTTGCTCTTCATCAGTTAAAAATCATTAAAACCATTTCCTTTCCAAAAATTTCCTAAGATCAGCAGTTCGTTTCAATTATTGTAGATTAGAGATTGATGTGCAAGATGAATGTGCATAAGGCGACTCCTTTTTTTTCTTTGTTCATATGGCTTTTTTTTTCTTTTTTTTTACTGCTGAAGAGTTCGTGCAACAGATTACATGCGTACGTCGCTCAATTCCAAATCTTTTCAGGTGGAAGTAAAGGCTTTTCTATGTGTACTGTCTTTTTGAGCTTTGCTGCAAAGAGAAGGTGCTTTTGCAGGTTTCCTCAACCCAGAAGTCATTGAACGTAAATAACTTTTTCTTCCAGTACAGAACACTTTAAAATAAGTTTAAAAAAAAAAAAAAAAAAAAAAAAACTTATCCAGGTAGGTAGAAGAGTAACTTAGCTTGCCTTTAGTAACATTTATTTGTTGTATATTCATTATTTCACTCACTTTTCTTTTGGGTGGGGGAGAGGGGAGCTTATGCAGAGAAGTTAGTGCTATTTTTCTTAATAGTATAGTAAGTTTACAGTATCTTTTTTTTTCATTATTAAATTGTTAGGTGAAAGTACAGAATAGTAAAAAAACAAAAAAACAAAAAAAAAAACAAGAAAAAAAAAAAAAAAAAATCCTCCCCTCCTCATGTTAAGAACAAGTTTCTAACTAATAACTTTATTATTTCAGCCCGGTAACTTCTCTGCATAAGTACCCTTTTTTGTTTTGTTTGCGCTTGTTAAAAATGAGACAAATTCAGCTGTTTCCAAAAATTTTCAAAAACTCAGATCAGCAGTTCGTTTCAATTATCGTCGACTAGAGATTTTTACTGATGAGGAGTTTGTGCAACAGATTACATGCATATGTCGCTCTCAATTCTGAATCTTTACAGGCGGAAGTAAAGGCTTTTCTATGTGCACTGTCTTAATGAACTTTGCTGCAATGCAAACGGCGGATAACAACCAAAATTGGAAATCCGGGGATGAGTGATAGCTATCTTGATAAATGTCATCTAGAGCTCTGTCGAGAAGTAGTCAAACCTGTTCAAGATGATGGACATAGGAAAGAAAGAGGGAAGTGGCTTTCAGTGACTAACATCGAGGACTTTTGCCACTGAGGTTCAGCCGTTGTCCTGCTGGGTTAAGATAGTAGGATCAAAAAGAAGCCTGAGAATAGTGTGCAAGGGATTTTATAGGTTGGCTCGTGATCCCTAAGGGAGGGAGTAAGGATTGGCTTACCTGTTAGTTAATCCATAGGGCCCCTAAAGAGACAGGGCAACAATTAATCAATCAAGGGAACATAAATAAATTCCAATAGAAATGCAGGAATCACTGGTGTCTACATTCAGCCAAGTAGCATTCAGAAACGCTGGCTTTAACCTGTCTACAGAAATATTTTAGTTGGTATCTTTCATGGCTTCGATTCAATCTCTATAGATAATGGATATCCCTTTGTAAGGGTGGCTGCATATGTAATTGTAAGACAAGGATTGCATAATCCGCAGCCACATCTCTCCCGAGTTGGCACTGCTTGATTCCAGTGGCAAGAAGTCCAGGACAACAGGAAACAATGCTAAGATAAGCAGCTAGCAAATGCAGCACCCGAGATTTCCACACGGTCACTCATTATAGTACTTAACAGGCTCATGTAGCTTAACTTTGGTAAGTTAATGGGAACTGATGTGTAACTATGATTATGTTGTATACTTAATTTGAGGATCTTAAAAGGTTCCCTGTAGGCATGCTGCAAGTTATGTGTTTTTGCAACGTTATGCACAATCAAAGAACCTACTGTTTATTTTATAGGCTGGACTCTTCTGCAAGGCTGTGTTAACTTGGGTCGAAATTGGATTGTTCCTTCTTTAAGTGGATTTTATCGATTTGCCATACTTATTGGAGGTATTTTATTAACCATTTATCAAGACCCAGGGACCACTCAAGGATAAGGGTTAAGTGTTAGGCAGATGGTGAGACAAGATCAGTTATGATAGAACTTGGGTAGGGCTAGATTATCTAAATGGACGACTTAATAGGAATTTATTCACATTAGACTTGAAGACTACCATGTTATAGTCAAACGGGAAGCAGATCAACAGTATTGCATTCAACAGACGGAGAGTTCTAGAAAAGAAATTCTGCTCATGGAATTTTTCTTTAGTATTGGGGACAGATAGGAAGTGAACGCAGTTGTTGGCAGTACTTTCAGCTACAAAGTACATTTGTATGAAATTTAAAAAAAAAATCAAAAAATCAACCCAGCTGCTTCAGAGTCCATAGGGAACAAATTCACACAAAGTGCCTTATATTTTTAAGTAGAGATTTATCACGCAATCATCTCGATGTCTGTTTCACCTGCAGAACATTTCTGTAACAGTACTTGCAACACTGCATCTCCATCTTACAGCTTTCCATATTTATTTATCAATTCTTAAGGCTATACCAGATAGATAATGCTTTTGCAACTTCTAAATTTTCATGGTTTCATTAAAACTCGATATTCAACAATTTTTCAATGGCATTTCAAAGCATCCCTCTTGTCCTGTCAGACCATTCAAGAGATATTCTCTTTGTTTGAAAAAAGTGTTTCATTTAAGGGGAAAGTCATGTTGAGAGCGGCCCTTGTGGACAAAAAAAGTTTTCATAAGTCAACTAGTTTTATCTTTATGAATAAAATCATTTTTAAGTGATTAATCAGAATTCATAGGCATTACAATATAAGTTTTGGGAGTTTGAGTTATTGTTGAGTTATTTCACTTTATTTCTTTAGTTTTTTGTTTTTTTTTCGAAACTGATAAATGAGACAGTGACTCTTTAATTATTCATAAAAATTTGATTTTCTTATTTAAAAATAAAACTACTAGATCAATACATGATTTTTAGAATATGATATTTTCAGTTTGTCACAGCTATGTACATCAGAGATTTTTATAAATTTTTTTAATATGGGGGAATTCTGGACACAAACTAATTCATATTTCAAAACATAATGTAAATTAAATCTACGGCATCATGCCATAGCTATAATTATTAAGTAACGGTAATGTTTTAAGCTCTATTTATAAGAAAGCTCAATTGGTAGAACTTCAGACTGAAGATCTCAAGGTTTCAGTTTCAATTTCCGATCAGAACATCTGCTTCGTTTGTTTGGAATTTATTGTTTACTATTAATGAAGTTTACTATTAATGAAGTTTACTATTAATGAAGTTTACTATTAATGAAGTTTATTATTAATGAAATATTCTTTATTTTTAAAATCAAAATTTTTGTTATTTTGAAATGAGACAATATCTACAATGTATTTATTATGTGTTTAAAAAGTTACGATTGATGGAAAAATTGTGACAGACAAACAAAACGTCTATTTATATAAGGAAAAAAAAAAAAAAAAAAAAAAAACAAATTGAAAATGTGATAAATACAAGTTTAATAATTCTCAAAGGCACAAGGCCAACAATTGTGAGCCTTTTAATCTTCAATAACAAACAACTTGGACAGATTTGAATTTTTTTTTTTTGGCAATATGTTACAGTCTGACGTATCCAATATGAGAAAAAAAAAATAAAGAGAAAAAGAAAAGAAAAAAAAAGTGAGAGAGAAAGAAAGATTATAGAATCGGTTATTCTATAGCAGCAATTGTTAAAAGGACAGACCCTTACATTTATTTAGAGCAGTTTTTGATTTCCTGTTACTTTTATAAAAATAAGTGGATGGTATATTCAGAAGCAAACAGCATGCAGCTTGTCGAGTAACAGTCATCATGCCTGAAAAGATAAAGGAAAAACATTGTTAGCATTTTAAAATTAGATCGGAAGATCAGACTATCTTTAAAAAATAAAGTAAATAAATAAAACATAACTAGAAATAAAAAACAAATATTGCCATAATCATAAAGATATTTTATCCAGATTGAAAAGAGGTTCCAGATAATCAGTTGCTAGAAAAATTGGTCTTGCACCCGTATCATCTAATACATATAAACAGCTATATGGCTGTCGGGCTGTCTGTCTCTATATTTTCAAACTTTATCTCCTCCGAAACTAAAAGTCGCAGAGCGGTGCCAGGGGCCCTCGAAGAATTGGATTTTTACGGGTCGTTCTTTTATGGGTCTTTAGCTGGTTAAAATTATTTTTAAGAAGTCAAAAAAAAAAAAAAAATTGCTACACATTTTGTACATTCATCTTAGTTTATTTTTAATCGGTTTATATTTGTGTTACGTTCGTACAGTGGTAACATCACCAGCTTTGAATGCTACTGTTTTGGTTTCAATTCTAGCTGATGGCACCCAAATACTTTTTTTTTACTTTTGAAATCACAACTCTATAATAATATATACAAAATCTGGGCAAATTAAAATATATTTAAGCGTATTTTATGCCCCGGCTAGTATAACATAAGAATTAAAACAAATTGGGAATTAGTTAAGTTGGATTAACCCATGAAGTGAATGTGGTATTTTGGTGAGAGTGTCTAATGTGAAGTAAGTCCCGTCAAGAATTGTAAGAACTGACAAAATGTATGTTCATGGATGTCCCACCACTCTTCCCCACAAAATGATTCAAGTTTTATGCCTATGGTAAATGGACTTTTGTGACATTTGTTGAAAAAAAAAAAAAAAAAAAAGTTATAATTGTATTTTGTTTTTTTTGTGTCTAAATAAAATATGATAAAAATTATGAAAAAAAAAATTTTTTTTCCCGACTCACCTTGTTCATTCCCCATGACAAATAATCGGGTTTCGTTGCCGCATGATATTCATCTACCAATTGTTGCAGAACTTCTCGTGACGCATCAAACTCATCCAAAGAATCACGGAAAATCGGTTCCTTTCTAAAATTCTCCAGGAAAGCCTCCCGTTTTCGCAGTTTGTCATAGTGCATCATTGTTCTTTCAAATAACTAAAATCACAAGTAAAACCAATCAATCAATAAATTGCAGACTTTGTAAATACTTCTTACCTGCAAGAATCGATGTGAAAAAAAATTATCGACAGAAATGTGAATACAGGGCAAAATTCAAATTCTTCCGGCAACATGAAATCAGTACAGAGATGTTAACAAGACTGCTGCAAAGATAGGCTCCCTGTACTGGGCTCAAAAACTTATATCTTCCAGTATCCTATATTTTGCTATAAAACCACTATTTGTCCGAGCATAGAGTATGGTTGCCATATCTGGACTGGTGCACCGACCATTAGTCTCTCTCTCTTACACGGGGTGAAAAAAAAAAAAAAAAAAAAAAGAGTCGCTAACCTAATAAATCCCACACTATCATTCGCATTGCCAAAGTTTAATCCTTTGACTCATTTTAAAAGTACTTCTACAGAATGTACTTCAAAAAACCTACTGCATTTATACAGATTTTCAATGTCCATTTTCAAGGATATTTCAAGGCGTTTTAAAGTTTTTCAACTTTTTCTACAAATAAAATTCAAGTTTTCAAAAGAAAATTTGAAATATAAACAATGATATAATAAATAAAAAAAACTTGACAACATTTATCTCTTTATTTCATGAAGTAATTTTAAATGTAAGGGAAATAACTGTATTAAAAAAAAGTCAATTACTTCCTTTTAGTTAATGGCCGGAAAACAAACTAGATGATAACATTAAAAAAGGTGTATACTTGATAACATAAAATGATATAAATTACCATTTGACCCCCCCCCCCTAATAAATCTTTTGTTTCATGATACAAACGAAGTTATGCTGATTAAAAGAAAATATACCAACTTTGTAGGTGTTTGTTGTGTATATTTCAGGTTTTAGTTGGACATACAAACATTTGAACTTTATATAATAAAATTATTTTTGGACAAAGGGAGATAAATCACTTAGAAAATTTTATAGAGAAATAGTTATAAGACTTAATTAAAGGGACTTTATAAATAGATATAAAACCTTTTATATAAAAGTTTAAATTTACATAAGACAGACTAAGTGATTAAAGTTTTATTTTTTGCCAGAGCCACACATGCTTGAATATTTGCTATTGCAGCAACAGCGTTCATCCTGGTTGTGTTTTTGCTGACTTCTTTCTCCTGAACCACGTCCCAAACTATGGCGATCCTGAGTAAGAGTGTAGAGGATCAATTCAATCATTGAAAACTAACCACGAGTAGACCTGACAGCTCAGCCAAGCTCTAATGGTTGTTGCATCAACACTGAGAGGGATGAAGGCTTACGTGTCAAATTAATTCCCTTTCTAAGTGAATATTCACTATAATATTCAAAAACAAACTTGGAACTTGTTGAATATGTGTTACAAAAAATAATTTCAATGATGCCCCTATGTAATAATTTAGCAAAGAAAATTCATTTAATCATTTAATCAACTTAGAACCATAGATTGTAACCAATTGCTGGCCATGTGTGCATACGTGTTGTCTTCCTCCAAGGACTGAGCATATTTCATGAGTTGGAACAAAATGTTAATTGTATACTTCCTATATTAGTTATAATGCAATTAACTTAAACAACATGTTCTTAGATAAATAATTTACCCAACCAGATGATCATTTCATAGTTGAATAGTCAAAAGAGGAGGGAAAATGAGAGAGAGTTACCTATAGTGTAAGTGCATTGCTTAATAAATTAACATTTTCTTTAGATCATTTTAAATGCATTTTCTGAGCATAGTCATTTCCTCCGAACTCACAAGAGTTGCACTCTCTATTGGTCATGTTTGTCACTTTAACAGCTTCCAGTACTCATGATTCAGTAGGGTTGATCCTTTTACCTCTTTATGACTTCTTATTTGAAATGTTCCCTCTTTTCCAACATATATCTCAGCAAACAAGCTCCCTATTAAATATTTAAAGTTTGGAATAACAGGTTTTTTTTTCAAAGTTCAGTTGTGACAAAATAAAAAAAAATGATGAACTAACCGAAGAGATGCTGGTGTGGTTAGCCAACATTAGTCCACTGACACGATGTGCAGTTGGGATGTACGGGGATTTCCGTGACAAGGCCACTTGGATGCTAGCTGGACCCCAAGGAATAAACTGGGCAAGTTTACGTTCGCGGATCCGCTGTAAACTTTTGTGTACCTGTATAAAATGAAATAAAATTAAACTGGGGTTTACACCTTGGTGAAAGTGTAATTTTATTGTCTTGATAAAAATAAAGAAAATTCCCCAAAATTTAATTTTCAAGGGTCTTATTTGTAATTACCATATTTGGACATAAATAACCAAAATCATTAATCTAAATGAATGTGAGAGTTATGCTAATTTAAAAAAAAAAAACAAAAAAAAACTACCAACTTTGTGGGTGTTTGTTGCATGTTTTTCAAGTTTTAGCTGGACATACAAAACATTTGTATGTATAATAAATTTTTTTTGAAGGGGTGGGGGGATAATTTACTTAAAGGAATTTACAGACAAATAGTTGTAAGACCTTTAATTAAAGGGACTTTATAAATAGATATAAAACCTTTAGTATAAAAGTTTAAATTTACATAAAACAATTTCACAAACAAAGTGATTAAAAGATTTTTTTTTCGAGTAGCCACACATGCTTGAGTATTTGTTATTTCAGCGACAGCATTCACCCTGGTTATGTTTTTGCTTACTTAATCCTTGTCCTGAAACACATCCCAAACTATGACAATCCTGAGTAAGATTGTAGAAGACCAATTTGATCCTTGAAAACCAACCATTTGTGGACCTGAGAGCTCAGCCAAGTTTTCTCTAATGGTTGTTGCTTACGTCCCCAACTGCCCACAGATATGCTTATGGCATCAACGCAAAGAGGGACGAAGGCTTACTATCAAATTAATCACTCCCATATCATCATCAAAACAGGTTAGTGTTATGCAAATCAATAACATAGCACAATATTTTGAAATACTGCATATAGTGGCATAAACATGTAACCATCCAAGCCTAATTTGCATAAGTATTTTTTTAAAAGTTCATAATAAATTAATATATTCTTGTGCAATTTTATTGTTCAAATTATTTTTAGAATGAGAAAATATTCTTTCATCGTTACCATTACAGAAATTCTTACTTGAGTTTGAAATTTGGTTAGACGTACATCAATCGCTTACTACTAGGCTTCCTGACCGACAAAATAGGTACTTAACACTTCGTCAAAGAAAAAAAACTTTTTTTTTTGGGGGGGGGGGGGGGGGTTTTACAATTTCAAGATAAATGGATTATTTAGACTATTGTTTTCATCTTGAGTGTTATTCGCACAAACGTTTCGGCTGATGTAACCTCGAACCATCTTCAGATGTGTCTTGTCAAACTCGAGGGGGAGGAGTTTATCATATATATGCTTATGGGAAAAATATGCTTATTCAATTATATTTTACCCTTTATTTATACCAATCCTTTTATTAATGAAGCTTGATGCATGTTAAATATAACTACAGAGCATATACAAATAAATGACAAAAAGACTATATTCCAAATTACAAGATGTTCGTCTTTCCATTTTTTTCTTTCAGCATGTTAAAATGAGATTTTATATATATATATATATATATATATATATATATATATATATATATATATTTACCAACTTTGGAGTATTCTGACGAATAATAAGAACTTTTTGTAAATTTCTATTTTACATCTCTGTTCTTATTATTTATTTATATGTTTGTTTGTGTGTGTGTGTGTGTGTGTGTGTGTGTAGAGATTTATGGTGATAAATAGTAAAATTGTACATATAAAAACAATAGGTTTTAGACTCAAAATTCATCTGTTCTATGGCACAACGGATAAAGTACTAGGTACATTCAGTTACAAGACTCTTCTGGATGTTTAAAGGTTCAATTCTCAGTGCAAAGCAATATAAAGCACACACTTGCGAATTATTCAGGACTTCTAGCTGCCTATGGCTGACAGAATGAGAGCAGTAGTTCGAATAATTCAAATAATTAATCTTCATCTAAAAAACATATAACTAATAAAGTAAATAAACAGTAAAATAAAGCTTTACCTGTGTTGGGTCTACTTCACCCTGAATAATATTTAAAATAGAAATGTAGCAATGTTTATCTTGACGGTGGATGGGAGTGGATACCATCATATTCTTTGGCTGCAGCAGACGCCTCATCACATCAAGGACTGTTGTCTTTCTCACACTAGCAACCTATATAAAAAAAAAATTTTAAATTGAAGAAATTTTTTTTTATAGATTTTCTTTTTCCTAACATTGCCAATTTTTTTTTTAATATAAAATCTAGAATTTTCTTCTTTTTTTTTAGATTCTTCTCTTCAATGGTAATGTTTTGGTGCTAGAAAATAAATTGTATAAATCAATGGAATATTTTTTTGTCAATTTCAGATTTAAAAAAAAAACACTTTTGCCTTGCAACAATTTATTATATATATACATATATATACACACACACACTCCTATAAATTTGTTTTTTGGGTGTGTATTGATATTCCTATTAAAATCCCTTTTTCTATTTATTTAAAAAGAAAATACAACTTTGTTATATATGGGTCATGTAATTGGATTCACTCGCAAAAGATCTAGCTAATATGCATATTCTTTTAAACATTCATTTTAATTAATTCCCTACTAGTTTTTTTTTATATATTTTTATGAGATGATCATCTTTAGTTAACTATTACATGTAATTATATTCATGCAGATATTCTACATGATTTATACTGGCATAATATTTGTGTAAAAAGTTTATAGTAAACACAAACCACTTTCTATATATATTTATGTATGAGTATTTATATTTATTTAAAACATTTTGCCTACCAAACTCCTATGTCAGTTTTTGGTCTACAGACATGAAACTTAATATATAGGGTATTCGAACCCATGCAAAACTTTATATTTGGGTTTTAGCAGGAAAAAAATTGATGCGAAAGTGTGAAAATTAAAATTTTAAAAAAATTTGCCAGGTAAGGTTTAACGACAGCATTACGAATATGCACGCGTAACATAATAGCTATTGGTTCATGTTTTAATTTTTAGCCTTGCAGCAAACATGTTTTCATAGCTCAGGAATTAACATCAAAGGACAATGTAAATTGTAAGTTAAACATTTGGATTTGGATTCTCGTGGTGATGCATGAGTAATTTCTTTTTTTTTAATTTTTAAATCATTACTATATATTGGGTCCAATACCTATATAAATAAAATGAACCCATTTTTCCCCTCCAACTTTGACCTTAATAGGATTAAAAATCATGACATTACATGCAAATGTAATGCGTACAGCCTGTAGCACATTATCTGAGGTTTGCTATAGGCCTATTACCTCTACAGTTCCTCGACAATGGTACATTCCTATATTTTTTCCGATGAGAGTCCACTGCCAAAATCACTTAGATTCAATGGAAGTTGCAACATCTTTTCTCTCTATTAGATTCCTCCTTTCCCCTCTCCCCATTTACACTGCAGCAGATGCGTTCACAAGAAACACTATGAGGAAACACACCAGTTTGGAATCGTACAAGGTTATTTATGATGTTTCTTTCTTTTATTTTAATCTTTTTTCCCTGATTTATGCTTTCTGTTTTTTCTATAATAAAATAGAAATAAAAAAATAAAAAAACGCGATTACTATTATTGTTTTCTTTTTGCCTTTTTTTCGTTAGTGTAAAACGCAATCTGCGAGACTAACCGGATTTTACTTCTGGTTTTAACAACTCTAACCGTGAAATCTAACTATGACCTTTATTTATTAGTACTTTCAACTCAAACACAACGATATCGTGAATTCACTTGCATTACACTTAAATTAAAATTAAAACAAATAAATTAATTTAGAATTCGAGTGTGATGTGACTACTGAAACTAAACCAAAACAAACTTCACTGCAGAATTGATATTTGACCTAATTCACTTTTTAGTTAATTCATCACGTTTTTTTTTGTTTTTTTTTAAATACATTTATTATTGCTTGCAACAAAACATTTACTTTTACACAAAGAATTAATTCTTTAGTGTTTATTATTACAACGCAGCGATATTGTGAAATCACTTGCATTACACTTAAATTAAAATTAAAACAAATAAATTCATTTAGAATTTGAGAAAACAAAAAAATTCAGTTATAATTCATTCACTTTTTAGTTTATTCATCACATTTTTTTTCATTTTTTTTGCGCTTCCACCTCAATGATTAGAGTTTGTTTATTTAATTTTAACAAGATAATTAAGCAGTAGAGGTGAGTTGTGCCTGACAAGAATGATGTCGTGATTGGAAACATGTTTTATTTAAGTTTCTTGAATACAGAAGAACCCCAAGATACGGCATAAAAAATTAACAAAATACAGTACAGTACACATGTCTATAATCAAATAACATTATAAATAACACGGTAAAGCGAGGCAAATATCGTAACCAGAAAAACATCATATTCTTCATCGTAACCTGAAAAAAAACGTAAGTTGTTTCAGTAACAGAGAAAATGGAAATGGAATACATACATCAAATCCGTTGCCAAGATGCTGGAAAAATGGTGGGATACTTCTATCGATCCAGTAGGTACCTCATTGCTGATGCAATTCTCTACCTATATAAGAACCAAGTATGTCCAAGGATGGAGTATTGTTGCCACATCTGGGCAAAAGCTGCTAGAAAGACTTTATCCTGCCTTGACAGAGTTCCAAGTAGATTTCGTAGCCTAGTAGGGGATGCCCTTTTCTTTTCCCTACAACCTCTTTCTCACAGAAGAGACATTGCGAGCCTGTCTCTGCGTTATCGTTATTTTATGGCAAGTGCTCATCTGAGCTCCAATCTATCGCCAAACTTTCACGATAAACACTTGTCTAGCTGAAAACACAATCAATAATTTCCCACACTCTTTATCTGTGCCTAAACCTAAACGTAGACTCCATGAACAAAGCTCCTTTTTTAGAACTGCACACCTGTGGAACTGTCTTCTGTTTGCCTGCTTTGCAGCTGATTACAATATGGTCATCTTCAAGTCCAACGTAAACGAGTTCTTGGTGAGCCGTTCCCCTTAAGTAATCCAATTTACCAAATTTACAATACTAACGATTCCTATGATATTGTCCCATTGACTACTGTACACTCTTTAACATTTATCCTTGAGTAGCCAAGCGATCGGAGAAACAATTAAAACTTTCATGATAAAAGTAGATCTTATTCTTGGAGAAGCAATTGCAAAGAAGATGCAGCAATTATCTCTGTCAAATAACACTATACATTTCTCAAATGTCTATGGATGTGAAGGAGGTTATGAATGAAATAAAAGGTTCTCATGTTTTTTGTCTTTTTTTAAATGCACTTGAAACCACAACAAAAGCTGAGGATGTCATGGAAAAAGTTTTAACATCAATGGGGAAATGTGTGTGGAGTTTATACGAATGGGGCACCGGCTTTGCTGGGATCTAAATCAGGATTCCAATCAAGAGTGGAGAAGTTAACACCTCAAGATCACCATTTATCAACTTTGGAAAGCCACTCAAGGATATGAGTCAAGTAAGTGTTAGGTAGTTGGTGAGAACTCAATGATGATCAGTAATGGTGGAACTTGGGTAGGGCTTAGTTATTTAAGAGGACAGGTCAACAAAAACTTATTTACATAAACCTTGAAAAAGACCAAGTTATAACCAACCGGCAAGCAGCTCCACAGTATCTTGTTCCACAGATGCACAGTTCTAGCAAAGCATCTCGGCTTGTTGAATTTATACTTTTAGGCACAGATAGAAAGTAAGGCAAATTGTTGATGATTGTTATAGCTAAACAAGTATTTGTTATAAGCGTTTTACAAGGAGAAACATGGATTGGAGCTCAGTCGAGCACATGTATATCATCACTTTGTTTTCAAAGGTAAGTACTCAGATGAACTCAAAACATTAGTACTCCCTCAATGTAAATACTCCCAAGAAGTAACAAAATCCCTTCACTATAGAGATCTCTAGATGTCATGAAGCCTTCTAATCAAATAGTTTCTTCCCTCAAATCGTTATACTATGGAATTCCCTCTCAGACCCCCTACTTCCCTGACATGCAGAAGTTCAAATCTCGTTGCCCAACTCCCTACAGAATATCCCTGAAAATCTGGTTCTACATAGTAGCCTCTTAGGACTTAGTGGCACTGTGTCGTGTTTGGGGTGAAAAAACAGTAAAAAAAATGTTAGCACCCCAGGAAAGGGGGCCTTTGATTTTTGAGAACTTTGACTGAAGTAAAATGAGTTAGAAATAAATTTGCAATATCGAAAACATGCATAGCAATGAATTGCATGCATGCCGATGCTTTGAACACGTTGAATGAAACTTACTTGTGAATCTGTTGTAAGAGGCGTGTATCCTGTCATCAAGAAATGAAGACGTGGAGTCGGAATAAGAGAGGCAATCAAACCCACCAAATCATTATTCATGTAACCAGGATAACGCAGAGTGGCAGTACTTGTAGACATCACTATAGAAACCTGGAGAAAGAAAGAGAGAACAAAGGATACAGTATTTAAAAAAAAATAATAAAAATAAAAAATAAATAAATAAATAAACAAAGGGAGATAACTCGACCTTGTAAGATTAATATCGCAATTCCAATGAATTCCTATTATAATCGCTTAAAAATGATTTTCTTTATAAAAATAAAACTACTTGATCAATTTATGTAATTTTTGGAATATGATATTTTCATTTAGTCATGCATACATTTATCATGCAATTTTAAAAATATTTTTTAATATGGGGAATTTTGGACTTATTTTTTTTTTTTTATGAAAGTCGCTTCAGACAAGCCATGAAATTACTTAATGAATAAAACAAAAAAACTTAAAAACAAGGTCGTCTTAGCTGATGGCAATAAATTAACTGGAGTCAAAATAAGTGAACTTAAAACCGAATCATTAGCATGAAAGTGATAGAGCCAATCATTTACGTTAAAAATACCCAAGGGACACACATCCATGCGCAATATGGCACTTGAGAATAGCATGACATTTAACAACAAGTGCTGATATTTTAATTTTTAAATTGAGATCAAAGAAATAAGGGTGAAAATATTTGAATGTCAATAAATGAAAGATTGGAAGAATTCTTACTAAAGAGTTGATTTGTGCAAATGTTGGATTTTCAATATGAAGACGGTCAGATGCGATTCGATGTAAAGCTGTATTATCAAGGACAACCTAAAAAAAAATAAAAACAGAAAACAAAGGAAGATTAAAACAGGAATATTTTATAGACATTTTATTCTCAGTCATTAAAAATATTTAATATTAATGATGCCAATAGTTATTATTTATTTTTTAATAGCATGTTTTAATCAGGTCAGTTCAGAGGTTAGCGTTACCATATAGGACCTTAAGAACTGGACAATAACTACGCAAGAAATGAAAAAGAAGTATGGCCAAGAGGTCACAAGAGTGAATCAGCAATATGTCTATTTTCTGTTGCTTGATTTTCTGTTCAGATAACCTCTGATTCTCATGGTCAAATAATCTCGACCCGTCAGCGAAACGCATCTGAAATATTTATTGTGCTATTATCTATACTATTAATAAAATTCTAAATATTTATTTATTTACGTGCGTGTGTGTCTATATATATATACCAATAATACTTTCAAACGGATGCACCGAATTGAAAAATAATTTTTTCCCCTGAAAGGTGTGAGTCCCTAAATTGTCCTTATCTATATATGGTTCGTAAAGAACAACGTCGAGTCACACAAAAAGCCCGAAATAAGGGTTTTTGGGCTATTTCGTTTTTGTCAAAAAAGTTACCTGCCCATGTCAACGAAATTTAGCACTGTCTGCATACAATCGCGGTAATATCTTTCAACATACGGACACGACTTGTGGCATAATGGATAACGCATCTGACTATGGATCAGAAGATACCAAGTTCGAATCCTGACAAGTCCGTAATAATTTTAACCATCATTTTATCCAATGTTTACTCATCATCCTTACCCTTAGTTCACAGGGTATTTTTGTTTGTTCAGTGGTTTTGTTTTGTGCATATGGGAATTTCCCATACTCTGAGTTCAAAGGGTAAGCGTTGATGGTAAGATGATGTTGAGTGTACTCGATTTTGTGTTTGACTTGGCATTGTGTGTGCCGATGCAGCGCAGCTGCTATTATTCAATAAAGTTCATAATGTTATGATATTCACATATGCTTCTAGAATAGTAATTTCAAGGTTATGAGGGTTTTATGAATATTTCTTGTGCCATTATTTAAAATATAAAAGTAAAATGGATTTAGTCATAACTTTCGGTTATAAAGATTGGGGGATTGTTAACCTGACTAACCGAATTATTACACGCCTACATTTATAAGAAAAGACCGTCTGACGACATTGGATTTTCGGTGCCCCCCCCCTTCCCTTCCAAACACAACACTGCTCAGTCAGGGAAGAAAACAGCTGAAACAAGTATGGTTTTGTTAATAGCTGAAGTTGATTGCACAAGTGTTATAAGATCTTAATTAAGGACAGAACAATTATGCCACAGTGCTATGATACTATCACCCCACCCCCACCTTCAAAAAATGTTTAGAAAGTGAAAAAAATAAGTTGATCAGTTGAACAAAGGTTATACGAAGTGAGGTTAGCAGAAAGACAATGGAGAGGAAGTTGTTCACTAAGGCACACAAAAAATTGAAATAGGATTGTTGATAAGGGTGTAACAGTAACTGAGACAAAAGATTTGACATAGAGGTTGATATATTCAGAGTTAGTTTACGGACAGTTTTAAGAGTGACAGTGAATTTTACGGCAGTTAAGGGCAGTCTTGTATTTGCAACAGTTGTAGACAGTTTCAGTTTGAGACGATCAACGACAAGTTGTGGTGTGGACCAAATTGGGAAAGTTTAGGAGACTGAAATAAGCTAACATCAACTGACGACAAAAAGATCTTGACAGACGACTAAGATGTGAATGTTAGCGTTCAGAGGGTCAACTGATATTTATGAAATGTGTCGGAAGTGGTGTTTTCTTTTTGAGTTTGCTTATCTTTTTATACATGTGAGCCACTGTGCTTGCCCCCTCAGTGGTTGCCAATGTGAGAAATGACGACACTGACAGAATAGAGAAGGTCACAAAAAACAGCGTTGAGGTCAACCATTGTTGTCAGGTGGGGTAGCACATAGTTGCAACAGTGGTTAGATTTTATCAGAAATCGACTCACTACACTCTCATCCAACAACTAGTGGGTACTTCAGCTCATCATTTGGTTTAATGTCCATTTTAGATGCTGACATTTTATTAGATGGCTTTAAGAAATTGACATCCCTAACAAGCTTCTGAGACTGACCTACACTCCTGATCTGAAATGGAACACATACATCAAATCCGTTGCCAAGATCGCTGGAAAAAATAGTTGGGTCACTTTACCGCTCCAGTAGGTATCTCACTGCCGATGCAAACTGCTATCTGTATAAGAGCTAAGTACGTCCTAAAATGAACTACTGTTGACGCATCTGGGCAGCAGCTGCTTGCTGCATCCTATCCTGCCTTGATAGATTTCAAAACCTACTCAGAAACCCAGTAGGTGATGCCCTTTCCTCTTTCCCACAAAAGAAACTTGTGAGCCTGTCTCTGCTCTATCATCTTTTTTCATGGCAAGTGCTTGTCTGAGCTCCAATCTGTAGTCCCTTTGCCAAACTTTCACTAAAAACACTTGACTAGCTACAACCACTATCAACAATTTCCCCCACTCTCTATCTTTGTCTAAATCTATATACAGCTTCCATGAACAAAGCTTCTTTCTTAGAACTGCCTGCTTGTGGAACTGTTCTACTGGCCTGCTTCCCGGATGACTACAATATGGTAGCCTTCAAGTCCAATGTAAGCAAGTTCTTCTTGAGCCGTTCCCTTAAATAATCCAAATTCTACCCAATCTACAATTACTACATTACACCCTTACATTCCTAACTCTTATCCTTGAGTGGCTTCTGAGCCTTGATAAATGGGGATTCCCTTATATAAAAACAAAAAAACAAAAAAAAAAACTAATCCATCTCAGGCTACATCAGCTGCAAAAAAATGTAACTTACCACACAATCAGCATTTTGTGTGAGTCGTTTTAACGTCAGCAGGGAGTTATAGGGTTGCACAACAACATCGGAAATTTCATCGAGATTTGGAAACACGGAATAAGTCTGTATCAGTTTTTTAGGAAATCTGAAAAAAACATTAAACAAAGAATGTTTTAAAATATAAGGTTTTCTGTCTTTCTAATAGAAAATCAGTAACTGAAGACGAAAACAAATAAACACAAGAGTTGGAGAAACATTAAAAAGAAAAATGAAATGGAAATTTAAAGAAAATATTAAGTTATTTATTACTTGTGATCCATTTTGTGAAATCTGTTTTATAAATATTTCTATATTCTATAACTATATTAGGTTTAGTATCTAAGCAAAAAAAAAAAAAAAAGAAATAAAGAACACTAACTCTTACTAAAAAATGAGTTATTTTCCTTAGCTGAGGTGTTTAAGAATGTGCCTTCATATTAGCAAACTACATGATGGAATGATAAAACTGTCGCCCTAGAAAAGACGACATGATTCCATTTCCATTGACGAAACCGGTTTTCTTTTGTTTGTTTCAGACCATCTACTAGCTAGCCAGTTGTGTACAAATCCCAAGAGCTATAGGAGCCTTCTATCATGTCTGAAAGTGACACAATGTTCAACAAGTGAGGTCAGAAATGCACCACTGTACAACTCATGCTCTCTACCGATCCAAGTTATGACAGCAGGACCATCGCCAGCACTCCCAAAATTCATTGCTGGATTGCCACAAATAAAAGGGATATACTTATGGTGATGAAAATAAAGTTTCCGGCCACGGTTATCGCCTTTTATGGTTTCAAGTGAGGGCCACATCATGCCACTTCACATCTTTGAAATCGGCTTGAAAGTCAACACCAAAGTGTACCTGGATGTGCCGAAGAGTGTGGTGATCCCCTGGTGCAATTAGGTTGCCACTGGCAGACTGTGGATGTGGCAGCAAGACTTGGTGCTGGCCCACAAGTCTATAGATATCCAGGCTTGACTTCAGAAGGAGTGCTGGGACTTTGTACCTTTCTCTCATTGCCCCCCCCCCCCCTCCTCCTGACCTGAACCCGCTGGTCTATTTCATTTGGTCATACGTTAAGAACATGACCCACACGACCTCCCACAACACCAAAGCCAGGTTGACCGCCGCCATCTGCCAACCTCCACTGGCACTTGTGGAAAGGGTATGCTCCCAGTTTCAGACCTGTATTGAGGCGGTGATTGAGACTGAAGGAGGCTACATTGAATAGATGTCAGCTCTACTAGATAAGCAAGTTACCTGAATTGATTTTTTTCAATAAAATTTTTAAGATAAAGCTGTAGCGTTGTTTTCTTTAGGGTAACAAATTTATCGTTCCACCCTGTATCAAAGATTAAGAAGTTTTTTTTTAAATAAATTGTATCTAAGGTTGTTAGTTAATTGCCATGATACAACAATAATATTACTTGTTAAAATTAACATTTGATTTGTCAGCTAAAAAGTAAAATTCTTAAAACTCAACTAACATAATTTTCATTGGAATATTTGGGTCTAATATAAATAATCCAACCAACATAATTTTAGGTTATAGTCAGCTAATGTACTTCCTAACTTCCGACGTGACTACTACCAGCAACAAGGCAAATCAGTTCCTTTGCCTTTTTCTTTCACGCCTATATCTCCCCTGTGCATGAACTCATTTTTATTACGTTTTTCAGATTTTTTTATTATTTAATAATCATTGAAAAGTTTTTTGGTCTTATTTAAATCAAAAATTATTGAAATGAGTTTTTATTTTTTTTTAATAAGAATTCTTGAAAACATATTTTGTGTTCTTTTTTTTAAAAAAATTATTGAAAATACTTTTTAAAATCTTTTAAAATTATTTTGAGAATAGTATGTATTGGTTACGTATGTTTGAAATTTTGTTATTTTGATTTCAATAATTTAATTTGTTATTGTTTTCAAAAATTTTATTTTTATACTTTCATAAACATATATTTATTATATATATTCAAATAGAATACTTTTAATTTTAAGATTTAAAAAAAAAAAAAGAATGCATTTTTATAATTTCAGAAACATTTCTTATAAAATTTCAAATAACTTATTTTTTAAATTTTGTTATTAAAAATACAAATAAAGACTAATTGTGTTATTTTTATCTGTTAATTTTGTTAATTTTCATTGTATACTAGTCAATAATGTCCTTTTCTTATATTTTATTTCAATAAATCACTTCAAAAAACTGAAGGACAATAAAAGTGAAGGAACTGATTTGCCTTGTCACTGCTTCCGATAGTTAGGAATTATGTTTGCTGACTAAAACCTAATTTTACATATTGGATTATTTAGGTCTAATATCGATAATCCAAAAGACATAATTTTATATATTGGACTATTTGGATCTAATATCAGTAATCCAAAAGATACCTTATATTTCGGCGTATAAGGCGAATGTCAGATAAGAAGAGGTACAAAATTGGAGCAAATTTTCATAAATTTATTATACAATAATCATGCCAAAATATATGGTAATTTTATATATTGGACTATTTGGGTCAAATATCAATAATCCAATAAACATAATTTTATATATTCGACTACTTGGGTCTAATATCAGTAATCCAAAAAACAATTTTAAATATTGGATTATTTGGGTCTAATATCGATAATCAAAAAAGGCAATTTTATATTTTGGACTGTTTGTCACCATGTTTTGTCCTTTTTGCACTCTTTATACATCTTGTGTAAACTAAAATTAGGAAAACAGTATGAAACCCGTTAATAAAATTACATCACTGGAAAAATATAGACAAATAGGAAGAAAAAAGTGAAATGCAAATTATCTGAAGCGAAATTGAAGTTACAATTAGTTGGAATTAATAATAAAAAAATAAAAGCTTTTTTAAACGATAAAGATATTGTCTTACATGTATTATTAATGAGCCTACTATTCTCAGCCTGGTTATTATTTTCACAATGTTTCAACTGATGTAACCTCAAACCATTCATCAGGTGTATCTTTTTTAATTTGTGAATCTTCAGGTCAAATTCTAGAACCTGTAGGATGAGCATGCGTGGAAGCACCCAAGACTTGTGTGTCAGTATCTTAGTCGGGCCTACTTATGTCGAAAAATTAGTTCATCCAAGGGTTACAAAAAGACGATGCCAGAGTTGGTCAGGGACTAATGCCGAGGTTGTTCTAGTAGTGTATCGGGTTGTATTGACGGAATTGTTTGAGATGGTGTTGGGTCGTATCAGTGGAGTGATTTGAAATTGTGTCAACAGAATTGTTCAGGATTGTGTCAACGGAATTGTGCTGAGTCATTAGAGTTGTTTGGGACCTTGCCGGGTTGTGTTGACAGAAGTATTTGGTACCGTGTCTGGTCGCATCGACCGTATTGTTTATATATATTATTTAATTGGAATTCATTATTGAGATGAGTTTTATTTATTAATTTTTATTTATTGCAGACTATTATGCTCATCTTTTTCTTCTTCTAGTTGTTGTTTCACGTTTCGTGAGGAATAGTTGGCCGAAACGTCATGAAACAACTAAAAAAAAAAAGAAAAAGATGAGCATAATAGTCCGTAATAAATAAAAATTAATTTGTATTGTTTATGTTGAGTCGTTTAGACGAAAGCATTCGGTTTATGTTTGCTGTTCAGCTGACTTGACAGTAATATATTTGGGGGGTGGGGATGTCAGTCTCTCTTCCCTCGTGAAGTTACAATCAATACGACATGATATTTCCCAAGTTAAAAAAGATGCAACTGAAGAAGGTTCAAGGTTTCATCAACTAAAATGTTGTGAAAATAGCAAACAAGATGAGAATAATAGACTGAATAGTCCAAATCATCAATCCTTATCTCAAAAAATTCTGAAACATTTTATCTTACCTGTCATTAAGTTTTTCTAACATGTATGAGCCCATTCCTGAACCGGTTCCACCAGCAATCGAATGGCAAAGAACGAATCCCTAAAAAAAATTTCCAAATAATCATCAGCAAGCAAAGAAAAAAAAAAAGCCATAAATTTTTTTATTATGGCAATACTCTACTATTGAATATCAGAAGTTTAGAGAAGTCATAAAAGAAGCTTTCACTTAGACACCAAATTCTCAAATTAAAAACAAACACAAAAAAAAAGTATCTTTTTAAAAAAATTTACTCTTCAAATTTTTTCTTTTTAAATTTTTTTTTTTACAAAATATCGACCATATATTACAACAAAATCAGACATGGTTTTTGTATACAACTTACTTAATTGAATTTGATGAGATGTTTGTAAGATACCTGGCCTTCCCAAACGGTAATCTGTTCAATACTAGCCAGGCTCAATGTTGCTTGACTTTGAATACACATGGCTATAATAAATTTTGTTAATATAGAAGATTAACAATTTTTAGATGAAGAATTTTGTTTGCTATGTAAATTTAACTTAAGATGATCTTCCTGTTGAAATTCCAAAAATGTATGATTGTAGTTGAACTTTGTAGTTGTCGAACCAATTTAAAAAAAAATGTTCACCAAAGGGCTTCATATTTGCACTAGACATACATAGAAAATTCAAATTTCCAATTAAAAATTGTAATAGCAAATTTTGTGAATATATTTTTTTTTTTCATTATGATAGGAAAATTATTTAGATTGATGAGTCAAGGGTGTCCTGAAGACTATTTTTATTGGCTACTATCCCGAGATGTAAAGGAGGGTATCACCCCTTTTGCTAGACTGCTCCACTTACCCTTGATTCTCAATGTTGAAGATTTAGCAAATGAGCATCAAGTAGATTTTTTAATACAACTCAACCAAGGATTGAACCCTGTCTCTGCACACATCTCCAAACACTGTCCAGATTTCATCTTTCTCTAAGGTTATCAGGTCTATCTCTCTCCTCTTTTACAAAAGAGTCACCACTTATCAAGGCTTGAAGGCCATTCGAGGATAAGGATTAATGAGTGTATGGTCACTGAGACAACAGTGTAATGATCGTTAGTGGTGGAAATTGGGTAAAATTTGATTATTTAAGGGAACATCTCAACAAGAACTTGATTAAATTGGACTTGAAGATGACCATGTTGTAGTTAGCTGGAAAGAATTCCACAGGCAAGCAGTTCTAGGAAAGAAGCTTTGTTCTGCCTTTAAGATTCACACTAGACAAGAATAACATTACACATCCATCATGTCATTCTCATATCATTTCTCTCCATGCAACACATGTCTTCAACCCTCACAGGTCATACATCATCAGATTGATTATGCACATGCTGGATAGGTACTGCGTTTAAGTAATAGTGATAAGGCTCTGCTGGTTACAGAGATAATATAGTATTTACTAACAACTTTAAACAATATTTTTTTTTTAATGATAAATATACTTTTTCTTTTGTTTGCTTTGGTTTATAAACACTTTCATCGACCACTAAATCATTTTTTGTCTGTCTGTGTGTCTTGACTATACATCACTTTTTATTATTTCTTTTGTCTTGAATTGCAATTTTGAACACCAGAAGGAGAGCTCATTTGCAAAGTCCTCTTTGCCTTCTTTCTGCCTGGCAAACGTGTCGATGAGCAGCTGAAAAACTGGGCGATGATAATTAGATGACCTGACAGTATTATTGGGCTCACAAATAGTTGGTCTCTGACGATAGAATGTTCTACGACCTTGTTCAAGATTGACAAAACAGGACTATAATAGCTCGAGATGTAGTCCATGCTCAGAAAGAAACCGTCTTGATCCGACCAGGATGATAACCGCTACAATTAAATATGCTTATTATTCTAATAAAGAAAAAACATTAAAATAATCGGGAATTTCATACCTCTAAACTGTCACTTCCATCAGCTTCTCGGTCAATGATGTCAAATATTTCTTCATACAATTTTTCTCCCTGGGAAAAAAAAAAACAAAAAAAACGACATTTGAAATTAATGAAGTTTAAAGTTGTTTATTTTTTTAAATTCCATTTTCACCCCAAACAAGGCACAGTGCCACTTTGATGTAGGGGGCTATTATTGGGGACATAAGTTGCAAGGATACTATGTGGGAAGTTGAGCAGCGAGATATCTGTTTAAAGAGAATAACATTTTTGTTTCTTCTTCTTTGTTCTGTGCTATTTCAACAAAGTTTCAAACAATTTATTCAGTATATTTCTGGATTTTTGAGATGAGGATTCATAATTGGGATTATCTGAATTCATTTGGAGTGTTATTCACACAACATTTCAGACAACGTATACATGTAGTAATAAACAGAAATCTATGGTGATAAGTAGAAAATTGTATGTCCAAAAAACAAGAATTGGTTTAAGGCTCCCAAAATTTGTATTAGAATTATCTGCAAGGACCCATGGCGGAACAAATAAAGTATGAGGTAAAATTCAGTTGTGAGTGACACTCTTCGGGAGGTTGAAGGTTCAATCCTAAGTGTACAACTGTGAATTACTTAAGACTTTTTGGTCATGGCTGACAGAACGAAATTCTATGCAGATCCGAGTTTGACAAAATACACCTGAAAAAAAAATCAAAAGGTTACATCGGTCAAAACACTGTGAAAATAACACAAAGATGGCGAATAGTAATTAGAAAAATAGTCCGAATAATACAAATCCATTCAAGGCACAAAAATGAGGGGCACGGTACTAATTAGACAAATGTGTTGTTTAGTGGCCATTTAAACAGACACAAATGTGATAACAAAAAGATGGGTAAGATATAAGAAAAGCAAAAAACAAAAAAAGATAGGGAAAAAGAGGAGTGTATTATTATAATCTGAGCAGGTTATTCAGAACAGATTAGATTATTCAGAACTCTGATGATTTTCTTTCTAGATTGCCCAGTTGTAAAAAAAAAAAAGAAAAAAAAAAAAAAGTGAAATCAAGAAAAAAGTATTCATACGTGTGAAAACCCGACAGCCCAGTTATTACCAGCACCTCCACCATGTTTCGACAGGTAGACATTTTCAGGATTGTACAGTTTTGCATATGGTGACGCCAGAATTGTGTTAATCACTCTTGGTTCCAAATCCAACAGTACAGCTCGAGGGATGTAATGTTCATCATCAGCCTAAAAGAAAGAAAAGAAAAGGATTAATTTGTAAGAAAGAAAGAAAGAAAAGGATTGACTTGTAAGAAAAAAAGGATTAACTTGTAAGAAAAAAAGAAAAAGTAGTAATACACACGGACGAAAAAACGCTTTGGATAATCTCAAATTTCAAGGTAGTTCTACTAAAATAGCCATATTTTTTAAACCAAAGCACTTCAAGTTTTCAAATTACTACTGTTTTGTTCGGAAATGAATATACTTTCAAATGAATTAATAAATATGAATGTACATTATATATTTTAAGAGTTTTAAGCAAATAAAGTGATAAAAATGTGAACGTCATAAAATGGCGTTTTCGGTAAGGTTTTGTAATGACCCCCCCTGTTTTCTAAAGGTCCGTACCGTGATTGTATGAAGAATTTCGTCATGAAATTTGGGAACCAATTAGAAGAGGTGTTAATCTTAATACTGTCAAGTGTCCGAAATATTTTTGACCATTTCTTTTTTTGTCGTGTTAAAAATAAGACTTTAATATGACGAGTATTGAACATTTTGAAAAAAAAATTCTTCGGACACCCAGTAGTAAGTAAATTAATCTTTTTACTATCTTTATCAATTAAAAGTATTGTTTTATGTTGAGTAGGAGCGCGGTAATTGATAATTTAAAAGGACCTACCCGAAAAAAAAAAATTGTTCTATTTATCGAATTTGGTCAAATGAAGTTTAAGCAGCAGCAGCAGCAGCAGCTCCAGCCTGTAGAATCAGCGATAGCACAGTTGTAAACAAACACGCGTTCTTTAATTTTTATTCAAGAACGAATTAAGAAAAACATGAAAATATGAATATAAATGTTATGTTTAATTAGAGCTATTTTGTTATCAGAATAACATTAGTTTAGAACTATTCGGTTTTCAGAATATTAATAACAACAATCCTAACCAATTCGGCATTATAAATCTGTTGCAATTTCTCACATTGCTCGTCAAATTTAAAAACATGGTTAAAAAAACAAAAACTTTTGTAGATATATAGCTTGCATGCACTTTTATTCTTTAAATTAGTTTTGAACAGCGAATTAAAACAATGTTTTACTGCGAACAGCCACAAATGGTTTTTTTTCAAAATCAAAATAAGTATAATCTCGTTTATACATAGATTCGAAAAAGTTGTCAAAAAACAAATATATAACAAATAAATGTTATCAAAGGCAAGATAAGTTACTTTTCTACCAAACTGGATATATTTTTTGTGTTTTTATTCAATGTAACATGTTTATTCAGCTCGAAAAAAATACAGTGTTTACCGTGGAAAATTAAAAATGGCGCCCGGCCTGACTCTCTTTGACACGGTAAGTTTGAGAAAAGGAGTTAAAAATAAAAAAAAACTATACAAAATACTGTTAAAAACTCACCGAATATATGTCAGCCTATGTCACGGTAACATATATTGAGCGAGTTTCTAGCAGTATTTTGTCTACTTTTTTATTTTTAACTCTTTTCCCCAAACTTACCGTTTCAAGAGAGCCGGGCGGGCGCCATTTTAAATTTTCCAAAACATCGGTAAACACTGTTTTCAAGCTGAATAAACATGTTACATTAAATAAAAACACTAAAAAATTATCCAGTTAGGTAGAAAAGTAACTTGCTTTTGATAACATTTATTTGTTATATATTTGTTTTTTTGACAACTTTTTCGAATCTGTGTATAGTAATACAAACCCTCAAAATCTATATCAATATTCTTGAAATTTTAAAAGCAGTTAGAAAACACATCAAACTACAATTAGGAAGCTTTTTATTTCGTTATTTTTTTTTCTACTTATTAAGCGAAAGATATTTTTACAACCTGCTCCAGCGTAGTATAAACGGCCTATGGAATTAACACCTTCAACCTCGAAAATAGAAATCAACAAATTTTTGAACGCTCTTTTTGAAAAAAAGCTCTCTTAACTTCACCTCTAATACAAATTATGTGTGGCAAGTTTCCTCCTAAAACACTCTTTAACCCTAACAATAACACTAAGTTCGAGTGGCAAGCCCCCCCAACAAAATACCTCTGTAAGCCACATACAAGCATCTAAAACAAACAAACAAAAATAGATCCTTCCTTAAAGAAAAATACGCATAAAAATAAATTGGTTAACTGTCCTAAAATGCTAGAACGGCCAGGAAATGAATTATTTTACATTAAATTTTTGTGAAACTAACCGCTCCCCCCTCTAATATTGTTTTTGTTAGCTTTGTCTCTGTCAAGTTTTCAGTATGTTCACACATAATTTTCCTTAGCCCTACAATTAATTCAAAGTCCGAATGGCAACCCTCCCCATATTCTCATTGCATAGAAACCCTCTTAAAACTACACATAATCATCTTAAAAAAAAAAAAAAAAAAAAAGCATGCATATTTTCCCATAGAAAAAAAAAACAGTTAACTGCCCTAAATTGCTAGAATGACCTGTAATAGGAAATTATTTTACATTCAATTCTAAAATAATTTGTTTATCTTTCATTAAAGTTTTTCATGGCATTTTATACATAATTTCCTAAAAAGGTAGAATCACATTTTGGAGGGGTGGTCAGAAGGAGTTGAGTGGGGTTAAACAGAAGGTGTTAATCTACAATAATACCAAAGAAATATTGCAATATATTCATTTTTAAATGGTCTTATGTTTAGATTTAAGTTTTTTGTACATAAAGCACATTACAATTCAACTTTGAGTTCTCCAACTTCTTTTCTGTTTATGGATACATGGCATTTTTAAGGAATTGCTGCATATTTATGCACATTTACTGCAGATTATTTGGAAACCATAAACTTTGGGAGATTTTCAGTTGCATATTCTGATTCCTTGTACAAAAATACACTTATATGGTAAATTTCATTTCTTAGTCTTGTGTTTTAACAAAGATATGACATTTTTACTGAAAAAGTAGTGTAAAAAATGTGACGAAACGCATATGGTCTTAAAGAGGGAAAAATATCCAAACGTGTGAGGCACAAAAATAGCCATAACTTCCTTAATTTTAATCAGATTTAAAAAATGTAAAAAGATTCTTTCTTAGCTCATCAAGCTCTTTCTATGCATACCAATATTGAAATATTTCAAGCTATTTCAATTTTTTCATGTGTATTGCTAGAAAAAGGATTAACTTGTAAAAAAAAAAATATTTAAAAAAAGAAAAAGAAAATAGAAAGATAAAGAAAAAAAAAGGATTCTGTTTTCAAATTTGGGTGTTTCTTCGTAATTAGAGCAAAAATTTAGCTTTGCTAACTTGACCTAAAGTTTTCAGAAAATAATTACCTCACTTGTTACAATTCAAACTCTCCAGTTTCTTTTTTTAGCAAAGCACATAAATTTCTACCTTATTGTTTTTCCTAATTTTTGTATATGTTCATTACCGCGATATGACAAATAAGTAGATACCATTGGTTTTACTTGAAATTCAATATCTTGATTTTGGCTTTTATAACAAAGAAGCGCTAGAATATGTACAAATTTTTGAATCAAACCCCCTATTTAATCTACAGGGGTAGTTTGCTTTCGTTCCATTGTGTGTGTTTTAACAAAGATATTACATTTTTATTGGAAAAAAAAAAAATGAAACAACTGTGATGAAACACATATGATTAAAATAGGAAAAAAAATCCAACAATGCAGGGTACAAACAATCATAACTTACTTATTTTTAGTCAGATTAAAATTTTTTTTTAAAGATTCTTTCTTAGATTATCACATATTTCATTATTGAGATATTTTAAGTAAGCTTAATATGTTCAGTATGTTTTTTATTTTTTAAATATAAAAACTAAGCTTTTAATATCGATGCCAGTGTCACAAATAATATACACACATATATATTTATCTTCTATATATATATAAAAGGCAAAATGTGTGTGCACATTTTTTGTATGTCCGGCAAAGTCTTTTTTTTGTCGGGCTTCTCGGAGAGAGGAGGGGTACTATGTCTTAGAACTTTTTATATGCCCCCTAGATCATAATATGTATGATTTGCGAACGTGCGTCGCGTTTAGATTTATTTACATCGACTTTTACAAAATTCTTGCTATTTCGGCTCCTCTCGTGTGTATTCGTTTTTTTCGTATAAAAGTGAAACTAAATCTAAAACGAAGGCACTGATCTCAGCCCTCCATGGCCCGGGTGACAAGATCCAAGTGTAGTATCTGTT
Organism: Euprymna scolopes; assembly: GCF_053919585.1. Taxonomy (NCBI): domain Eukaryota; kingdom Metazoa; phylum Mollusca; class Cephalopoda; order Sepiida; family Sepiolidae; genus Euprymna; species Euprymna scolopes. The sequence continues at coordinate 59,194,234 of NC_136520.1, read as the reverse complement.
TCGGCAGATAATGCAATCAAAGACCATATGTGGGAGTAATCCCACATATCAGACCATTGCTCTTGAGCATCAGTTATTGGTCGATGTAGGAGAAACCCTTCATACCAATTGTCACTATCCAACACCCCTTCATTCTCCACATTAAAAAAAAAATGACAGTGTGCCTAATCTGCTCAGTGGGGAAGCAAATAAATACACACTGTTCCCGGCCCTCATGCTGAAAACGTCCAGAAAGCAATCAGCTTTTGATCAATGTGGGGGAAACCTCTTATATCAGACAACTAGTGGGGGTACCCGGCATTGCCCGGGTTTTTAGAGGCATGTGTGTGTGGGAGGGAGGGGGGCAAAATGATTACAAAGCAAAGTAATAACCCTGTTTAAATATTAGGTATTTTTTTCAGATTACGTCCACCTCCACAATTTTCTTTTAAATGACCACTTTTATAGGTTTTCGACTATGCTGAATAAGGAAATCACATTGAAATTTTGCAGAAAGAAGTAATTATTGAGATATAAAAAGTTGTTTCATGCATTGTATTCTTTGGCGGCCATCTTTGTTACGCGCATAGATTTGTTTATGGCACGCGCACATGTGTAATACAGACTGCCGCCAAAGAATACAATGCATAAAACAACTTTTTATATCTCGATAACTAATTATTTCTGCAAAATTTCAATATGATTTCCGTATTCAGCATAGTTGAAAACCTATAACAGTCGTCATTTACAAGAAAATTGTGGAGGTGGACCTAATCTAAAAATTTACCAAATATTATAAAAACAAACAATGTTAAAACTTCTTAAAAAAAAAAAACAAAAAAAAAAAACCGGTCCGGCAGTGACCGGGTGTTTGAAAAAACAAAAAAAAGTCTGATGGAGGTGAGGTTCGAACTCGAATACTTGAGGCGAAAGCGAAAAAAAAAAAAAAAAAAAAAAAAAAAAAAAAAAAAAAGGTTATGAATAAACTAAAAAGTGAATTAGGTCAAATATCAATTCCGAAGTCAAGTTTGTTTTGGTTTAGTTTCCCAACATGTTGGTCCCAATAAAAAATAGGGGTGTCTATATGAAAGCAATTGTCTGATATAAGGTTTCCACTGCATTGATCAAAAGCTGATTGCTTTCTGGACGTTCCAGCGCAAAAGCCGAGAACACACCGTTTGAATTTAGTTTCACTTTATTTATACTAAAACGCAGGACAAACAGGCAACACAGCGAAATAGTGCAATTTTTATAAAAGTCAATGTAAATAAATCTAGACTCGACACACGTTCCCAAATCCTAGATATTATTATCTAGGTGGTATATAAATACTTCTAAGCGATAGTAAACCCCCCCGCCCGAGAATGGCGGCGAAAAAAGCCTTTTCGGGACATACATAAAATGATCACACACATTTTGCCTTTTATATATATAGAAGATTGCTATTCAATTGGACACTCCCCTTTTTATAGGGAGCTGGTTTTCCCACCCAACATCTTGGGGAAAGAAACAGCCAAAGTTAGGGAAAGAAAAGAAAGAAAAACTGGCTCGCAGTAAAGTTAACTGCGTGATTGCATTCACTGTGTGGCGTGATATTTGACCTCACACCTGTCAAGTTTTTAATCGGTAAATTAAACTGCTTTTCTGTTACTTTGCCGTCCTGGCCGAGCGGGTAAACACGCCAGGGTTTTTCTTTTCCACCTTCACCTCGGGGTTCCGGGTTCAATCTTACCTATCTACCTACCAAAACTGTTTGTTTTTTTACCACACGCCCCCCCCCAACGTTGTTTTTGTTTTCCCGTTTTTTTTTGCCCATTTTGTTTTGATCTACCCCCCCACACACACACATACACCTCTAAACACCCGGGCAACATACTAGTCTATAAATATAAAAGCGAAAATGTATGTATGTATGTTCGCTTTTTTCGTGTGTCTACAAAAGGCTTTTTTCAGAGAAGCAGTCGCTCGCTTCACAACTTTTTAAAACTTTTTATATCACATAAATCATAATATCTCACAGTTAACAACGAAGCTCGCCTGTCTATTTAATTTGCTCGATTTCGGGAAGATAAATATTCAACATTTGTCGCTCACCGCATGTGGGTTAGTCTTTTTCCTATAACATCTTGGGGGGGAAAAAAAAAAGCGTTCAGTAGTAAATGAAATCCCGCAGTCAAACTTGACCTCATTAACTCATTAAAACGGGCACCTGCTAAATTCAAGTAATTAAATAAATTCAAACGTGTTTCCGTTAGCATCTCGCAGTGGGGCGATGGTTAACATCGCACGTTTTTTTTTCACACTTTAATTTACAACTTTGCCTCAACGGTTCGGGTTCAAACCTCATACTTACTTTTTTTTTTTAACCCCACCCCCGAATTTCCACACACACCTCCAAACACCAGGGCAACGCCGGGTACCCCTCGCTAGTATATATATAAAAGGCAAAATGAGTGTTAGTGTGTGCACATTTTTTGTATGTCTGGCAAAGGCTTTTGGAGGGGGGGGGGCTTGGGGCAGTTACTGTTTCTTAGAACTTTTGTATATACTCGCTAGATTATAATATCTACGATTTACGAAACGAGGTTGCATCTATCTTTTATTTGAGCGACTTTTACATGCTATTTTTGTGGTATTTCTTATTCTACACGTTTGTTTGGCTTTCCCGTATAAAAAAAGTGAAAGTGAATACGGAGCAAATGAGTCTCCCTGGTATTCGTGTCAGGAACGTCCAGAAGGCAATAAGCTTTGATCGATGCAGGCAAAACCCGTCATATCAGACAATTGCTATTCATTTGGACACTCCTCTTTTTTATGAGGAGCTGGTTTTCCCCAACATCTTGGGGAATACGCAGAAACTGGCTTGCAGCCAAAGTTAAGTGCATGATTTCATTCCCCTATGGCGTGATGTTTGACCTCATTAAAGTTACACACCTGTCACGTTTAACTTTTTAATTTCAACAATTCTCACTTCTCTGCCCTTTTAGCATCGTGGTAAGATGTCAGGCTTTCTTTTTCGCCTTCACCTCAAGGCTTTGGGTTCAAGCCTACCTGCCTCCCCAAATTTTTTTTCTTTTACACCGACAAACACCCGGGCACCCCCGCTAATATATATATATATATCAGGAACTATTACAATAAAAAACGGATACTAAAGGCAGTAAAGGAATTAAATATACTTACTTGGTAGAAAAATACATCTTTTCGGTCAAGACCGTCAGTTGCAAAATCCTCTAGAATGCCATCTTAAGGACAGAAAAAAAAATATATAAGTAGTCATTTTGAGTAGCAATAGGGAAAAAAAGGGTTCTTTTTCTTTGTTAAAATAGCAAAATTTGATACATTGAATTTCAAGTAAAACCAATATCTATTTATCATGTCACAGTAATGAACATATCCCAAAATTACGAAAAAATAAGGTAGAAAGTTAATTATTAATGAAAATAGTTTTTGAGGACAATTAACGAAAATTGAATTCTGCAAAAAAACGGAGAGTTTGAATCATAACATAAGGTAAATAGTTTCTGATGAAAACAGAAAATGTTTGGCCAAAATTACCAAAAATTTAATTTTCCCTAATTGTCTTTGAAAAATGTTTTTATTAATAATTCATTTTCTACTTTATCGTTTTTTTTTTGTAATTTTTTAATATTTTCATTACTGCAACATGACAATTAACTAGATATCATTGGTTTGACTTGAAATTCAATATTTCAAATTTCGTTATTATAATGAAGAAAAACCAAGAAATATATTTAATCCTTAAAAAAAATTTAAAACAATAAATGTGGTTGAGATTAGTTCCTTTTTCCCCCCCGCCTTTTTTTAACAATACCAGGAAATTATTTTTTAACAATACCAGGATTACACTTTAGGAAATTATTTTTTTTAACAATACCAGGATTACACTTTAGGAAATTATTTTTTTAACAATACCAGGATTACACTTTAGGAAATTATTTTTTTAACAATACCAAGATTACACTTTAGGAAATTATTTTCCAGGGAATTTTCTAAAAATTCCCAAAACACTTATGAAAGTTTTATACTTTACTATTACCTCTAATATTAAAAAGTTTAACACGTGCTACAATGTAGAATTAATGAATGTTCATTATAAATGGTGGTTATATAAATTGCTTAGATACGTTTGGCTTCTTGTTTTTACAATTATGGCACTTGTAAAGTTAATCAAGACATTTAAAAATGAAAATATCGAAAAAAAGGTTATATCGTATGTATCTGTTTTGAACCGACAATCTCTGAAAAAAAATTTTTTTAACTTAATTTGATCAAGTAGTTCTTTTTGTTACAGTGGAAAAAACACGTTTTTATGACAGCGCTTTGAAGGTGAATATCTTGGAATTTTTTTTAACATAACACGGGAAGATAACTCAATTTAAAGCGCCGACACTCCCTCCCCATCTTTAATACTAGCTTTTCTTCCTAAAAATCAAACCTTTTGCTCGGTATCATAACAAATTAAACTATAAATGCAAGTAACGTTGCTTATAATCTGTCACTGAACTCTTATTATCATTTATTTTGTATCTGGTGTAAATAAATTTACTTTGTTTTTTATTATATATCGGCATACTTTGTGTCTTCATTACTTGGCATAGGAGGCCAAACAACAAATAACTTTGATCTTCTACTTAACAATTAGAGGATGGGGTCACCAACCACAATAACAGGCTATCCCGTCCTCTATAACTATGCTTATCACAAACAAAGTATTGTATCTCTTTGTTTTGTTGTTAAACAATGATTGAAAAAAAAAAAAAAAAAATTGTTTTAATTTATTTTAGTGTTTTTGTTCAATAAATATGTATGTTCAAGTCAGTTAAGTTAGAACCAAAAAATGTAAAAATAATAGCTGTCACTCAAATTTGAAAATTAAACAGCAACAAAACTAATAGCTGTCACTAATCATGCAAAAGTGTAATGTTCAACCAAACTATATTTTTACTGCTGGTATTTTTTGTTTAAATTTTGGATTTTTAGTGATAAGCAAGGTTTCATATGCCACCTCATGGCAGCTATTATTTGTCTTGTTCTAACCTAACAGACTTGAACATACTTTTCTATTGAACTAAAAAATGCTTTAAAAATAATTTAAAACAAAAAATTTATCTCTAGGTAGGTAAGATCATCTTGTCCTTAGTACCTTGTATTTATTACCTATTTGGTTTTTTTTCACCCTCTCTTTTTTTTATTGTTAAAGAAACAAACAAAAAAAAAATGAAATACCTGGGCTGATGCCATGTTCTGCACATAATTGCTTCCAAAATTCCATTCCAACTGCAAAAAAATAAAAATATTTTTTTAAAGTTTTTAATTAAAATTAATAAAACTAATAAAAAAGAAAATCTTATAAATTTTAGGACATTTTTTTTTCTCACAATTTCTGAAATGACAATCAAAATTCTGTTTGATTATCATCAACCACAGAGTTTTATACTGTATCACAGCTTTTGAGTGCGGATAAATTAGCACCAATCCCAAACCAGAAATCAAGCCTACAACCACTCAGTTGTTAGTCGGCAGTGCTACCCCTAAGCTATAGGATTGACACTCATAAATCATACCTCCAATCACTCATAAACATTGACTGCCACTCTTAAAATGTTCCATTTGTTTATTTACAAACAAAGAGCCTTGCATTATGCTGAGTAAGTGTCAAATGATATAATTTAATGCAAGTGTTTTACCCAAAAAGGGGGCCTTACATCTTTCCATTCACAGACAGACTATTTCACTGACTCACAGCTCTTCGGTGTGGCTAGACTAGCACTCATATTGCCAAATTTTACGACCCTCTTAAAAAGTTGATGTAGATTGACATTTTTGGTGTTTCATTAAAAAAAACTGGCACTTCTGTATTTTTAGGTTTTTCTGTTATCATTTTTAAAGAGTTCAATTCAGGACAAGGGGAGACAATTGCTTCTTTTTTATTTTAAACTAGCGGGGGTACACAGCGTTGCCCGGGTGTTTGGAGGTGTGTGTGGTGTTAACTAAAAAAAAAAAACCAGGGTGGGAGTGGGGGTAAAAGTTGGTAGGATCGAACCCGAAGCCCTGAGGCGAAGTTTGAATAAAATCGGCCAGCCAGAATGAGTTACTGAAAGATGTTTGAATTTATTTAAGAACCAGATTGACAGGTGTGCGCTCGGAAGTCGTCGAGCGTGACGACGATGTCAATGACCAAGTTTGCTTGTTATAAGCAAAGTAAAAAAAGAAAACAACGTTAACACTTAAGCGGGAAAAAAAAACACAAAAAAACATAAAGCAAACGAACGATGAAAACAGAAAAACGAACACATGAAAAATGGCTTAAATAAGCCTGTTTCGATATTAAAATTTAAAAAATCAGTGGGTACCCGGGTGTTTTGAGGTGTGTGGTCGGGGGTGGATAAGCGAAGTAAAAAAAAAAAAAAACAGAAAAATGAACGTTACGTGAAAAATGGCTTAAATAACACTGCTTCAATATTTAAATTTAAAAAAGAAGACATCTCACACCACGATTCGAACCCAAAATGTTTAGATAATGAACCAACGCGCTAATCAACTGACCTAACGCAACGTACATGAAATTTGTTCAGTTTTTCAACTATTTAAAGTAAATCAGGTCATGACGTCATCTGGCGCATGCGTAGAACCGGTCGAGAGGGCCATTTTTGTTGACACCCCCCTTCATCGAAAATTGTCAATTTCGGGGTGAAAAAATGAACGTTTTTGGCCAATTTTTCGATATTTTTTGAGCGAAGGATGGAGCTTCAGTATGATACCAAGTTTGTGAATTTTTGTTGTGTCTGTCGAAAGTTTTTAGCAGACACACAAACGTACACACATACATACATTTTCGCTTTTATATATATAGACCAACGAGGGGTACCTGGCGTTGCCCAGGTGTTTGTAGAGGTGTGTGGTGTTAAATAAAATAAGCCGGGGGGGGGGGAATCGAAGCCAAACCCCTGAGGCGAAGTTTGAAAATAAAATCGGCCAGCCAGAAGTGAAAGATGTTTGAAAGTCATCGAGCGTTACGACGACGACGATGTAAGCATTGTTATAAGCGAAGTCAGAAAACAACGTTTTAATTAAGCGGGGAGGGGGACACACACACAAAAAAAATAACGTGAAAAATGGCTTAAATAATACAGGGTTCAATATTTGAATTTAAAAAATCGGAAAAAAAAAAAAAAAAAAAGCATCTCACACCACGATTCGAACCCAAAATATTTAGATAATGAACCAAGGCCTTAACTATCTGCACTAAAGCGGCGTATATAAAGTTTGTTCGGTTTATCAACTATTTAAAGTAAATCAGGTCATGACGTCATCTGACGCATGCGTTGTTGACCCTCCCCCCTGTCGAATCTGTCTAGACATCTCTCTCTCTCTCTCTCTCTCACTTCGTCTGCTTTACTCTAAAGACTGGAAAATGGGGTCTGGCTGTTTTTATTTAAAAAAAAACTTCGATCGTTAATATTTTTTGTAAGCATATTTTTTTTTTTACTTCACATGTTTGACTTGGCTTTATTTTTCGTTTAACTATCCTATCTAACCATTTTGAATGTGGTAATAACTTTGGTAATGTTGCCATAGCGTAGAAGTTCATAGTTTATCTTTAATTAAATTGTTTTTTTACCGATAACAACATTTTTAAATTGTAAATTCCGACCGCCATTAGAGGTTGCTGACGTCAAGATCACGTGACATGACTCAGCGGGTTTTAAATACAAGTTGACCCAAAATAAACGGCCGCGTGTATACTTTATGTATAAGAGTTGGCAGCCATATTTTTTGGGGCAGTTATAAATCGATTTAAAAATATGTAATGTTTAACATTAAAATGTCACATTTTTGGCCCCCCCCCCTGCAGAAAATCGATCAGTTGATGCACTTCTGATCGTCACTTTGGGCCAATTTTTCGATATTTGTCGTCCGGAAGGTGGGGGCTTTCATATGAGACCAAGTTTGTGAATTTTTGTTGTGTCTGTCGAAAGTTTTTAGCAGACACACAAACATACACACAAACACACATATATTTTCGCTTTTATATATATATAGATGAACACTTTGTTTTAATTACAATCTTGAAATAAATTAAAACAATTTGGGATATTTTGAAATACTAGAGTTGTTCCAAAGGTAAGGACTCCTATTTTTTAACTAAAAAACTAAAACGAAGAACTACAAAGACAGGAGTGGTACCATGAGCAACTTTTTATGCTCCAGAATTTATTTTTCTAAATAGTCACACCCATTCTTAATGCACTTTTGCCAGCCTCTTTAGATAAGTTGGTCGTAAAAGTCCAGAGTGCACTTTGTGACTCATATCTCTACTGTCACTCTAAAATCGACAAACCCATCTCCTAAATGTGCTGACATCAACTGCATCAGCTTCATAAATGTTCAACAGGCACTGATGAATGTTGATCAGTTCAATGTTTTCTGCATAGAGGAATTCAATGACGCATCTCTTCTTCTGATGCATGTCTATGACAGGTTGCTTTCTTGTCTCACACTGTCAATATCTGCAACAGAGATGAAACTTTCATGAATGCATAAGTTCAGTCATCATAACAATGCAATTTGCAATCCTCTTTAATCCATTCAGGTAGAATAAAAAAATAGGAGACATTATTTTTGGAACGCCCATCATCTACGAAAATAGTCGTTAAAAACATGAATTAAAAAAAATTTTTTTTGGATAATGAATTTATTTAAGAAATTGAAATTAATTATCTGAAAATGTGTTTTTTTATTATTATTTCAATACTCGCGCACTTATTGATCCGTGCTGAAATAACGTTATTATTTAAAAAGTCATTCTTAACATGGGGAGGGGAGGGTGTTTTGTACCTATTCTGTACCTTACAATTGAATAAAAAACATATAAAACTTTAATTAAACTTGGAAATACTGATCTGCGCTATTTTTAAAATCGTAAGTGCACTAGCACCATTATTTGAAAAACAAACAGTTTGTTTAAGCACATAAAAATTCTGAAATAATAGGATATGATTAATGAAACTTGGAAGGTTCTATTTATAGACACTATAGAAACTGACCAATCAAATGGAACCATGCTCCGTTAACAACCAATCAGAAACCAGAATCATTCAATAAAACATACTGGATATTTTAGAATTCCCACACAAAAAGAATCTTACTCTTTATCTGCAAACTTTTACAGTTCAGGATTTATAAAGATTAGCTACCCACCAAAAACTATTTTTCATCTCAGGACTTATACAAATTAGCTACCCATCGGAAACCCTACTAAAGTTAAACCTGACTTTTAATTAAAAAATGTATATACTAATTTTTTAAATTAAAAATAATATCAACGCACAGAAATTCTATAGCAAGCCCCACTCTCCCCAATGGTTTACTTCTGCTTGTGCAGCTGCCATTTGTCAAAGGCAGCATGCGTTCTGCAGATTCAACCGACATAAGTCCAGCTCAAATAAACAGAAGTATATAGAAGCTAGAAATAATTGTAAGATAAGAGAGTGATAGAGACAGCTAAGATAGATTACTCTGAAGCCACCAGAAAACGCATCGAAGCACAGAAATTAGGAACCCGGGATTTTTGGAAAATCTACAACAGCGTAGTAAATAATGGGCAGCCAACTATTCCCCCACTATCAAACAATCATGAGGTTGCTTGCACGGCAACTGACAAGGCTAATCTGCTTGCCAGTCGGTTTGCCTCAAACTCCACACTGGACCCGGTACACCACTCCCTCCCTGATTTTCCTTTGCGAACAGACGCCACACTAGACGATTTGAAAATCACCCCTTCTCAGGTACATGCTATTATAAAAAACCTAGACACCTCAAAAGCATGTGGACCAGATCTCATCCTGGCTGTGCTATTAAAAAAATGCTCTGCAGAGGTTGCTCCAGTTCTCTTTAAACTACAATAAATGCCTTAACGAATCTTGCTTTCCCGACTGCTGGAAAATCGCTTCTGTGGTACCAGTCTTCAAGAATTCTGGTGGAAGAACTGACCCACTAAATTATTACCCCATTAGCCTCCTCCCGCTTTTCGCCAAAATATTTGAGTCCTTAGTTAATGAAGCCCTAGTCCAGCACCTAACAGCCGCTAAACTCCTGACTGACAAACAATATGGATTCAGGCAAGCCCGTTCAACAGCAGATATCTTAACTGTAGTTTCTGAACGTATATACCGTTCATTGGACAAAACAGGGGAGGGTAGAGCGGTAGCCCTTGATATATCTAAGGCTTTTGACAGGGTATGGCACAATGGTCTTCTAAGGAAAATTAGATCATATGGAATCACTGGAAGAATTCATAATGTAATTAAATCCTTCTTAAGTAAGAGAAAAATCAAAGTTGTCCTCGACGGTCTTACATCTAAACAATATGACATAAATGCAGGAGTACCTCAGGGGTCTATCCTTGGACCTCTATTATTCCTGATATTCATAAATGACCTCCCTGATAAAATTGTATCGGAGATGGATATATTTGCCGATGACACCACTCTCTATAACAGATATGAGGGGAAAACAAATGAACAAATATCTAAGGAAATGGCAGAAACACTAGAGGATGACCTCCAATCTGTAGTAGAATGGGGACAAAAATGGATGGTCACATTCAATGCTGCTAAGACTAAGCTTGTTTCCTTCAATAACTACAAGAAACCTTCTCTACCACCAATAGCAATGGCCAAGAACACATTGCCTGAAAGTACTTCTTTTAAACTCCTCGGCCTAACGTTTACAGGGAATATGAACTGGAATAGATACATTGAGAGCATTGCCAAGGCTGCTGCAAGGAAGGTTGGCTCCCTCTACCATGCTAGAAAACTACTTATGCCTGAAAGTAATCTGTACCTCTATAAGGCCACCATTCGCTCATGTATGGAGTACTGTTGTCACATCTGGGCTGGTGCATCTGCTGCTTGTCTCTCGCTCCTGGACAAGGTTCAAAAGAGGGTCGCCAACCTGATAGGTCCTGAACTGTCATCTAGGCTTCAGCCTCTGTCCCATTGACGAGATGTTGCATCCCTCTGCCTGTTCTACAAATACTTTAATGGTGAATGCTCTGACAAACTGCAAACACTTGTACCTCCTCGACGTAACTACCCCCGACAAACCCGACAAGCTAGTAAGTCTCATCCCTTTAAAGTAGAGATCCCTAGGTGGAAGAAAGCCTTTTACTCCAATAGTTTCTTCCCCAGAACTGCAGGTCTTTGGAACTCCCTTCCGGGATTCTGCTTTCCCAACTGTACTGATATGCAGAAGTTCAAGTGTAATGTGAACAAACATCTTTCTACTCATCTCCCTTCATAATGCCCCTGCAAATTAAGTCCCTGATAGTAGCCCCCTGCTTCAAAGTGGCACTGTGCCTTGTTTGGGGTGAAAATTGAATATAAAAAAAGAAAAAAAAAAAAAAAAAGAAAAAAAAAAGAGTACTAACTGTTCTAAAAGGCAGTAATGGTCAAGAAATAGGGGATCATTATACATTAAATTTATATGCAAAACTGATCCCCATTACTCTAAATTATTTTTGTTCGCATTTCTTTTTTTTTTTTTTACTAAGTTAAAAAAAATTTTTTTAGAGTTTTCACACATAATCGTCTAAAAAAGTAGAATCTTTTGTTTAACTGGCAGCTAGAAAGTTATTTATTACTACAAGTTTGAAAGTATATTTGAAAACCAATATTTTTTTAAGGAACCACTATTACAGGGTAGAATGATAAAATTGTCACTCTAGAAAAGATGACATGATTCCATTTCCGTTTGAGGAAAACCAGTTTTCTTTTTTTGTTACAGACTATCTACTAGTTAGCCAGTTGTGTACGAATCCCAAGAGTGATAAGAACCTTCTCTCATGTCTGAAAGTGACACAATCTTCAGCGAGTGAGATCGGAGATGCGCCGCTGCACGCTGCACAACTCATGCCCTTTACCGATCAAAGTTATGACAACAGGACCATTGCCAGCACCTTCAAAATGCATCACTGAGTTGCCACAAACAGGAACATGCTCAGGGTGTTGAAAACGAATTTTCCAGCCACGGTTATGGTCACAGGGGTGGGTTCAAGTGAGAGCCACATCATGCCACCTCACATCTTCAAACTCAGCTTGAAAGTCAACACCAAAGTGTATCTGGATGTGCTGAAGAGTGTGGTTGTCCCACTGAAACTTTCAGTGAAAGACTTACCTGTAAATTGCTTGTTAGAGGTATTATCCCAATCTTCTCAGGTTTATTCCGAAAAAAACGTTCTTAACATGAGGAGGTTGGGGTGTTTATTCCGAAAGCCGTTAACATGGGGAGGTTAGGAGTATTTATTCCGAAAGCCGTTCTTAACACGCGGAGGTTGAGGATAATACTTCTAAAAAGCAATTCTTTGCAGTTAAGTCTTCAGTGGAACAACCAAGCCACATTGACTGGCAAGACATTTGATGAATGCAACTGCCACCCTGTGCCATTCACACATAGGGAAATGATCAACAAGTTTCTTGCAAAGAGAAAATATGCACCGACGCGTCAATACATCAGGGATTTTCAAAATCTGACTTCCTCGTTTCCATCAGAGGGTGCCATCCTTTCCCCAGACTTGTAAATCAAGACTTCTGGCTCCATTTCTCAGTCGCACTGGATCTTTGCAAACCAAACTATAGTCCAAAAAAATGTTGTTGCAAAAGCAACACAGGAACCAGGCTTTTAATAAAAGTTTTATTAATAAAATGTCATCAAAATATGCTGATGTAGCACTTTTCCGTGGGGCCTTCCAGAAGTTGTTGGAATGGTACAACAAGTGCATGGCAGCCGGAGGAGATTACTTTGAAGAGGACTGGAGTTTCATGTGTGTACTATCAATAAAAGTGTCAATATGAAAAAAGTCTGGAAACTTACTGAAAGCACCTTGTAAATCTATTTTTAAAACATAATTACAGAAAAATCTTTTTAAAAAAAACCTTATGATGAATGTACCCGTCACAGAACAAAGATGTCATATTCCAAAAACCAAATATTTTTTAACTAAGAAATTCAGATTTTAAAGGCAAAGCGAGACATTATATTTTGATCCGCTGTGCTTTATAAATAATAATAATAAATAAGGGGAAACAGTAAACACCTCAATTCGAACTATTGAGATCAAAATTAGCCTTGTAATGGATACAACGTTGTACCGCGTCAGTAGATGTCTCACTGCTGATGCAATTCTCTACCTATATAAGAGCCAGGTACGTCCAAGGATGAAGTATTGTTGCTACATCTGGGCAGGAGCTGCTAAAGACCTTATCCTAATGACCAAATTCAAAATAGACTTTGTAGTCTCTTCCTTGCACCCTCTTTCCCAAAGAAGAGACGTTACGAATCTGTCTCTGCTTTATCGTTATTTTCATGGCAAGTGCTCGTCTGAGCTCCAATCTATGCCCCCCCCCGGCTTGACTTTTACGAAAAACACTCATCTAGCTGACACCAATATCAATAATTTCCCTCAACTCTTTATTTGTGCCCAAACCTAAATGTAGGTTCCATGGACAAAGCTTTTTTTCTTAGAACTGCACGCTTGTGAAACTGTTCCATTTTCCTGCTTTCCAACTGACTACAACATGGTTGTCTTCAAGTCCAACATAAATATACACTCATTAATCCTTATTCTCGAGTGGCCTTCAAGTGGTGACTCCTTTGTAAAAAAAAACTAAAATCGCTAAAGATCGTAAAAAATGATTTTCTCTCTATTGGCAGCTGCCACTTATTGCGATAAACAAAAATGAAAAAACTTTTATCGTGTACCTACTTGCCACCATAAGTGTGAATCTGAATAAGCACCATAGTTTATCAAAAAGTTTATCTGAAGACATTGTTTTTTTAAACTTTGGCCATGTGTGTCAGAAACTTTGTGAAAAATATTGAATAATTCGACCCTCTGTCTTTCCAAGCTTATAACTACTCGAAAAATGTAATTCAAACCCTAATTTTTTTTTTCAATGAAAGGGGCAAGGACCAAGGTTTTATTTAAAAAAAAAAAAAAAAAAAAAAAAAAAAAAGGTTTTAAACTTCGGACTTTACAGGTCATCATCATATCTTATCGCAATAGAAATTAACCCATCGCATGCATGGCGGTGCTGTTTGCCTCCTTAAGGTCTTGGTTTGAGCAATGAGGACCCAATCGGCAGTTTTCCCTAAGGTGGTGCTGCCTGCAGCTGCATCGTTTGTACCTCTCCACATGGACATAAAGGTGAAGTGTCTGGGTCCCACTTGTGGAGATTGTCTTTTGTTTTGCCTACTTTGGCTCTGGCTCTATTTAGAGTCACCCAGTTTTTTCTACCAATGTTTGAACCCTGGGGAAGTGTTTCTTTTGGGTCTGGTAGGGCTCCATTTTTATTCCTGCTGTTATAGTCTCGCCATCGTTCCAGGAGACAGCTTGCCTGAGATCGATTTCCTCTATAATGATAAAGTAAATTTCAAAAAAGCTATTCTTTTTTTTTTGTTGTTTTAAATTAGAATATATTATTTATTGATCTTTTATCTTCAATTTGTGATACATAAAACTTTGGCGAGTAAGTTAATTACTTTTTAATAGACATTTTAAAATAGGGGGTGGGGCGTGAATTAAAAAAAATGTGTCTAAAATATTATATTCGGTTTATTGGAAAGAGTATAAAATTTCACATTGACCCTGAAAATATCGTAAAAATTTAAGCAATAGAAAAATTTTGATAGATTTTTAAATTTTAAAAATTGAAAAATATTGAACTCGTAAAATTCAATTAATTTCATTAGTTTTTTTTTTTTAATAAAAAAAATAATATTTCTATTACTTTTTATACAACTTTAATTGTTTATTTTGGAAGTATAATCCATAAAGAAAATAAACAAACCACTTTTAAAAGAGAAATTACGAGTAGTTTTTTTTTATATATTTTATTCGCAGTTTCGTGTTGTGTCAAAAATTCCAAAAAAATTCTGATACACCTAGATGACTTGCCTCTTACATCTTTGAAGTCTCGATAATGACTTAGAAAAAAAAATACAGGTAGAACCCCACTTAATAAATTTCATGGTAACATTTATTGGGCGAATTCCTAACAGTATTTTGTTTTATTTTTAATTTTTAACCCATTACCGAGAGTTCAAAGATATAAGTCAAATCGCTGTCATTTTTTTTTCTTTTTCTCACGTTAACACAAGTTGTTTTTTGAACCGAATAAATATTTTGAAGTGAATAAAACACTAAAATCTTCTCCAACTAGGTAGAAGAGGAACTTAACTTATCTTTGACAACATTTATTTGTTATGTATTTGATTTTTTGGTGCTAGTGCAGTGCACTGCAGTGGCACTTACTGATCCGCGCTATTGTTTTAATCGTATTTCCAAGTTTAATTAAAGTTTTATGATGTTTTTGTTTTTTTTTTCAATTGTAAGGTTAAAGTATAGAATAGGTACAAAACACCCTCCCCATGATAAGAACGGCTTTTTAAATAATAACGTTATTCTTTCAGCACGGATCAATAAGTGCACTAGTACCGATTTTTTTTTTTTTTTTTTTACCACTTTTTCGTACCAATGTGACATATATTACTAAAACAAAACCAACGTTTTAAATAATATGAAAATAATGTAAAATAAATAGAAACGTCAAGAGATCTTTTGATATGAAATAAATTAAAGGTCGAGTAATTATATTTTGAATATGAAAAGAGAGAAAATTGAAAAATATTTTATTTTATTTTTATTCAACTTCAACAACGACAAAAAATAAAAAAGGAAGTGCGTCTCTCAGACTCTACAAAGACTTGGAGAAAAAGTAAACATTTCATACGATATTTAAAAAAAAAGTTAAAAAACTGAACATTATCAACTTACTCTGGTTGCCACACTGGCCCAGTTGGAGTGTAATCATTTCCCGAGGCATGATGATATAATTTCATTAATTCAGAAATGTGTTTTCTTCTTATTTTAATTAAAATTTAAACAAAAAATTATCCTTTTCCAAGTACCTTCGAAAATGGCGGCAACACATGAGTTCATGTGTCAGCATGCACCGGTTATTCCGGAATACGATGTGTATGCTATTCTGAAATTCTGCGATTCTAGGTTGAGGTTCTCTTGATTTTTACGACTTATTAAACACTCTTTAATTTCAGACGCCAAATGAGGACCACGCCCTCGTATTGGAATGAAATATGGTTCTATTAGGTTTTAAGAAGCCAGTATCCTAGGCATTACCTCCTCCTTCGGTAGGAAGTTGAGGGGGGGGGGGAGTTTTGAGTTTATCAGGTTGTCATGGTTTCAAACCCTTTTAGCAGACGGACACCAAAAAGAGAGGCTCGCCCTGGAACGCAGTGAATCACGGTTCGGTCCGGTCCATTATCCCAGACGTTACCCCTCCTTCATGAGAAGGAATTTTTTGAGTAGTTTTGAGTAATTACGTCTTATGAAACCTTCTTGTAGAGGACAAAAGCGAGCCTCACCGTGGAAATTAGTGAAGTATGGTTTTATTCTATCCTAAGAGGACATCATCATCCTAAGCATTACCTCATCCTCCTTCAGTAGAGGATCCTCCTCCTCCTCGTCTTCCTCCTCCTTCAGTAGAGGATGATTGGTTTGGTGTGTACCTGTTTTTGGTATTATTATACAAACACCGTGACAGCGAATTAACCCTAACCCTAACCCTAACGCTGTCACGGTGTTTGTATAATAATACCTTTTTTTTTACGACTTATCAACCCACCATTAGCGGATTGGATCAGAGAGAAGTATGGTCCTGTTATATTCTAGAAGGTCTTATCCAAAGCATTACCTCCTTCCTTCTCCAAAGGGAGCTTGGTTCGGGGTTTACCTTTTTATGGTTTATCAAAGCCCCTTTAGTGGATAAATGTCAACAGAGGATCTCGTCCTTGAATCAAAGTGAAATATGGTTTTGTTCTGTCTTAGGTGGCTATCCTCCCAGGCATTATCCCCTCCTTCAGAATTGATTTGTCGCTTCAAGTCTAACTACCGAATAATGCTGATGGCTCGTTCATGACAAATTTTTCATCCTTTCAGAGTGCCCCATCATAAACGGATGTAACATGTTATGTATAATTTTGCTGCAGTGGGAAGCAATGCTTCCCACTGCTTCCCGGAAGCATCATTCCAAGCATTACCTCCTCTTTCAGAAATGCAAGTATTCGTTCTTTGGCAGACATATGCAATATTTTCCCCTCAAATTTTTTTATTGAATATTTCTTTTTTATTTCTTAAAAATAATATCGATTAAGCGCCACATTTCATGATTTTTAGCAATTTTTTTTATTTTTTATTAAACATCAGTTTAATGGGGAGATAACTGTTGTTTAACATGTTTATTCAAAATAAATTTGAGCTGAAGTTTCAAAGTTTTTTAGATGAGGAGAGATAATTTGAACTACTGTTCTCATCTTGGTTGTTATTTTCACAATGTTTCGACTGATATAACTGACAACTTTCTGCAGGTGTATCTTGTCAAACTTGGGAATCTATACAGAATTTTGAACAGAACCTGCTATGTAATCCATGGGTGTAGCTTCTTCTCATTCTTTCTTAATCAAAACCAAGTCGAAGTTTTAAGTAATTCTCAGTTGTATTCTTAGTATCGTCCATATTTAGGATTAAACCTTCAACCTTCAGAAAACTATCAATTAGAACTGATTATAACTTAGCACTTTTATCCACAAGCAGGGTTACCCAGCATTGCCTAGGGTAAAAGTGTAAAGCAAGGAATGTATGAAAATAGTTTTCAATGGGCTGTGACATTAGCACATGAAATTAATGCTGCCATGCCTCAAAGATCGATTCCTATCTTCAACAAGAATCTTCAAAATAAGGTTCTGAGATCATTTGTTGATGACACAACTGTTTACGACAGAACTTGAAATGGCACTGATGATCAAAACCTTAATGCTAACCTAGCCTTCGATTTTATTTATTTATATATATATATATATATATTTTTTTTGATGATTGCAAGTTATGGGAGCAAAGGAAATAAATTCTCTCTCTCGTTTTACAAAATCATTTATTTTTGTAAGCCCTGTCTTGATGGAGAAGGATGTAACGCCCCCCCCACCCCCCACCCCGTTTCCCAAACTGGTTTCACTAAGTTTGCATAGGCAAGAGGGATAGTTTTGGAATATTTCTAGATGGCCAGTGACCTGGGGTCACATAATGTATTTGGCGAGAAGTTTTGACCAGGTTAAGCCTTGTTGGAACACTTGTCCATCTCCTGTTCCATTTTTCTTTAAAATTTGCCCCTTCCTTTCCCTCTTAGAGTCAACATTTTGGTATTAATTACATCATAGCCCCCCCCCTTCATCTCTCAAAGATATGAAAGTAGTTGTCGATGGGCTGAAAATCTGAAACACATGAAATCAATGTTGGCATGCCTCAAGGATCGATTCTGGGCTCAACCTTTTTCCTGACCTTCATCAATTATTTTCTAGCTATACTGAAGACACAACTATGCAGGACAACACTTCAAAAAGTACCAATGATCAAAATCGTGTCGATAATCCTTTGATCGGAAGCAAGTGGCACAATAAAGAGAAAAATGTGTTATCTTCAACACTTCCAAAACCGAGTTTCTTTTTTCATCGCCAATGTTCAAATCTTCATTTAAATGAGTGGTTCTATTCTTGAGGAAGCCCCTTCCTATGACTAGCTCCTAAGACTTATTTTCACCCTATACCTGAAAAAACAGATCTACACCAAATCTGTTGGTAAAGTAACTGGAAAAATGGTTGAATCATTCCACTTCTCCAGAAATCACCTGAATCCACATACAAACCATCTACCTGTGTAAGAGTCAAATAAGGGAGTGCCATTCATAGCACTCTCTTTCCTTGGGAGAGAAAATCGGTTTTTTTTTAGTCGAAAGCCATTTTAGTTTTAGAAGCGAAGAGTTTTCCGTTGGATAGCCAATCCATAGAAATCTTGAATTGTAAAAGCTTCCCACCAAAGAAGAATTTCCTGTTGGATGGCCAACCTGTAGAAGTCCTGAATAGCAAAGTTTTCTCATGTGAAAAACAAAAAGTATGTGCAGAATTCTAAAATATCCACTATGTTTTATGGAGTGATTCCAGTTTCTGATTGGTCGGTAGCAGAGCATTTTTCCATTTGATTGGTCAGTTGCTATCACCCGTCTTTAAATAGAACTTTCCAATGCTTAAATCTTCATTTTATCATAGTTTAAATAAATAGCTCTGTTCTTGAGGAAGTCCCTTCCTTTGACTAGCTCCTAGGACTTACTTTCACCCCAGACGGTAAATAGAAGACCTACATCAAATCTGTTACTAAAGTTGCTGGAAAAATAGTTGGATCATTCTACTGCTCGAGAAGGTACCTGACTCCATATGCAATCCTCTACTTGTATTTAAAAGTCTGATGAAACACTGCTGTCACATCTGAGGAGGTGACGCTCAAAACAAGTTTTCTTGCTTTCAAGTTGGTATTTGTACAGATTTTGAACCGAACATATCTGAGCGTCAGCTCAGCTCTGCCCAGAACATGACATCAACCGTTGGACTATGTTGAGTGTCACCTATTATGTTAGGGGTGTCAAAAATTCGTACAAAAATTCTGATACACCTAGATGACTTGCCTCTTACATCTTTGATGTCTCGATAATGACTTAGAAAAAAAAAATACAGGTAGAACCCCACTTAATAAATTTCATGGTAACATTTATTGGGCGAGTTCCTAACAGTATTTTGTTTTATTTTTAATTTTTAACCCATTACCGAGAGTTCAAAGATATAAGTCAAATCACTGCCATTTTTTTTTCTTTTTCTCACGTAACACAAGACACTAGTTTTTTTGAACCGAATAAATATTTTGAAGTGAATAAAACACTAAAATCTTCTCCAGCTAGGTAGAAGAGTAATTTAACTTTGACAACATTTATTTGTTATGTATTTGATTTTTTGGTGCTAGTGCACTTACTGATCCGCGCTATGTTTTTAATCGTATTTCCAAGTTTAATTAAAGTTTTATGATATGTTTTTTCATTCAATTGTAAGGTTAAAGTATAGAATAGGTACAAAACACCCTCCCCATGTTAAGAATGGCTTTTTAAATAATAACGTTATTATTTCAGCACGGATCAATAAGTGCACTAGTACCGATTTTTTTTTTTCGTACCAATGTGTTACTAAGACAAAACCAAGGTTTTAAATAATATTAACATAATGTAAAATAAATAGAAATGTCAAGAGATCTTTTGATATGAAATAAATTAAAGGTCGAGTAATTATATTTTGAATATGAAAAGAGAGAAAATTGAAAAATATTTTATTTTATTTAATTTTTATTCAACTTCAACAACGACAACAAAAAAAAAGGAAGTTCGTCTCTCAGACTCTACAAAGACTTGGAGAAAAAGTAAACATTTCATACGATATTTAAAAAATCTTAACAATGGTATGAAACAGAAAAATAGTAAAATAAATGAAAATCTCTACTATATAAAAGTCACTTTGTGTGTATGAGAGAGTTCTATTATGGGCAGATGCTTTTTCAAACTGATATGGTATTAGATATATCGCACACACATGCATACAAATGTATCTCAAGTATGCACTGGTTATTTGTCCTTGTTGTGAATTCTGATTTGTCCAACAGGTGGTGTTCTCTACTTCCTGTTTTGTTTCATTTGCCCAACTTCCATTATATACCTATCTCTCTCTTTTTCATTCGAATCGTACATGTGAACGCATGCACATTAAGCACACGCCTCGACAGGACGTTATCATTTCAAGGTAAGAATGAATACACATGTTTATATTAACGAACACTCTTTTATTGTTCTTACATATTTCAAGTTAAATAAAACATCTTATTTGTATGTATTGTAATTCTGTTTTAATGTTATCCCTTATAATGTTCTTCTTTAAATTTACTTGATAAACTCGGTCTTTATTGTTGATTGTTTTTGAAACATGCAAAATGCATATCTCAACAAGTATCGACCGACGACCTTCAACGTAACAGCCTCTATGAAATATTGAACACGCTTTCTACAGATCGGTAACACCAATCTCCACCATTCTTTCCTCATAAGTTCCGAAACGGCTGAGTCTATCTTTTGCAAATTTCACACAAAGTTAATTTATATGTCTGGCAGTGTTCTTAGATATGTTTTGTACAGAAATTCATTCAACAAGTATCGAAAATCGAAAAAATCCGATCTTAAAAATAGCTTTTCTCTCTTATAGATAAAAAAGAAATTTTTTACAGGGGAATACTTTACGTTACACTGGCAAGGGAGATAATAAAATTTCAGCAAATCATTTCTTCTTGAAAAGCAGATTTATTATAATCTGAAGATGTAGCTTAGTGGTAGTAGTGCATTTGACTAGGGATTAAATAATCCTCTGTTCAACCATTTTATTTGAATTTTTTCTTATTAATGAGTTCAATTTATGATAAAAGAAAAGGTACCATTTAAAATCGCCGCAAATCATTTCTTCGTTTGCATATTTTAAAACAAAACATTAATCAGAAGTGACTACTCCAGGGCATTCATCGTCAAGCCGAAATATCAGCTGACGTGCTATTGTAAACTAATACAGACGGAATTCGATGAACGACATTATCATAATTATTTTTTTGTGAATTAGTCCACTGGGCAAATTATTACTTGTAATATATAATAATCAATAGAGGATTGATTCTATAATAATACATACGCAATCTGTATAAATTAAAATTTCATGTTTAAGTACAACCGGGCAATGCTAGGCTGCCAGCTAGTCGTAGAAATAAAAAAAGAATAAAAACAATGTCCTACCATAATTTTGTTTTATTATTCGTTTAATATTTATGGCAAACACATTTTTTTAATGCAAGGGGAGGGTTGAATTTATTATAAACATTTTTTTTGTATTTTTTTGTTTTCATTATTTGATGTTTAGCTAAGAAAGGTTTTTTGGGTTTTTTCTTTTTCAAAAG
This sequence comes from Euprymna scolopes, assembly GCF_053919585.1. Lineage (NCBI taxonomy): Eukaryota > Metazoa > Mollusca > Cephalopoda > Sepiida > Sepiolidae > Euprymna > Euprymna scolopes. The sequence goes on along the minus strand of NC_136520.1, from coordinate 59,172,294 downwards.
AAATGTATTTTTTTTGGTCCTTCAAAGGTTTTTAAAAAGGTTTAAAAAAGCAAATTTTTTATTTCATGAATTTTTTTTGGTTTTTGTTTGCTTTGTTCAAAATTGTTTTGCTTTTTTTTTTCAAAGAAAATTGCAAGAAAAGGTTTTAAAAAAGGTTCTATTGTTAAAACTCTTTTCTTTTTTTTTTGTCAAAGAAAAATGTAAGAAAAAGTTTGGGCACCTCCAGCCACAGTCGTCGCTTACAGAGCCCTCTTTGCACCTCTTTGCACTGATATATCTAATGTTACATGTAATGCAATTATTTTTGGGATCCGATTACTTTCTTATTTTGACAAAAAAAAAAAAAAAAAAAATACTTCAGCTCTTTACAGTTGTTTGTCGAACATTAATAAATTCACAGTCTCCATGTTTTTCATATAACATCTAGTTTCTTTATTTGCTTTATTTTTCTTTGCCAATATTTATCCGAAAGTCGTCTGTTCGCTACTACACATTGTGATTGACTAATTGGCATCTTACATCAGATTACATGCAAAGCCGAGCAGTTGACATCATGTTCCGGTCAAAGCCGAGTGGACGCTTAGATACATCCGGTTCAAAATCTACACAAGTACCACAATGTTCTGTGTTGTGATTATGACCCCCTTGAGATTTTCCGAAAGTAATGGTGGACCTTATGGTTAGTGAGTTTTTTATGCCCATAGATAAACAGCTGATCTTGAGTGGTCTCTCGGTATCATATTGTCCAAGTAATACAAGTAATATCTATGCATATTCTGGCAGAAATATATGGGCTTTTGTGTCCAGTTAGAGGAACTAGACTTGTAATTCTGATTGCAGGCTTGTTAGATAGAAAAAAAACCCAAGTATCATTATAACTTCAAAAAATAAAACATCATTACTTATTTTAAACTGTTGTTGTGTTTCTGTTTGGAGGAAGAATCCTTTTGTTATAGCAATGGCAGAGTTCACATTGACACTGCGTGTTACATGATAAAAGGGAATTGCAATTGTTTAGCTTACATATCTGTATATGGAAAAGGAATGTAATAATGAAATTTGTTTCTGTTAAGGAATTTAATCGTCAATTGAAATTGTAAACATATTTTGTAAAAATGTTATTTGAAAAATAGATTACTGAACTCGGGGTCATGTCAAGTTTGGCAACGTGACGCATGTCATCTAACGTGCTTTATGAGCACATGTTTAATCATGTGATGACGTGACGAATATAGGTAGAGTTTTTAGATGCAGTCGAAAAAGTCTGGGAGAAGAGTCGGAGAGAAGCAGAGAGGTTCAGACCGATTCTCCGTTATAATCAAGACACTCTCTAGAAGTGAGAGGGTTTTAGAAATAACCATGTAAAGAAACTTTGAATTCCTCACGCGAAATCATGGACCGGTCATGAAATAAAGGACGTCATCATCTTTGTGTATCTGCGTCTTCTGTGTTCATCATTGCAACGAGAAAGGTAACATGTTTATATTATATGCACAACTGTCAAAACGTAAATGTCAAATGCACTATCTCTCAGTCTATCTATCAAGATATTCATAAATCTCCTCTCATTGAATTGGTTTTCTTGTAGTAACATGTACCTGTCTATTATATATATACCGAAGTCTCTCTTTTTATATGCACTCTGTCTCTATATCTCACCAATGTCTCCATCTCTTACAGCATGAACATCTTATGACATATGAACACTCAACACACAAGACGCTCCTAAAACGAACATCTTAAGACATATGAACACTCAACACACAACACGCTCCTAAAACGAACATCTTAAGACATATGAACGCTCAACACACAACACGCTCCTAAAACGAACATCTTAAGACATATGAACACTCAACACACAACACGCTCCTAAAACGAACATCTTAAGACATATGAACACTCAACACACAAGACGCTCCTAAAACGAACATCTTAAGACATATGAACACTCAACACACAAGACGCTCCTAAAACGAACATCTTAAGACATATGAACACTCAACACACAACACGCTCCTAAAACGAACATCTTAAGACATATGAACACTCAACACACAAGACGCTCCTAAAACGAACATCTTAAGACATATGAACACTCAACACACAACACGCTCCTAAAACGAACATCTTAAGACATATGAACACTCAACACACAACACGCTCCTAAAACGAACATCTTAAGACATATGAACACTCAACACACAACACGCTCCTAAAACGAACATCTTAAGACATATGAACACTCAACACACAACACGCTCCTAAAACGAACATCTTAAGACATATGAACACTCAACACACAACACGCTCCTAAAACGAACATCTTAAGACATATGAACACTCAACACACAAGACGGTCCTTAAACGAACATCTTAAGACATATGAACACTCAACACACAAGACGCTCCTAAAACGAACATCTTAAGACATATGAACACTCAACACACAAGACGCTCCTAAAACGAACATCTTAAGACATATGAACACTCAACACACAAGACGCTCCTAAAACAAACATCTTAAGACATATGAACACTCAACACACAAGACGCTCCTAAAACGAACAACAACAATAAAGAATATACGTTCTAAAAAATAACACCCCTACATAACCTGCTACTGATTTAGGAATCAGCACCGACTTCAGATGAAGACAACAAGTGGATGATCATGGCCTGTGCAGTAAACACACACACACACGTGTATTTTTCTGTATAGGATTCATTTGTAAACTAATTAACTGATCCAGTTTAGAACACAGCTGCTTGGCATAAGGACAGATAATTTGGACTGTATTCGTGTGAATTGAAACTCCCAGGCTAATTTGATTGCCGCCATTTAACTCTGATAACCGGAGAGCGATACAGCCATGTGACTTCCTGTTTCTCATATATCTCTCTCTTTTCTGCTGAACTCTCAACCAGTCAACATGTAACAAAGAGCCGCTCCGGTTGGGGTTGGAATGGCCACCCAACCAGCGCTCCTGACTAACCCGTCAGCCTCTCATTAACTGCAAGTAATGTTACCCTTATTTTCAACGAACTCTTATTTCTTACTATCCTTATTATTTCTCATGTATATTTATGTAAATAAATCTACATTCTTTCACTAATATATATCGGTATGTTTTTGTCATCATTATGCGACTTTTTGCTTTTCAACCGCCCTACCATTCAATTCATTGAACAAAACATGGGGACGGGATCATATATAACATAAGCAGACCATCCTGCCCCCCCCCCCCACTACATATTTAGTTTAATTTAAGTTTATGAAAAGGAGGCAAAGAGAAGCCCCCCCCCACTCCCCCCCAAAAAAATTCAGATGTCTTCAATTTCAATTAAATTTTAACAATAGGTACTAGATATCAATTAATAAATATTCACCAAATTTTTAAAGGATTTTTAGGATGGAATATAGACAGAACTTCCGATGTAAAAATTCAAATATTTCAGATTTGCATTAAATTTGATAGTGATTAGTCACCAATTAAGCTAGATTTCCTTAATTGCAATTTCTTAAGATCTCTCAATTTCTTAAGATCCCTTAAATTTTAGACATTTTTTAGATCAAGGTCACGTAATAGATTTTGATCAAAACTGGAAGAAGGATTCTAAGCATAAGGTTTAGTATCATTGTATCTTAATTTTAATTTTTGTAAGGAAATATAAAAGTGATGCAAAATTGTTCTGTTCACAGAAATTAATTTTACCAATTTCCTGAATGGGTATTGCTCTAGTATATATATATATATATATATATATATGCACTAATATATTTTCATTAACTTATATGCATTTATGCATAATTACTCTCAAGAAAACAGAGCTATTTAACCTGACATTGTGATATGGGACCAGAAGGAGAAAGAAGCAACCTTAGTAGAAGTTAGTGTCCTCAAGGATGCTGGATTAAACAGAGCTGAGAGGGAAAAGATAATGAAATACCAAGGTTTTAAGTACGACATGAAATGAAACTGGAATCTTAGGAAGATCTTCATCATTCCAGTAATTATAGGAGCAACTGGACTTAGAAAAAAGAATTTCAAAAACAACCTGGCAAATATACCCGGCGAATCAAGTGCAAGAGAGATTCAAACAATTGCACTAAGAGTGATAGTTAGACTCTTAAAAAGATCTCTCAGTTGGAATGTATGAGAAAATGTGTGAATGTTTGGCATGCACTAGGATGCCCCATCCTCTGCTTGAACAAAATAAGAAAATGTATTACATACATATTCAAGAAATGGATATTCATCTTTCAAACAAAAAAACAAAAATGAAATTAAAAAAAAAAAAAAAAGAAAATATGAATTCAACTTTTTGGTTTGAATATGTTTATTACATAAGCAATGTAGGTAAAATGTTTTGTGTATATTACAGAATTAACAGAAAAAAAAAATGCCATGCCGGCTCGGCCCAGTGTTTCTTTTGAAACATTAATCTTTACATTCGGCCATGTTTTAATCCTATGTACATTTACTACAGAGACCGAGCAGAAAGCCTAGATTGTCTTTAAGTCTTACTTGTGTGGGTAAAAAAGATGACAAATATTTGCCACCCAACGTTTGCATATTATTGCTTTTACAAAACTTTGGAACAAAAACAAAAATGGATTATTTGGAATTATTTGCTAAGTGTGACTTGCACTTTTTTCTTGATCATAACGTCCTAAAATTAAATCAATTCTGAATTAGACTATTTTGACCAAGTTTGATGGTGATTGGTCAAGTGATATGGACACTATAAATGAATATAGCGACAGACCGACAAACTCAACCAAAAGCATAACCTCCTTGGCAAAGGTAATATTGCATTGGACATCAACTAGAAGAAATATCCAACCAAGAAATGCCGATATTTGCATCTTTCTCCTATCCCAGTCTCTAATAGAGAGTAAGCTTCGACTTGCTGGTTAAGTCAGGACTTGTGAATCCATTTTGCAGCCAAAGATCAAAAACAAAATGGATTATTTGGAATTATTTGCTAGAAGTATCACTCACTTTTTCTTTGATGTTAACATCCTAAAATTAAATCAGTTCTGAATTACACTATTTTGACCAAGTTTGGTTATGATTGGTCAAGTGATATGGACACTGAACTGTAAATAAGCAAACGAATAGAGTGACAAATTCGATCAAATTCAATCAAAAACATAACCGCTTTAGGCATCAACCAGAGGCAACACCCAACCAAGAAATGCCAATAATAATACTTCTATCTCAGTCTTGTTAGATATTTATATTAAAATTTCTTAAACATATGCACACATAAATATTTGTTGATGCGAAATTTTTTGAATATGATTATAGATTGTTGATTATGTCATAAACTTTACATTTATCTGGATTATATATATATATATATATATATATATATATATATATATGTGTGTGTGTATGTATATTCAAGCATGCCTGATTGAACACGACAGAGTTATTCTTTTTTCCGATTTTTCTGGATATCTTTTTCATTCACCAGGTGGTCTTTTTAATTTCAGCTGGCATGTTGTATAAAATAACGCCCAAAAAGTTGTTGTTCATCCATATTCTTAAGCGCTTTCTATTAGTGCATCTGATTATCATCAGGAGCGATTGTTGTTGTTATCGTTTTCCTTGTCTTTTCCTTTGAGGCTTGAGAATATGAATATGGCTAAACAACAAAGCGCTTGAGAAGAATATGGTTGAGCAAGAACTTTTGGGTGCCATTTTATACAATATGCCAGTTGAAATTAAAAAGACCACCTGGTGAATGAAAAAGATATCCAGAAAAATCGGAAAAAAGAATAACTCTATCGTGTTCAATCAGACGTGCTTGTATAATGACTTGCTGCCAAAATATACAAATATATATATATATATATATATATATATATATATACACACTACTAGTTATCATTCCAAAAGTCAAAAGAAGAATTAATTCATGCTCATAAATTTTTATTAGTTTTTTTTTTTTTTAGGTAGACACCTGAATTTTCGTTATATTATCTAACACACATTTTGTTGAACAGTGTTCTTAAATTTATCTTTTTTAAGACTTTATATATCTTCTTTTTCTTCTTCAAGTTCTTTGTTAATTCCATATATCAAACTTTCTAGCAGTTTTTTTTTTAGGAATATCCATTTGTTTCTGAAGAGTTGTTTAGTGATCTTTCGCTATTCAGTGAAAGATGAGTAAGATGCAATGAAAATTCAGGCATGTGCCTAAAATCAAAAATTAATAAAAAAATCTATGAGTGTGAATTGATCCCATCTTTTGATATTTGGAATGCTAGCTAACGCTATACATGCTCTGAAGCTAGAAATTCACTTTCATTGAGCTTAATATTTGTTACAATTCGAAATATAATTTGCGGAATATATACCTTAGGAGTATAATTAAGACATGCATCTACGAGAAGGAAACTGATATAAAAACCTGGTGTCTACTGTATACTCTGTCCTGTGGCAGTCATCTCCACAGACAAAGGTTAGCAGTTATACGAAAAAGGGTGGTTGGTTCTACACAAAGCCTTCACCACTATAAACAAACCATCTGTGTCGATTTCTGAGCAACTTAGTTGTTTTGGCGGAAGGTCATACACGGAAATTGACGGGAAAGTCCATCATATATATATATATATATATATATATATATATATACTCGGGTTTTTTTTATATTCAAAAGTAATGGACTAATGAATTCAACGAGGTTGTTAGATAGTGCTCAATAAAAAGAGCTGATAATACTTGTTTATTGTTATATAAACATGCTCACATCCCGCTGCTACAAATAGCCACTTGTTTCAATCAAACAACAGATATCATCAGGCAGTGACTTGACTATTCAAAAGTTCAATGAATAAGGTCATTCATTGAACTTTTGAATAGTCAAGTCGCTGCCTGATGATATCTGTTGTTTGATTGAAACAAGTGGCTATTTGTAGCAGCGGGATGTGAGCATGTTTATATAACAATAAACAAGTATATATATATATATATATATATATATATATATATATATATATATATAGAGAGAGAGAGAGAGAGAGATGCATGGGGGAGCCAAAAAGAATTAGAGAAACTCTTTCAAAGGAGACTTATCAGGATAATACAAAGCTCAACAATTGAGGCAGAGCATATTTATCCTGCATCTCTAACTGATATAATTTCCCTATTGAGTCAATGATTAAATTTATATGCATTAGTATACATCCTTATATTGTTGGGGTTTTTTTCACACACACACACATATATATATATATATATATATATATATATATATATATATATATATGCTTTGTTTTCTCTAATAAATAAATATATTTATGTTCGATCTGTTTTTAAGTATTTTTATCTAGTAGGCTTTCTGTTCGTTCTTTCTTCAAAATCACAAATTTATTTCCTTCGTAAAAAATGAAAAAAAAATCTCTGAAAGGTCCACAAATAAGAATCAAACATCTTACAAATGATTACATAACATTTAAGAAATTTATCACAATTATTTTTTTAATAAAGTGGCGAAATAATAATAAAAAATTGCTGTTTCATGCAGGAGCATAAGAGATGAATAAAATTAGTTTTAAATTTAAAAAAAAAACATAGAAGAATTCAGCTTGCTCGTGGAATTTTGAAGTATTGTTGAAACATTAGCATTTTCTCCTCCTCTAATTTCTCACCTAAAAATTTTTTTCTACATTTTTTTTCTGGCATATTTCTGCCAGGTGAAAAAAAAAAAAATTTAAAAAAAGGATATATATATTTTTTAATTTTTAATTAAAAATATTTTTGTTTAATTCTCATGAGTAAGGTTGAAATAACGCACAAAAGCAATTAAAAAAATTTAATACCAATGAAAAAAAAAAAAAATCTTTCCAAGAAATTTTTTTTCGGCTTCAAAAAGATTTTCATCTATTTTCAATTAATTTCAACGTTCACGTTTTGGAAATGACAGAAGTTGAAGAACCCCATTAACATAAAAACAAAAAGAAAAAAAAAAAGGAAAAAATTTTTTTGCTTTATACAAAAGAGTCTGAGAAAAAAAATTTTTTTAATTTTTGTCCAAGAGGCTCTGTCTGTTAGTCAATATATGTCATGCTTAAGTTTGAAAACAGCATTTTCTTTGGACTGCCAAGCTAAAGTTTGAAATAGCATTTTTGTGAACTTGTCACAATTGAAATAGGATTTTTGTCAGTCTGTTATGCTTAAGTTTGAAAATTATTTTCTTTCTGTCACAGTTAACTTTGAAATAGAATTACATGTAATTATATTCATGCAGATATTCTACATAATTTATACTTGCATAATATTTGCGTAAAAAGTTTATAGTAAACACAAAATTGTTTCCATATAAATCGATGCATTGTAAAATTGTTGTTATCAATTCTTGTTTATCATTCATGTGTTTCCTTTCATCCAAAAATATGTCAGATATAAAAAAAATTTTTTTTATAGTGTCAGAAATGCTAAGTCTTTTGTTTGAATTTGTTGCCTGATAGGGTGCACGCCAACTTTTTCTGGCAACTTTTACGGCTGCTTTCTGTAAACTACTGAAAGATGCTGATCTGGTCTTGAGACAAGCTCTGGATCAATACCAAAGTTCCTTGCCTTGTACTCATGAGCCTGGGGAAAAAAATTATGTCGAAGAGCTTTTGTTTGTTGGTCAATATATCTGTCATACTTAAGTTTGAAAACAACCTTTTCTTATATCTGTCACGTTTAAGTTTCGTATTTTAAAATTATGTTCCAGCGGTTGTGCATTTTGGACAATTTTTTTTGTTTTTATTTTTGAAGAACTAATTCCAGAACAGGAGGAGACAAATCAAGAATGACTCGATTCAAAAATGTCAAAGTTTTGCATAACTTTTAGGTGAAAGCAAAGCAAATACACAAAATAAAACATTAATTATTGAACGTTTATTGGATTAAAATATCTTAAATAAATGACTTCTAAAATTTATAAATAATTTTGAACAGTTATTATTGGAATGCATGTGACTTAATGCTATTTTTATTTTTTTTATTTTTTTGTTGAGAAAATAAACTCTATCCAGTCATGGCTGATGGAACAAGAGAATGTTACCCCATGAAATAAATAAAGAGTTCCAGTCAAAATTTCATTCAAATTTCCAAGTTCAACAGAAATATTCTCGAGTTTGACAAGATACACCTGCAGGTCGGTTACATTGACCGAAACGTTGTGAAAATTGCACTCTAGTTGAGAACAGTAGTCCAATGAATCCAAATAATACAAATAACCAATCCTCATCTCAAAAATTCAGAAATGTAAACTTTTTTTATTTGAATCTATCACTTCTTAAATTATTATGTAATGCATTTCCTTTCCATGGATGCATATCTTGGAGACTGTAAAAAGTTAATTGTTTTTTTTTCTGGTTCAAAGTTAAAAAAAAAAAAAAGAAGATATCATAGATAAATTTAAAAAAAAAAAAAGCGTTAAGGGTTTTCTTGACTTGTCTCCCCGTGTTCTCTTCAAAAACGAAAACCAAAAAAATTGTCCAAAATAACCAAAGTGGACAAGTGCCAATTTTCCTTCTGTCAAAAAAAAAAAAAATAAAAAAATAAAACTCAGACTTGTAAATGAAAAAAAAGAAAAAAAAAAAACAACATTCATTTGTTTTTATGGTATGAGAAATGGGCCGATATAAATGCAATATTAAAGAAATGATTTTTTTTGTGCAACTTTACTTTAATGTGCTGTCTGACCCAATTGTGTAATTTCGAACAAAGACATTTCAGGGAAAAAGATTATCATGTACTTATATGTCACATGAAAATTAGTATAAATTCTAAAAAATCAAGAAAAATGGTCCAGTAGAAGATATGCTAGAGCTAATTTTTGCAAAAAAAAAAGTGTGTAGTATTCTTGAGAAGAAACAAGATGGCCGACCTGAAAGATAATGTTAGCAGTAGAATACAGTTATCTCCCCTTAATTTTGAACTTCTAAAGGGTTAATTTACAGTGAAATATAGCAACTTTAGAAAATTTCTGATTTTACTTATAAATATTTTTCTACTGGACCATTTTTCGTAATTTTTGGAATTTATACTAATTCCGGCATGACACGTAAGTATGTAATAATGTTTTTCTCTGAAATACATTTTTGTCAAGACACACTCTAGTAAAGTTCTGCCGATTTTTTTTATGTTCCAATAAGCATGAAATGATTATTTACATTGTTTATGAACTCACTGTTGATATTTTATCCAAGTTTCAGCAGTTGTGCCTCTCCCCTCCTCATCCTGTACATTTACTCTTTATTTTATGCAAACATGAAATGAGTTATCTTCTCGTTGTTTTTTTTTTTTTTGTTGTTTTCAACTGATCAAATCAATCATTGATTTGAATGATGTATTTATACTTGTAAATGGACGCTCACCAATAAAATCAGAGAGAAAATCATATTTTTTTGTTGATGGCAAAATCGTGTTTCAGGGCTTGCACTAAACCATGCTTGGTTCTTCTCTCGCCATTTGAACATTTATCACATTTATTTTAATCACAATTTTGCAGACAATCTGTTTGAATCATCCAGACACATGGGAGGTGACAGTGGTCTAGTCGTTAATGGCACAGATTGACCAGTATTTACCACTTTCCCATCGTGTGAGAATGTGCCACAAGAGAAGGAGCACTCTGGCCCTGCAAAAATAAGTCCGAGTAGCCCTGTCGACATTCCCTAGTGAGGGCCCTTCAGACAACAAGCAATAAATTTGCCCTTTCCGAAAGCCGAGAGGCAAGGCCTGGGAGGTTGAGCCCCCTATGGCTACACAGAACATTTTGCATCAATCCGACAGCAAAAAGATAATTGAAATGGCTCAGTTTCTGTTGGATTGTCAAGGTTGGAACCTCGACTTATGTGTATTACAAAAGTATATTGTCCACCAAGGTGTTTCAAGTTTGAATCCAGTTTGTGATACAAAAATCACTTTCACTGAGGAGGTTAGCAATGTTCATGTGGTCTGTCCTGTAATCCCCCGATGTCTTTCTGGAAAGAATTCTGACTGGAAAAATATCGGGGAAACCAATGCCAACAATAGAATCTTCGGATTCATATGATATGATGATGATTCAGACACAAATGGCTGATGCAATATTCATGCAAGTATAAAAGCTTTGTTACTGATCCAGTTTCAGAACCAGACAAAACTGACTTTCGTTTGGATTTTTCTGACTCTTAAAGTTCCTGTTTACTTATCTCACTACAAAGGGCAAAGTTAGATACAAGGTCAATTTTTCACGTGGAAGAAAATCCTGCTTCCTCAAAAAAGGACACACTGGTTTGGAACAAAATTAAAAATTGCCTTAGTCCATAAGAATTTATCCACTGATAAAGGATAAAATAGACTAAGCGTGGCATCAGAACAAATACTACACTTTGCTCTGAGCCAAAAAGCCAAGTAGGTATTTAGTTAACTACCACTGCAAGAATTTAGATACCAGGATTGGAAAGTGAGATTAAGTCGTCAGCACCCCAGAGGAGGGGCACTCTAACTTGCAAAAAGTGCCTGAACAGCTCTGTCGGCTTTCAGATAAGATCTTTAAAAGAATCTAAACTGATTAAAGTTATACTGATCTATTAAAAAAAAAGCAGAGTAAAGAAAAAAGAGAAAGAAAACAAAAATGACAGAAGAAGAGTCTCAAATCTAATAGGTCTCACACTATCTGCCAAGCACCAGCCTCTGTCTCATCACCACAATATTGCATCCTTGCACCTGTTCTACAAGTACTTTAATGAAATGTGCTCTGATGAACTCATAGCTCTTGTATCTCCTTGATGTACATACTCCCGACAAATCCGACAAACAGCAAAATCCCATCTCTTCACTGCTGAGATCCCTAGATGCCAGAAAGCATTTTACTCTAATAATTTCTTCTCTTAATTTACTGGATTTTGGAACTCCCTTCTTGTTTCCTGCTTCCCTCTATGCAGAAGTTTAAATGTAATGTGAACAGACATCTTGCTGCTCAACTCTTCACAGTAAACATGATCACAAATAATAGCCCCTTAAGTCCAAGTGCCCCTTCACTTCGTTTGGGGTGAAAAAAAGTAAAAATAGGAATGAAACTAACATGCTGGTATTTCTTGATACTAATTGAACATTTCTTTCTATTTTTTTTCAAATTATTATTATTTATTTTTTATTTTTTTGGAAAAGTTGAAAATAGCTATTTAGAAATTTAAAATTGTAACTGGCATTGAATAAAGAAATATTTGGATTATTCAGACTACTGTTCTCAGCTTGGACATTATTTATTTAGTTATTTTTTTACAAAGGAGTCACCACTTATCAAGGCCCGGAGGATAAGAGTTAATGGGTGTACAGTAGTCAATGGGAAAGTATCGTAGTTATCGTTAGTTGTGGAAATTTGGTAAATTGGATTACTTAAGGCGATGGCTCATCAAGAACTTGTTCATGTTGGACTTGAAGACAACTATATTGTAGTCAGTTGGAAAACAGGAAAACGGAATGGAGTTCTACAGTCGTGCAGTTCTAAGAAAGAAACTTTGTTCATGGAATCTACATTTAGGTTTAGGCACAGATAGAGAGTGGGGGAAATTATTGATAGTGGTGTCAGCTTCTCATGACATTTCAACCAATATAAACAAACTTCTTCAGGTGCATTGTGTAGGAATCTTTATGTCAAACTTGGGAATTTGAGGAATTCTGAACAGAACCCACGGAGATAGTACAACAGATAAATGAGCTAAGTGTAATATTCAGTTTCAAGCGACAGTCTTGTGGAAGTTGAAGGTTCAATCCTCAGTGCAGGCAGGACTAAGAATACAATTACAAATGCCTTTAGACTTCTACCCAGTCATGGATGACCGAACATGATCAAGCTATTATCATGGATTAAATAAACGGTGCCATTCGAAATCCCATACAAATACTCCACGGCCGATATAAAACTTCTTGAGTTCAACAAGATGCACGTGAAGAAAGTCAGAGGTTACATCTGCCAAAATGTAGTGAGAATAACATCCAGTTGTCTGAATAATCCAAGTGATACTAATTTATAGCTTGGATTTTATTCTCACAACTTTTCCACTGATATAACTTCCAACCTTTTTCAGGTGCACTGTGTCAAACTCAGAATCTGTATGGAACTTCAAACAGGACCCTTTGTTTAGTTCACGGTGGTAGCACAACAGATAAAGGTGCTAAGTAATAATCGAATAGTGACAACCTTGTGGAGGTTGAATGTTCAATTCATAGTATGGGCAAGACTAAGAATATAATTACGAATTACTTTAGACTTCTACCTGGTCATGGCTGACAGAATGAGAGCATGCTACCTCTGTGGATTAAATGATGGGCCTCATTTGAAATGCTGTACAGACACCCTGAGTTTGACATAAAGATTCTTGTGTTCAATAGGATGCATGTGAAGAAAGTTGGAGGTTACATCAGCAAAAACGTTGTTAGAATAACATCCAGTCGTCTGAATAATTTAAATAACCAACAGAACAGAACCCTTTATTTAATCTACAACAAATGAAAGTGTTAAGTAATAATCAGTTCTAAGTGACAGTCTTCTGAAGGTTGAAGGTTCAATCCTCAGTGCGGGTGAGGTTAAGAATGCAATTATGAATTAATTAAGACTTCTTCCTGGTCATGGCTCATGAAATAATAGCATGCTATCTCCGTGGATTAAATGAAGGACCTCATTTGAAATTCCGTGCAGATAAATTGAGTTCGACACAAAAATTCTTGAGGTCAATAAGATGCATCTGAAGAAAGTTGATGGTTACATCAAGGGAAACATGAGAATAATATTTTAAATGAGAACCATAGTCCAAATAATCCAAAAATCAACCCTTATCTAAAAATTTCCAAAACGGATTTGCATGACTTATAAGAAGTATCTGAATATGAAAATAATTACAAGTTGTAGAAATGTCGATGTCATTTTGGTTTGTTATCTACATGAATTTATTTCGGTACAATATTGATTTTTTTTTTGGGATTTCATTTTAATTCACTCGATGTTCTCAGAAATCAAAGAGCCCCACTTTCCAGGGCTAAAAAATAAAAAGCAAATAACATATACATAAATCGCGATATATCAGAACAGTCAGTGAGGCGGACAAGGGGTAAGGGTTTAGACTTCTTACCGTGGGGTCCCGATTTCGAATCTCGCTAGATTCAGCCACTCTGATGAGTCGTAGACGATGAAACACGTGTCAGTGGATAATTATATTTTAAAAATAATATATATGCTGCTCCCCATGTGGGGGTACCAAATTGGTTAAAGGGAAAATTATTCCCAACTCGCATTTAGGTATAAATGCACTTTCGTAAATAATTGAATTTATTCAAGACGTATCGCAAAAACAAAAACAAATAACATATATTAAAACATAGATATTTGAATATTTCATTAAAGTTCTTGTTTACCTCTCAAAAACTGAGTTAGTAAAAAAATTGGGAACATAATGTTCCTCTCCACAATTGGCCATTTAAATATGTTATAATAAACCTTTCTTGTGGTCTCTTGGTCTTATTGGATTCAAGAACAAGAATTCATCTATTCTGGTGGAGTATCCAGCTTTGTGCATTTACTTGAGGTAACATCACTTGGAGAAAGTGAACTAATCTTCGTATGAGCAAATATAAGGTAGCCATACCAAGGAGATTTTATTTGAGCCGTGAATCTATGTTGAATCTACTTTGGTACGATATCTACACGTGTATTGCAATCTATGCATATCTCGTATTGTAATCAACACGATGCAAGAACGAGCAAAACAGTTCACATAATTTCAAAAGAATGTGGAGTAGAGAGGCATATAGTATGGATAGTTTTGCCTTGTAGATAGTTAAAGTAGTACCAAGATGTCGTATGAATGATGTAAAAAAAAAAAAAAAATAAAACAACTTTTTTGTTTTGTCTTCTGTTCAAATAAATCTTTTTATGGTTTTGAAATAAATAACTTATACGTAGTATTTGAATATGAAAATAATTACAAATTGTAGAAATGTCGATGTTGTTTTGGTTTGTTATCTACAGAACATGAATCTATTTCGGTATGATATTGACTTTTTTTTTGGTTTCATTTTAATTCACTCAATGTTCTCAGAAATCAAAGAGCCCACTTTCCTTGGTCTAACATTTGATCTCTATATTAAATACATAGATATTTGAACATTTCATTAAAGTTCTTGTTAATCTCTCAAACACCGAGTTAGTAAAAAGTTGGGAACATAATTTTCCTCTCCACAATTGGCTATTTAAATATGTTATAATAAAACTTTCTTATGGTCTCTTGGTCTTATTGGATTCAAGAACAAGAATTCATCTAGTCTGGTGGAGTATCCAGCTTTGCGCTGTTACTTGAGGTAACATCACTTGGAGAAAGTGAACTAATCTTCGTATGAGCCAATATAAGGTAGCCATACCGAGGGGATTTTATTTGAGCCGTGAATCTACTACTTTAAATCTACTTTGGTACGATATCTACACGTATATTGCAATCTATGCTTCATAAATCTACGTTGTTATGTGAACCCACATCTCGTATATTGTAATCAGCACGATACAAGAACGAGCAAAACAGTTCACATAATTCCAAAAGAATGTGGAGTTAACGAGCCTAACCCTAACGTTCAAAGAAGAGACTGTGCGACACTTCAGCCAATTATTCAACAAGAAGTCACCGGAGGCTCAGTAATCTATTCCTTGTAGATATCAAGCCAAAGTAGAGAGGCATATAGTGTGGATAGTTTTGCCTTGTAGATAGTTAAAGTAGTACCAAGATGTCGTATGAATGATGTAAAAAAAAAAAAAAAAAAAACTTTTTTGTTTTGTCTTCTATTCAAACATAAGTTTTTATGGTTTGGAAATAAGGCTCAGTAATCTATTCTGACAAATCAATCTATTGCTTGTAAATTTTTTTTTTTTACGAAGGAGTCATCACTTATCAAGTCCTGGAGGCCACTTGAGGATAAGGATAAAAGTTAATGAGTGTACAGTAGTCAATGGGAAAATTTCGTAGTAATCATTAGTAGTGGAAATTTGGTAAATTGGATTACTTAAGGGATGGCTCATCAAGAACTTGTTTATGTTGGACTTGAAGATGACCATATTGTAGTCAGTTGGAGAGCAGGAAAACGGAACAGTGTTCCACAGGCGTGCAGTTCAAAGAACTGCACTGTTCATGGAATCTACATTTAGGTTTAGGCAGAGATAGAGAGTGGGGGAAATTTTGATAGTGGTTTCTTATTTCAAGCCAAAGTAGAGAGCATACAATATTGACATTTTTTCCTTTTATCAAATCAAGGTATTCCAGAAATGATGTTTCTGGCAAAGAGGGAAGAATTGCTGTTTTCTGGATCAGAATGTATTCCTTCTCACACTTCTTGTTGGCAAGTTTTTTGACCTTGAAATATATATATTTTTTTTAGCTCCTTACATCAAGTGGCATCATGCCTTGTCTGGAGTGATTTCCATGAAAACAAAAAGAAAGAGATACCAAGCCAAAGTAGCGCCAAGATGTTGCAGGAATAATCACACACACGCACACACACACACACACACACACACACACACACACAAAGTAGCATTTGTTTTGTCTTCTGTTCAAGCAAATTATGTTTTTTTAGTTTCAAAATAAAATTTCATTTGCGGGTTCGATCCATCACAAATTTCAAGTTCTAAATACGGCATTGATTTATCTGAACTGACACTCAAACATTTCCCACTTGCCGTGTTGTACAACAACGTCGGTGCATCCTAAAAAGAAAAAAAACAGAAGTTATTATTTACATTTAAATTGCATTTTTGTGAAGTCACTGCTTATCAAGACCCAAAGGCCACTCGAGGATAAGGGTTAATGAGTGTCATGTGGATAGGGAGACAACACTGTGATTATCAAACTTGGGTAGTGTTGGTTTATTTAAGAAGATAGCTCAACAGGAACGTGAAAATGGAAGCAGCCCTGCAGTCTATGTTCCACAAATGGGCAGTTCTTTTCTTTACAAGGGAGTCACTACTTATCAAGGCCCGAAGGCCACTCGAGAATAAGGGTTAATGAATGTAAGGTGGTAGCTTAATTGTTAATGGTGCAGACTGGGTAGAAATTATATTTAAGGAGACGGCTCAACAATAACTTGTTTGCATTGGACTTGAAGATTACTATATTGTAATCAGTCGGGAAGCAGTCCAATGGAACAGTGTTCCACATGCGGGCAGTGCTAGAATAGTAGGTGAATGTGTGACATTTAGTAGGATGCCCATTTCTAGTAAAACCCAAAAAATAAGAAAATTGAGGGGGGGGGGGTTTAAGCAGAACTTCCATAGGCAGAATTTCTTTCCAGTGGAACACCATACCACAGGGATGCTTCCCAGCTAACTACAACATAGTCGTCTTAAGTCAAATGTTAACAAGTTCTTGTTGATCCTTCCCATTAAGTACATCAAATTCGGTTCAGATCGTACCATCATTTGCAATCCTCACAGTGTTTGTCTCACCATCCACAAATCATTAATCCTTGTCCTTGAGTAGTTTTGGGCCTTGATGAACAGTGAATCACTAATAAAAAAAAAATTCCTATTTCCATTTTTTAAACCAAACAAAGGGAGATAAATCTAAGCAAAAGAGTCACTTGAGATGTTCAATGGCATCCTTGTGTCCCTTTCTCTCTCACATTTCATTAATTTTGGAATGGTTTTCTTCTGACTAAAATTGTTGACTTCAAGACATAGGATGTTTTTTTTTTTTTTTTTTACTTGGGAATCACCACTTATCAAGGCCCGAAGGCCACTCAAGGATAAGAATGAATGTAAGGTGGTAGTAATCATTAATGCTGGAAATTGGGTAGAATTTGATTATTTATGTGGACGGTTTTAACAAGAACTTGTTTACATTGAATTTGAAGGCTAGTATGTCGCATCAACCGGGAAGCAGACCAGCGAAACAGTGTTCCACAGGCAGGCAGTTCTGAGAAAGAAGCTTTGTTCATGGAATCTGCGCTTAGATTTAGGCACAGATAATTTCAACTCGTGTTCATTAACTTATCAAATTCAGCTCAGATCCAGCCATCAAGATATTTGTTTCACAATTCACATAACATAAACCATTAATCCTTGTCCTTGAATGGCTTTTCGGCCTTGATGAATGGGGAATCACTAGTAAAAAAAAAAAAAAAAAAAAAAATTCATCCTACATGTTTTCAAGAAAACAAAGAAAAATTCAAAGAATAAAATCGAAGCAAAAAAGGGTCACCTGAGACGTCCAGTGCCATTCTTGTGTCCCTTTCCCTCCGTGGCATTTCATCAATTTCGGAATGATTTTCTCTCGGCTAAAATCATTGACTTCAAGACAAAGAGTATTGGCCAATTTCAACTCATGTTCCGTAGTCTCTGACCACATCTGCAAAAAACAAAAAAAGAAAGGAAAGAAAGAAATTAAATAGAAAACATGCCAAGCATGCGTGGTCCCCCTCCATGAGTGAAAAATTTACTTTCACCATGACTAATGTTTGTGCAAAATTTCAAAAAAAATTCAAGGCATAGTTATTGACAAAAGTGCAAACAAATGAATGATTTGGGTGCAATAATGATCCCTAGGAGGGCAACTAAAGTTATCCTGGAAAATCCGTTCTGCCAAAAATTTACTTTCACCATGACTAATGTTTGTGTAAAATTTAAAAGAAAAATCCAAGACGTGGTTATTGAGAAAAGTGCATACAAATGAGCGAAAGAATGGGAGTGAATTACTAGGCCAATCCCTTCTTTGTCGGAGGACCAATAAATGTGAAAAATATCCATGTAATATCTTCTTCTTTCGTATGCATAAAATAATCTCAATTTTTCCCCTGTCAGTAGAGTTTCAATAGAAGGTAGCAAACATTTTCACTATCAATTAAGTCCTATCACATCACTCTGTTCCTTTTTTTTAAATAATAGAATTTTTTTAAGATCCCCCCAACTCCACATAATTTCATTTTAACTTCCTTATTCCCTTCTACATAATACATAGATTTTTTTTTTTTTTTACATGGGGGTCCCCACTTATCAAGGCCCAAAGGCCACTCAGGGATAAGGGTTATTGTGTGTACAGTAATCAATGAGATAGTATTGTAGTAATCATTAGTATTGGGGGTTTTGATAGAGTGTCTTACTTAAGGGGGCGGTTTGTCAGGAGTTTGTTTATGTTGGACTTGAAGATGCCCAATACAAAATAAAAATTGCCCCCTTCCTGAGAATATAGGAACATTGAATTACATAGTTTGATTGTAACTATTTACTATTTCTTAGATTTTGTAAACCTATTCTGTATTGGAGACAAACATTTGCATTTCTACAGGTTCACAAATAGCTACAATCAAAAAAGAAAAATCTGACAATAAAACTGATGTCCAACTTGTTACAAACCTGTTTTATATAATCTGAACCTGGCATACATTCATTGATTTTTAATTTTGATCGCTTATCATAAGCTGCTCCAATAGATTCAACACACATACCAGTTTTTATGTGCAAAATCTGAAATAAATAAAAAAAGATGCAGTAAATCACAGTAACTGAATCGATTATTAAAATTTTTAATTTATTTAAATACGAATTTGAATTTTTAAATCATTTTATATATAGAATTCAGAAGAACTGCGACATAAATCTTGCATGTTTTAAATTATTGCTCAGTTATTTCCCTTGATTTTAGAGATTTTTTTTTTTTTCAAAAATGGTGGCCTACACTTTTGATATTCACAAAATTGGATTTTCTTTTTATAAAAATAAAACTACATGATCAATTTTAGTGATTTTTGGAATATGATAATTGTAGAGATTTTCCTTTATTTTTGTTTTTCCAATATATTGGGAATTCTGGACAAAAACTGATAATTTAAATTTCAAACTTATTTAAAATTATTATTAATTTTTATTATTAAAATTTATATAAATCTAATGAGACTTCATGGAAATTCCACAGTGTCTTCTAATCTGTATAATTTCCTGTTGTTGTTTTTAATAATAATAATAATAATAATAATAATAATAATAATAATAATAATAATATTCATTTTGAAATAATAACTGTCTGTCAGGGTCAATACTATCAAAAAAAAAAGATCAATTCTTCCATAAAAATAACTGTCATCGTTAACTAAATATTATTTAAATAAATAAAAAAAAATATAAAGAAAGATCTAAGAAATAAACTTGCTTTCCTTTACATGTAATTCATTGAATAACTTGTGCAGATTTTATTATAATTAAAATAATGGGGAAATTTCATCAATCTGAATAATTTACTGTTAAATGTCTGTCAGGGGTGGGAGTGGGGTGAATAGTATTAACAATAACAACAACAAAATTATTCTTTCTCCTTTTCTAAAAGTGATTGTAAATATTTTTTAAATAAATAAAACGAATATGGCTACTTTTTATTTGTTAAAAAATGTAGCAATTTAATTTGTTTTTTAAAATAATGCATAAAAATAATTTTCAGGTAAATATTCTTTAACTCAACAAAACGAATAGAGATTCTGTTTAACTTATAGATGAGACCTTGACAGGCACTCTCGTTTTAATGTTACAGTAATGTTAGAGTAACGTTACAAACTCCCAAAGTCTCCAAATTAGGGCCTCCCCACTGGCTGCAATTTCATGTTACACATAGAACAGTTTAGTCGATGTAAATCTTTATAAATAAAATGTGTTTGTCTGTGTGTAAATATTTAACCGATAAACTCTTTGTAACATAACACGCTTACACACAGGACACTCGTGTTGTATGCAGTCTACGTTTCAAGGAACATAGGACAAGTGATAACTCAAATCTTTTTTTTTTTTTTGTAACAACAACATTTATTTCCTTATTGTTACAGCTGTGATGTCACCTATGTCTCTAACACGCTCTTTTTCATTTTTATAGTCTTTCCTTTTCCTTACTGTGGTGAAATTTCAGAAGTAACAAAATGAAGAGAGATTCTATTTAACTCATAAATGAGACCTTGACAGGCTATTTCATTATAGTGAGTAATGTTAACTAAAGAGTAAATAAAAACTCCCAAACTACTCAAATTAGGGCTTCACTACTGGATGCAATTTCATGTTTTTTTTGTTTTTGTTTTTTTTACATGAGGGTCACCACTTATCAAGGCCCGAATGCCACTCAGGGATAAGGGTTATTGCATGTACAGTAATCAATGAGATAGTATTGTAGTAATCATTAGTATTAGGGGGTTTTGATAGAGTGTCTTACTTAAGGGGGCGGTTCGTCAGAAGTTTGTTTATGTTGGACTTGAAGACATCCAAGTTGTAGTCAGGTGGGAAACAGGCAAGTGGAACAGAGTTCCACTGGCGTGCAGTTCTAAGAAAGAAGCTTTGCTCATGGAATCTACGTTTGGATTTAGGCACAGATAAAGCCAGACGGGTGTTTCTCGTGAAAGATTGGCGAGGAGGGACGAGGGATTGGAGCTCAGACGAGCACCTGCCATGGAAATAGCGATACAACAAAGACAGGCTTGCAACGTCTCTTCTGTGGGAGAGAGGTTGCAGAGAAGAGAAAAGGGCATCCTCCACTAAACCACGAAGTCTATTTTGTACTCTGTCAAGGCAGGATAGACTGTTTTTAGCAGCTCCTGCCCAGATGTGGCAGCAGTACTCCATCCTTCGACGTACTTGGCTTTTATAGAGATAGAGAATTGCATTAGTAGTGAGATATCTTCTGGAGCGGTAAAAGTGAAAATGTGTATGTGTGTGTGTGCATTTTTGTGTATGTCCGCCAAAGGCATTTTTCGCTGGGCTTCTTGGTCGTCTCACTCCTTCTTAAAACTTTTTATATAACGTCTAAATCATAATATCTACGAATTATGACCAGGGGTCGCGTCTATTTTTAATTTGTCCGACTTTTACACGCTATTTTCGAGATATTTTTTTTCGATCGCCGCATTTTCGTTACACTGTCCAGTATAAAAAATAGCGAAAACTGGCTTGCAGCCGTGTCTTGTTTCAAGGTCAAACATCACGCGACTTAACTTTCTCGCACCTGTCAATTTCACTTTATAAATGTTAAATTAAGATGCTTATCACTTCCTCTCCCCTCATGGCCGAGATGGTTAGGTCTCAGGGTTTTTTTTCCATTTCGTTCCCATCTTCACGTTAAGGCTTCGGGATTCAAGCCTACCTTCCTACTAAAACTTTTTTTTTTTCTTTTACACCCCCAAACACCCGGGCAATGCCGGGTGCCCACCGCCTCCTAGTCTATATATATATAAAAGCCAAATGCGCGCGCACATTTTTTGTATGTCTCGAAAATGCTTTTTTCGCTGACGGTCCAGGGGAGGTGGGGGGTTACTATCGCTTAGAAGTGTTTATATACCCCCTAGATAATAATATCTACGATTTGGGAACGCACGTCGCCTCTAGATTTATTTATGTCGACATTTATAAGATTTGCACTATTTTGCTCTGTGCCCTGTTTATCCTGCTTTTTAGTATAAATACAGTGAAATTAAATTCAAATGGGTCGTGTTCTCGGCTTTCGTGCCGAAAAGTCCAGAAAGCTTTTGATCAATGTGGAGTTTCTTCTTATATCAGACAATTGCTATTCGATTTGGACAATGGGGAGCTGCTTTCCCCCCTTCCCACCATTATCTGGGGGAAGCGAAAACTAAAAATACTGCCACGTCATCGTAACGATCGCGCTATGACCTCATTTAACGTCTTCCTGTCAATCAAACCTCCTTCACTCGCTTTATAAGCCTTAACTTAACACGCTTATCAATTACTCTCACTCGTGGTCGAGACAGTTAAGTAGTTGGCTTTTGCTTCCACCTCCACGTCAAGGCTTCCGGGTTCAATCCCGCCTCCCGATCAAAACTATTTTCTTTTTCTTTTACACCTTTAAACACCTGAGCAACATTTTTTTATTACTTCGCTTATTCTTTAGCTTACCCCCTTCCCCCTATACATACAGGTTCGATCGGACAGGTTGATTTATGCCATCTTTTTCCCGTTTTGGTTTTGGTTTTTCCGATTTTTTTAACATCGTCTTTTTTATAATATTTAAGCAGGGTTATTACTTACCCCCCTCCTCCCATACACCCAGCAACAAACACCCGGTCAACGTCGGGTACCCCCCGCTAGTCTAATATATAAAAGGCAAAACGTGTGCATGTGGATGTGTATGTGTATTTTTTTTATGCCTCGCAAAAACTTCTGACAGAGGCGACGGAATCTGACAAAACCGGTATCTTTTTAAACCTCAATCCTTCAGACGACAAATATCGAAAAATTGGCCCAAAACATTAATTCCTTTACCCTAAATTCGGCCGCTTAGTACAAAGAGGGGTCGGTTTTTGCATTGCAATTTTTTGCAAGTCATTCTCTCTTTTCGATTGACTAGCCTTAATTTTAACGCTCTCAACTTCCGGTCGGGCGATTGTTTAACACCTCTGTTTTGATTCACCTCCATCTCCGCTACTACCACATTTTTTTTACCCCCACCCTGGATTCCTTACTACGCCACCTACACACACCCGGGCACCCCGCTACTATTATTTTGACCCTCCACCGTGAGAGTCCTTACACCCGGGCAATGCCGGGTACACCCTGCTAGTCTATATAAATAAACGTTTGTGTGTGATGGGTGTTACATGGAGAGAAATGAGATGAGAATGAATAGATATATGTGTAATGGGAAGTTTAAAGATGAGCTTAAATCTGGTGACCTGGATAAGTAGGGGGGGGGGAAACTGGGGAATGCCAAAGGAAACGTGAGGGGGAATTGATAAACATAAGCTTATATCTAATGACCTCAGAGGAAGTTGAAATCTGGATAGAAGAGGGAGATGTGTACAGAACCAAAGACTTTGATTATATGTCCATTTTGAAAGAATGAATGAAAATTTTTGGGTTGGTAGATATAGAAGGTTCAATTAACTAAGGAAGGCAACAGTGATAAGGACGGACTTAAGAGAAAGAGGGATAAATAAAGACCTGACCAGAGATAAGTTAGTTTAGAATTCCTAAAAGCTGTCCAACCCATACCAGCCTGTAAAATGGACATTAAACCTGATATTAGAACGTAAAGAAGCAAAGTTTATTTTAACAAAAAAATATTTTATCAAACAAAAATATATTTCATTAAATAAAAAAAAAAAAAAATAAAACCAGCTTAAGTGAAAAATCTATTTATAAAAGGTTTAAACATTTAAATAATTATTTTTATTGGTGTTTTTAAGATTTAACATAATTAAAGAAAGAGCAATTTGTTTCGATTTGGTGAAGCCATTTACCGTTTTAAAGAAACATTGCACCATGGCAGTTGTTTTAAAGAAAACATTACCACACTTAAATTTTTTTATTACTTGACCTCATATTGCAAATAAAAATTTTTTCAAGGAGGTAAAAACTGTAAATATGATTGTATTTGAAATTATTTCCAACTAGTAATAAAGTTAACCCAAAGAAATCACAAACCTTTCCAACTTTCTTGATCACACTCTTATGCCGTTTCAAAAGATTTCGATCAAACAACATGGCTGGAGCATTTCCATTGACATCTGGCAAAACCTGTAATCAATATTTATGATTTTATTAAAAACTAACTGTACCAGGCCACACGTTTCTGTGGCTCAGTTTGTTTTAAATAGAAATACAATAAAAAAAAAGATAAAAGGTACTGTAAATTTACTGAATATATATATATATATATATATTTATTTATATTTATTTCAAGAAAAAATGCATTCCGTAATGTTTATATGTATTTATTTTTTTTTGCAATTGTATTAACAAAAGTTGTTTTTTTTATTTTGAACACACACACAAACACACGCATGCACAGACTATAATAAGAACCATTAGTTGTTTGTTTATACTCTCAATACTTGTGGATACACAATATTTTGAGGCTTGTTAATGTTTATAGAAAATGCCCAATGAATTGTGAAGTGCAACACACACACACACACACACACTATACAGTAATGACCTAAGCATGTCTTAAACTTGACGCTGTGCAACTTTTCTTTTTTTTTCTTTTTTTTTTTTACATGGGGGTCACCACTTATCAAGGCCCAGGAGCCACTTGGGGATGTACACTAATCAGTGGGATAGTATCGTAGTAATAGTTAGTACTGGGGATTTGATAGGTGTCATTACTTAAGGGGGCAGTTCATCAGGAATTTGTTTGTGTTGGACTTGAAGACATCTAAGTTGAATTCAGGGGGGGAAACAGGCAAATGGCAGAGAGTTCCACAGCCGTGCAGTTCTAAGAAAGAAGCTTTGTTCATGGAATCTAAGTTTTGATTTAGGCACAGACAAAGAGTGGGGCAAATTATTGACAGTGGTTTCAGCTAGTCGGGTAAGATTGCCGGGGGGGGGGACCAGAGAATGGAGCTCAGACAAGCACTTGCCATGAAAATAACGATAAAACAGAGACAGGCTCGCAACGTCTCTTCTGTGGGAGAGAGGTTGCAGAGACGAGCAAAGGTCATCCCTCACCAAGCTATGAAGTCTATTTTGTACTCTGTCAAGCCAGGATAGACTGTTTTTAGCAGCTCCTGCCCAGATGTGGCAGCAGTACCCCATCCTTGGACGTACTTGGCTTTTATACAGATAGAGAATTGCATCATTAGTGAGATATCTTCTGGAGCGCGGTAGAAGGATCCCACCATTTTCCCAGCAACCTTGGCCACAGACTTGATGTATGTGTTCCATTTCAGATTAGGAGTAAAGGTCAAACCCAGAAGCTTATCAAAACATAGGGCCTCTCCTAGACGAGAGCCACTCATTTCAATCGATGCCAGATGGGGATCAGAGCGTTTATGATGTAATGATAGGAGCTTGGTCTTAGATGCATTAAAGGTAACCAGCCACCTCTTCCCTCACTGAACCACGCGCTCAAGATCTGAGGACAGAGAATCAGAGAGATTGTTGCCATTTACTGCCTTTGATGTGTTGCCATAAATAGTCGTGTCATCAGCATAGATGTCAACGAATGATTTAAGTATGTGTTTTGGGAGATCATTGATGTAGATCAGGAAGAAAGTTGGGCCCAGGATGGACCCCTGAGGGACTCCAGCATTAATACTATGGGCCTCTTATTTCTGCCCATCAACCACTACTCTTATGAGCCTATCAGAGAGAAATGATTTAATGATAGAGAAAACATTTCCAGTTATAGCTGGAAATCTTGTGAAGTAGGCCTTTATGCCATATCTTATCGAAGGCCTTTGATATGGCAAGAGCAATTGTCCTAGAAATGAAGCCTTTTTCTAGAGATTCGCTAATTCTATGTGATATAACTGTTAGCACGTTAGCTGTAGATCTAGCAGAATGGAAGCCATATTGCGTGTCACTAAGAAGGTTATTTCTGCTGAGGTAGTTGACTACTTGGGTGGTTGACTACGTGGCTGACGACAATGAAGCAGCTGACGTGAGTTATAGAAGGTACTACCCTACACCCAAAAGGAATATGCCAGGGATATCAGATAGAAAGTCTGGTCTAAAAAATAAAATTATGAAGTCAGTTGGAAAAGGGCTGACTTGAGAAAACAAAAAAAAAGTTTTGTTTTTTTGCTTTATGGTGTCTGATCTTTCTTAGCCGTGTAGATATAGAAAAAATGTACTAGAATTTAAAAATGTGTACATTTTTTGAAAATAAGGATAGAAGGAATGTTAGAGAATGGATCGGGAGAATGAGAGAGAGGGGGGGAGGTGTGTAAATTATATTGAGACACGTTGACCGGAAGTCAAGATCAGCTGATCTTGACTCCCGGTCAATGTGTCTCAATATAATTTACACACCTCCCTCTCTCTCTCTCGATCCATTCTCTAACAATATGTCTCTTAGCGATGCCAGTTTGTAATTTTAGTAACCATTCATTTATGAAGCGTAGAATTGGATCCCGGAATATGAGAATGATCAGAGCTCAGCCAATCAGAATGGATGGAGTTTGGCAAGGGAGCCGTTATTATTTATGAATAGGGAACTGAAGATTATGTTAGGTGTACATATTTATTAGCCAATTATCGGTGGTGAAAGCATGAAAGTGTAGAATTTGGTCTGGTGATAATTGGGAGTACTGGTAGGACTAAATATTTAGAGAGAAAAATAGGGGCTTCTTTCTCTAAACATGTTGCGCTTGTGATGGTGTTGCTCTTAGGATGCAATGTAGCATTTTAATATCACAGCTGAATGTGCATAAAATGGTGTTCGAAAGCTACATAAGATAGTGACTATTAGCCCAGATGTATTGAATTTGTATATGACATCTGTTGTTTCAAACCTACAACATTTTGGTCCAGAGGAGAATTTCTGTAATCATTTTATTATATAGAAGAGAAAAAAATATGTAAAAGTTGTGTTTGTTTATGCAACTATCTTTATAAACAAGCTTGCAAATATTAAGTACAATTTATTCTTTAAATTAATACAT
The DNA here is from genome assembly GCF_053919585.1 of Euprymna scolopes. Lineage (NCBI taxonomy): Eukaryota > Metazoa > Mollusca > Cephalopoda > Sepiida > Sepiolidae > Euprymna > Euprymna scolopes. The sequence goes on along the minus strand of NC_136520.1, from coordinate 59,144,890 downwards.
ATAGTAAACCTAGTCTCTTTATCGTTTTTTTTTATCATCTGTAGGAAATAAATATTTGATTCTAGTGTGCTAGTTTCCTTTATGGATCATTGCAATCTGTGTGTTTTTTTTTTCTGTCATTCAAAGCAAAAACTTGAATAACTACCACCGCTGTAAATAATTCATCTTTCTTCCTCTGTATACCTAAACCTAAACAGAACTTCCATGAAGAAAATTTCTTTATAAGAAATACTCGTCTGCAGAACACAGTACCAAAGGGCTGCTACCCAGTTAACTGCAACATGGTTGTTTTCAAGTCCAATTTTAAATTCTTCTTAAATAATCAAATTCTGCCTAGTTTGAACTATCATATCCAATGCTTTCAAGATGTTGTCTCGTCCACCTGATGAATTCATTAATTCTTATCCTCAAGTGATTTTTAGGTCTTGATAAACAATGACTCTTTAGTACAAAAAATAAAAAATATAGCATCCCCCTCGCAATAATCCCCCCTCCCCAAAAAACAGCAAAATAGTACCTGTTCAGGATAAATGTTGTCCAAGTACCACTTAAAAGATGTACAGCGAAGACGTTTCCGTAAAGCTTTCCGTTCAGTAACATCCCCAAAATCTGTGTTCAAACGAGCATTGGGAAACATTCGGAAGAAATATTCCTGCAAAACACAAAAAATAAATTGACGATTTTTTTATAGAATTATTAATGGCATCATGTGTAGACGAATTTATAAACAAGATAAAAAAAAAGTAATTTAAAAAAAAAAAGTAATTTAAAAAAAAAGTAATTTAAAAAAAAAGTAATTTAAAAAAAAAGTAATTTAAAAAGCAAGTAATTTAAAAAAAAAGTAATTTAAAAAAAAGGTAATTTAAAAAAAAAGTAATTAAAAAAAAGTAATTAAAAAAAGTAATTTAAAAAAAAAGTAATTTAAAAAAAAGTAATTTAAAAAAAGTAATTAAAAAAAAGTAATTTAAAAAAAAAGTATTTTAAAAAAAAGTAATTAAAAGAAAGTAATTTAAAAAAAAAGGTAATTAAAAAAAAGTAATTTAAAAAAAGTAATTTAAAAAAAAGTAATTTAAAAAAAGTAATTTAAAAAAAAAGTAATTTAAAAAAAAGTAATTTAAAAAAAAGTAATTTAAAAAAAGTAATTTAAAAAAAAGTAATTTAAAAAAAAAGTAATTTAAAAAAAAAGTAATTTAAAAAAAAAGTAATTTAAAAAAAAAGTAATTTAAAAAAAAAGTAATTTAAAAAAAAAGTAACTTTTTTTTTCTAATGCATGAAAAACAAAAGGAAATAGTTTCTGGGATTTGATGCTGTTCTATATACAACTAAGAGAGAAAGAGAGGGAGAGAAATCAATACTGATTTACAAGGTATACCTCCTTTTCAAAAAGAAATCTCAACTTAATTCGGAGAATGTTTTTATCTGGAAGCTGAAAGCCAAAATCAGAGGAGTGTTTATTATTTAAAAGTTTAGTTTCAAATATTTTCTGATAAAAAGAAACCTTTGTAAATGATCGCAAACTGGAATTTAGTTACTAATAAACGATTACACAATTTTTTGGGGGCATTTCATAAAAATAAGGCATTGGAGTTAAACTCAAGCCATCCCTTCTGGGAGATCTTTAGCATGTTTTTGCTCACTTCAGTCGGGGGGAGGCGTAGAGGTATTTTATGCATATCAAAACAAATAACAGAAAGAGAAGTGAAATAAATGTACCCGATACTGATCCATCCAGACGTAAGCCACCCGGAGTGAATTTTTCAGCATTGTGTTCTCGCCATTTGGAGACGTGTACGGGCGCCTTTTTCGGAAAACATGGCCAACTCTTGAGCATGGTATTATTTCAAGACGTCCTCCACACATCCAAATCTGCAATGTATTTAAAGAACAAATGTTACAAAAAAAAAAATTAATTTTCATCTAGTCATTGTTGCATTTCTGCATAGCTTGACGTTTCTGATTTTTGAGATGAGGATTGGTTTCTCGTCTTATTTGGATTCTTCAGACTACTGTTCTCATCTTGAGTGTGATTTTTACAACGTTTCAGTCGATGTAACCTCGAACCTTTTTCAGGTGTATCTTTTCGAACTTGAGAATGTTTCTGTTGAACTCGGAACTTTGGACGAACGGGATGGAGAAATTTCAATTATGGATATACTTTTAAACTTTTGTTGAAACTGTAAATGCTGAAACAAAGAGACTAAGTAAAGAATTAAAAGAAACCTTCTTCAGGTGTATCTTGTCAAACTTGGGAATGTTTCCGTTGAATTCGAAAATTTGGACGGAATTTCGAGCAGAACTCTTTATTTACTTCACAGGGATAGCGTGCTCTGATTCTGTCAGCCATGACTGGATAGAGGTCCTAAGTAATTAGCAATTGTATTTTTCAGTCACCCACACTGAGGATTGAACCTTCAACCTTCAGGAGAAGGTCACTTTTACAATTTATTTTTCCAAGTACTCTAACCACTGCAAAATGTTATGAAAATCACACTTAAGGTGAAAACAGTAGTCTGATGAATACAAATAATATGCATAGCTTATCTGAAACTACTTAAGCATACAACTAAACTATAATGGTGAAGGGTCTATCGAATCTGCCCTATAAAAACCAACTCAAAAAGCTTAATCATCTCTTCTTTGAGCATGGATAACTCTGAGGTGATCTCATTTTGGCCCACTATCTCATCAACGGGCATTATGATACACCTCAGAACCTATCATTCACTCCTGCACCAGAAAGATGTCTAGGCGAACACTACAAGAAAATATAAGTAAAAAAAAATGTGAGTTTTCTTTTGGTCACTATTACATTTCTATTATGTATAGCTTGTCTAAAACTATTTAAGCACACAGATAAAATATAATTCATAGCACGAAATATCCAAATCACCACCTCAAAATAATAATTCACGTGACATGCCCAATCTCAGCAATTTAACATTTTTTATGAGAATTTTCAAATTGTTTAAATTAGTTTACTAAAATCCATCTAGCATTTAAAAAAAAATGTAACCAAATTAATAATAATCCATGGAGCACAATAACCAAATCACCACAACGCTTAAATATTAATCCAATCTTGACAATCCACTCAAGTCTTCACACATCCACATCTGCAACATAAAAATCAAATGTTAAGAAAAAAAAAACATGAATTTTCATCAGATCACTGCTGCATTTCTACTATACATAGCTTATCTAAAACTACTTTAGCATACAACTAAACTATAATGGCACAGGATCTTTCGGATCTGCCCTATGAAAACCGATTCAAAAAAGCTTAACCGTTTCTCTACTTTGAGCACTGACGATTATGAGGTGATCTCATTTTGGCCTATTATCTATCGCCCTCACAACAGTAGGGTTGCAATCTTTAAGAGCATATCCGAGAAAATTGACCACATCCTGTCTTCTCATCCTTCGGCTAACATTCACATTTGCGGTGACTTCAATGTCCATAATGTGGAATGGCTGACCCACTCAAATAAAACCGATGACGAGGGGAGGTTTTGTCATGATTTTATCATTGTCTATGACCTCACTCAGATTGTTCATGAACCCACCCGTGTGCCCGATACACCCTGTCAATATGCAAGCCTTCTAGGCCTTTTCCTCACAACTTCCCCTGAGCCGTGTTCATGTTCCGTTCTATCTCCTCTGGGATCCTCTGACCACTCCGTTGTATCAGTTAAGATAAAAATGAAATGTAATAAGTCTTCAGACGTACCTCTCCACCGTACTGTATATCGATACTCTATGGCTGACTGGGATAGCTTCCATACATTCATATCTGACCTACCTCTGCATTCCATGTTTAAAAAGGATGTGTCCTGTATAGTATCAGACCTGACCGAATGGTTAATTGTAGGCATAGACCGATTCATACCATCCAAAAAATTCCAACAAAAACCTAACAGCCAGCCATGGTTCTCCCCTGAATGTGCTGCTGCCATCGCGCACAGAAATCACTTTTTCCATAGCTACCAACGTAATAGATGCACTGAAACTAAAGCTGCTTTCAGGACTGCCAGCAACCACTGTAAAAGAGTCTGTTAAATCCAAAGTAGCTGAGCAGTGGCTTGGTTCCCACCAGTTCTGGCAAATAGCAAACAGGATCTTGAACAGAAGCGTGCGTTCTATCCCAACTATTATCAATGGACCTGAGGTCATCTCGTCAGCATCAGACAAGGCCAGACTATTTGCCAAGAACTTTGCAGCTAATTCTACCCTATGCAACAATGACCGTCAACTTCCTGTATTTCCTCCTATAACAGACAACACGCTATGCAACATACGATATCATAAGTTAAAGGAACTTCTGCAATTGTCAGTAAAGGGAAGATTATTAGTCGTGTGTGATGATATATGGAAGTGAAAATCTAGCCACTGAGAGTTGAAGACATGTGCTGCATGGGTTCTATAAAATACTTTATAACAGACATGAAGGGGAAAACAAATAAAAATGCATCCAAGGCAGTGGCGAAAATTCTAGAGGAAGGCCTCAAGTCTGTAGCAGAATGGGGGGACAAAAATGGATAGTAACATTCAATGCTGCGAAGACTAAGTTTCTTTCCTTTAATAACTACAAGAAACCTTCTCAACCACTGTACCACGTGCTCAAGATCAGAGGAGAGGGAATCAGAGAGAGCTTTGTCATTTAGGGCCTTTGATGTGTTGCCAGAGATAGTCGTGTCATCAGCATAGATGTAAATGAATAATATAAGAATGTATTTTGGGAGATCATTGATGTAGATCAGGAAGAGGGGGACTCCAGCATTAATACTGTGGGCCTCTGATTTCTGCCTATCAACCACTACTCTTATGAGCCTATCAGAGAGAAATGATGTAATTATGGAGAAAACATTTCCAGTTATACCGTAGCTGGAAATCTTGTGAAGTAGGCCCTTATGACATACCTTAAGAAAGGCCTTTGATATGTAAAGACCAATTGCCCTAGAAAGGAAGCCTTTGTCGAGAGATTCACTAATCCTATGGGATATAAATGTAAGCACATCTGCAGTAGATCTAGCAGAACGGAAACCATATTGCGTGTCACTAAGAAGGTTATTTCTGCTGAGGTGGTTGACTACTTCTTTATTTAATATGGATTCCAGTAACTTACTCATGACACAAGAGGCTTATTGGTCTGTACTGAGAGGGAGATGACTTATCACCTGAGTTCTTAAGTACAAGGCACACTGATAAGGCTTTCCAGGGTGTTGGGAAGCTCTTCTCCTTAAGTTAAACAGTTTTTAAGTAAGTGGGCTGGTGCATCTGCTACTAGTCTCTCACTCTTAGACAGGGTTCAAAAGAGAATCTCCAACCTAATAGGTCCCGCACTGTCAGCTAGGCTTCAACTGCTGTCCCATCGAAGAAATGTTGCATCCCTCTGCTTGTTTTACATGGTAGGTGCTCCAATGAACTACAAGCCATTGTAACCCCTCAACGTAAATACCTTCAGCAAACCGAAGCAGCAAAATTCCACCCCTAGACAGTAGAAAGCCCTCTACTCTAATAGTTTCTTCCCCAGGATTGCTAGACTTTATAATTCACTTCCGGGTTCCTACTTCCCACACTGTACTGATATGCATAAGTTCAAGTGTAATGTGAACAGACATCTTGCTGCTCAACTCCCTAAATAGTACTCCTGCAAATTATGTCCCAGACAGTAACCCCTACATTAAAGTGGCACTGTGCCTTGTTTGGGGTGAAAATGCAATAAAAAGAAATGACATGATGGATGTGTAATGTGAGTATTAAAGATAGGCTTGGTTCTGATGATCTCAGAGGAAGATTAGAGGTGGCCAGTATAGGGAGACTTATGCAGACCTTGATGAAAGATTGAGTTGGTTGGTTGTGTTTAATGGCCTATCAACCTCTAAAGGGTCATTTAAGGCCAGTAATATTTTTGCTCTTTTTTAAAAAAATTATTTGATCTTAAAAAATAGTTTATAAGGAATCCTGTTTAGAAAAATATCTTCCTTTAATCCCTTTGTTACTGTTTTTCAAAGTAAAATGTTGTCAATTTCTTTAAAATGTTGTCAATTTTTTTAAAATGTTGTCAATTTTTTGAAAAGTTTGTTTTCAAAAGTAAAATGCTGTTCATTTCTTAAAATGTTTGTTTTCAAAAGTAAAATGTTGTCACTTTCTTGAAAATTTTGTTTTTAAAAGTAAAATGTTGTCACTTTCTTGAAAATTTTGTTTTCAAAAGTAAAATGTTGTCACTTTCTTCAAAATTTTTTTTTTAAAAGTAAAATGTTGTCACTTTCTTGAAAATTTTGTTTTTCAGATTAAAATTTTTTAAGTTTGGAAGTCAGTATCTTCAAACAGAGAAGTAAGGAAGAAAGAAGAAAATAGTTGGGGATGGATGATTGTTTTTTGTTTGTTTTGGCTTTGAAAAACATAATTAAGTTTTGCAAAGAGATAAAAAGAAAAAAAAAATTAATGTATGGTGCATTTGAGCCAATATCATCAGACAACCTGATCTGGTAACACTAGTGAGAGATTGTGTTGGTAAATATAGAACAGTTCAGGTAGTAGGTCCAGTTTAAAGTGGAAGGCCGAAGAAAAGATGGGAGCAAGTGATAAGAATGGAATTAAGAGAAAGAGGGATAAATAAAGACCTATTCAGAGATAGGTTAGTTTGGAAGTTAATTTTTAAAACCATCCAACGCGTGCCAACATGTAAAACTTGATGTTGACCCTGATGAAGACAATACTTACACGGCATCAAAAAATTGTAGAAGCTTTGGTATCGGAAAATTTTAAATTAGAATCAAAAATGAATTTTTGGAAAATTAAAATCAAAGAAAAACTGGTTCTTTTTGCAGAATTTATTTGCAGAATTCCCAGTATAATGAAAACAAAAATAAAGGAAAATCTCTATCATGTGCGTACCCATGACAAAACGAAAATATCATATTCCAAAAATCATATAAAGTGATCAAATAGTTTTATTTTTATAAAGAAAAACATTTTTAATTGATTAATGTGAATTTGTAGGCATTATAACATAAATCTAGGAAGTATGAATTATTGAGTTACTCCCCTTGTTTCTTGATATTTTTTTTTTTTAAAATGGCAGGCGAGACAGTCACTCCTTGGATGTTTATAAAATTTGATTTTCTTATTTCCTATCTCTACTTTTTTTTTTACAAAGGCATCATCACTTATCGAGGCCCAGAGACCACTCGAGGATAAGGGTTAAGAGTGTACAGTAGTCAATTGGACAATATAGTAATTGTTAGTAATGGAAATTTGGTAAATTTGTTAACTTAAGTGGAACAGCTCATCAAGAACTTGTTTACGTTGGACTTGAAGACAATCAGATTGTAGTCAGCTGGAAAGCAGGAAAACGGAAGACAGTTCCACAGGCGTGCAGTTCTAAGAAAGAAGCTTTGTTCATGGAATCTACATTTAGGTTTAGGCACAGATAAAGAGTAGGGGGAATTATTGATAGTGTTTTGATCAATTTAATAAAAATAAGAGAAATCTGCATGCTATACATACTCATGACATAACGAAAATTGATCAAGTAGTTTTATTTTTAAATAAGAAAATCAAATTTAATGGCTAAAATGTGAGATGCATTTACTTTAGACATCTAGTGATAGAAATGATATTTAAAGTGAAGTCTGACCGACTGATGTATCTGAAAATAAAAAGTTGTTTTAAAATTGTCTGATTTCTGAGACTTCCAGGTATTTAAAAAAATAAATAAAAATGTTCAGTTTTTGGTAAATGTTCAAAAATTAAAATTTGCAACAGTCTCTCCTACAAAACCCTGCCAATTTCTTTATTTTCGTTTTTTAATATGGGAGGAATTCTAGAATGAAAATACAAAGAAAAGCCATACCCTGAAAGATATTTCCAGATTTTCTCCTCCCCAGAGGTCCATACCAGGGTCATACTGGCCCATTTCTTTAAAGTAATATCTGTCGATAGCAAACAGACCACCCGCCATGGTTGGGGTTCTGAAAATAAAAACATATCAACTTTTATAAAATTCTTGCAATAAATATTATCATCATTCCACACATTTATATAAACCCTTTGCTAATATTTACTTAAGAACAAAATTATGGACAGGAAGTAAGTGCGTAACTGAATTGAAAGGGAGTAAGCATCAAATATTTGGTTTCCACATTTTAAACTGTAATTCAGGCCATTAAATTAGACGTGAGCCTTTTTAAAATATTAAGCCTGATCTGGTTATATACTCATTTCCTGTTTATAATCATAATTCCTGGTCATGGCTGGTGGAACAAGAATAAGATAATATCTCGAAAATATCGGGATCTCCACACATGGATTTTTTCCATGTTGATCCTACTCGAAATCACGGAATCCCATCACCCAAAGACAACACTTGTGTTCATTTGTTTTTTTTAATCTAAAAAACATACATTTTACCATTTCATAAAACAGTTTACATCGATTTACATAACAATGAATCACATTTTTCCACGCCAGAAAAAAAAAATTCCTAAGAAAAAACCGTACAATTAGAGAAAAAAAAAATTTTTTTCACATTAGCAAAACCTGTCCCTTGTTTCTTCACAAAAAAAGTACACATTGTTTTTCCTAAAAGTACATGGAGATTTTACAGTTTACAAATTGCAACGGAGTTCGACATGATGCATCTGAGAAAGGTTGGAGGTTATGTTAGCAAAAATGTTTAAAAAATAGGATGAGAACAATACTCTGAATAATCAACCCTCATCCTAAAAATTCTGAAACATAAAATTAGCCGAACCAACTTTCCAGTTTCATCTTTTAATAACAGGCCAAAAGAGAAAATGTTTCTACTCTAATAGCCAATTTCCTCGGACTGATTACTTTTGAAATGCATTTCATACTCTCTGTTTTTCCGACTGTATTAACATGCAGAAATTTAAATGTAATGTGAATAAACATCCTGTTGCACAACTCCACATTTAGGTTATAAAAACCCTACATTCCCACCAAGCTGACCACTATCACAGTTGCCCCTTATGCTTCAGTGGCAATATACCTTATTTGGAGTAAAAAAAAAAAAAAAAAAATCTAAAATCTAAAAAAAAAAAATTCCTTGTATGCAAGACAGAGGTTAATACCTTTCCCCACAGAATTAGTATAAACATAATTATAGTTTAACCAATTAATAGAAATATGATCAATAAATAAGTGCATACTTACTCGATCGGGTAAGACACAGCCTCTGTGTTGTCTCTATATTTGAAAGGTAAGGGCTCCCAATGATATTCCTGACACTAATTCAAAAAATCGGCTGTTACATAAGCTAAGATGTGAGTATAACACCCAAAATGAGACCATTAATTTTTAGCTTTTGTTCATTAAGATAAAATAAAAATAAGTTGAAAAACTGGCCATCTATATACATAAAAGCGAAAATGTATTTATGTATGTATGTGTGTTCGCTTTTTCCGTATGTCTACAAAAGGATTTTTTCAGAGAAGCGGTTGGTGGGTTCACAACTTTTTAAAACTTTTTATATCACATATAAATCGTAATATCTCACAGTTAACAACGAAGCTTGCCTGTCTATTTAATTTGCTCGATTTCGGGAAGATAAATATTCAACATTTGTCGCTCGCCACATGTGAGTTAGTCTTTTTCCTATAACATCTTGGGAAAATAAAAATAAAAAAAAGCATTCCGCAGTAAATGAAATACTATCCCGCAGTCAAACTTGACCTCATTAACTCATTAAAATGGGCATCTGCCAAATTCAAGTCATTAAATAAATTCAAACGTGTTTCCGTTAGCATCTCGCAGTGGGGCAATGGCTAACGTCGCATGTTTTTTTTTTCACACTTTAATTTACAATGTTGCCTCAACGGTTCGGGTCCTCATAATTACTTTTTTTTTTTTTTAACCCTTCCACCCCCGGAGTTTCTACACACACCTCCAAACACCCGGGCAACGCCGGGTACCCCTCGCTAGTCTATAATATAAATCTCACCTGTCTGTTTAAATGTATGTATGTATGTATGTTTGCATGTCTGCCTAAAACTTTTGACAAAGGCGACGGATTTTCACAAAATCGGTATTGTTTTGGAGCTCGACCCTTCAGACGACAAATATCGAAAAATTGGCTAAAAACATTAATTTCTTCACCCTCAACTGGGCACTTTTCTACAAGGAGGGAGCTGCTTTTTTTTCGCCAATATTTTCAAAAGTCATCCCCTCTTTTTGATTGACTAGCCCTAATTTCAACCTTTGCCACTTTCGGTTTGGCGATGAATGCAATGGCAAAGACATCACTTTTTTTTTCATGTTTTTTTCCTCCTTTGCGGTATGGGTTCAAGCCTGCTGCCTACTACCACCTTTTTTTTTTTTTGCTCAACACACACCGTTAAACACCAAGGCGCCAGGCATCCAGGCTAGTCTATTATATAAAGGACAAATGTGTGCTGTATATCCAGCTAAAAGTAAAAAAATACAAAACAAACACCCACAAAGTTTGTATATTCTTAATTAGCATGGTGCAATGAACAAACACACAAAGATCTTCACAAATCTATAAAAAAAAATGCATACTTACTCAATTGGGTTAGATGCGGCTTCTTTATTGTCTCGATATTTGGGAGGCAAAGGGTCCCATCGATAATGCAAACCCCAACTGAATCCTCCTCGTACAAGAGGCGAGGCTTCGTAGAGAAACGTATCTGGATTTATTGTATCTATTACTGGGATCGTAACAACTTTACGATCTTCGGAGATACGACTCAGTAACGGTTGCAACCATTTTATGTTCACTTCGATGTGACTGTCAAAAAATACCAAAACCTATAAAAAATGAAAAGATTTTGATGTACATTATGAAAAAAAAAAAAGAAATATACAGCATTTTGATTCGAAAGAATTTAATAAAGAATCATAAATGAAATATATATATATATATATATATATATATATATATATATATAAGACCAAATAGTTAATAAAACATTAAAAAACACTTTGAAAACATATTTAATCTGAAAAGGAAACACTTAATAAGTGGATAGTCCTTAATCCGCGGAGTTTCGAAGAAATACTTTCCTTCTCATCAGAGGGTAGAAATTAGCAAAATGCGGGATCAGATTTTGCATACAAAAGTATTTGATGAAACTGCAAGTAAGTCAAAGATCTTACTTGATAACAAAAAGTGAAGCAGAGGGAATATGGTGAAGAAAAAGGTGATTTCACGTGCATGGATAGTCTGGTGAAAGGTAAAGTATCCAATGACGGTAAAATCCAATATATATATATATAGTAATTTATAAAATATATGTGGCAATTAAGCTACACTGAATATTCCGCGTTTTCATCCACTCTAGGACTCTTCAGGCATAAGTGTAGCTTAATCGCCATATATATTTTATAAATTACTAACTAGCTCTACCTACTTAAAGTTTACGCATAAATCTATACTTTCGTATATTAATTTTATGTGAGTAAATTAAGTAGTTATATATATATATATATATATATATATATATATATATATATATATATAGGACCATTAATAACAGCTCAAGCATATATATATATATATATATATATATATATATATATATATAGGACCATTAATAACAGCTCTAGCAAAAGTTACATTTAAACCAGGACCAAACTCAAAGAAAACCAACCTGCCTCCTCCCTTGAGGCTTGCATTTACTAATATCCGCGGGCTTAGAACTAACTTAGATAATGTTGAGTCATTTCTCCTTGTAAACACCCCGGATATCTTAGCATTAAGTGAAACTAACCTTAACTCCTCCATTCCCTCTAACCACTTTAACATGCCTGGTTATCTCCCACTCTACTGTAAGGACTCGGACAGACATATGCATGGACTTGGAGTCTATATTCGTAACACCCTCCCCCTGACTAGAGAAATAAAACTAGAATCAGAGGACCAGGCCGCACTGATGAGCTGTGAAACAGCGAAACAGTACTGTATGTGGATGACTATAATGCTCCTCACCTTGAGTTGAGCATATTGAGAAGTGAAACACGAATTACCATTAGCATATAAGCGACGCTCTTTGTGTAAACAAATCAAGCGGAGGTATTTCGGACGATGTCAAGCATCGTTAAACTCACTACTCGTTCAAGCAGCCGCCAATAGCGTAATGGTTAGGAGCCTTGACTGCCGTACAAACGGTCGGGTTTCAATCCTGGCTTGAGGTAGTTGCCTGTCTAGCCGCACTGATAAACAGCGAAACAGTACTGTATGTGGATGACTATATATATATATATATATATATATATATATATATATATATGTACTAGAAAAATACTTGCCCCCAGTAAAGAGTAAATCAACAACGACCCATTGAACAACATTAGTCTTTTTTCTTTTCATTATTTACAAAGAGGAAGGAAGAAAGAAAATAAAACTAGACTTCACTATCCAATGAGCTGGCTAGTACATGTCAATGAGAAAGACAAACAGCTGCTTCTGTCTATGA
>NC_136520.1:59062432-59129932 GCF_053919585.1 Euprymna scolopes | reverse complement strand
GAAGCGAAACCAATAACAAAATTTTGTAAGCAAAAAAAAAACAGAATGGGTGTGGAGAGGTGGTATAGTAAGGGTATTGAGCAACCCAAGTTCCTATAAAAAAATAATTAAATACCCGTGAGTATCCGGTGCAAGCGAAAAAAAAAAAAAAAAAAAATTAGCCATGATAGTGAAAAAGGAGGTAAAAAAAAGCAAAGCTGTCTCACCCATGCGACTTGTGTATGTGAAGATTGCAAAGTGTGAATGACTTTGCAAAAATGATGACGCTAAAAACTGACCCAACCTTGCAAAAAACAGCCCAGTTGATGGTCAAAGAATTAATGTTTTTGGACAATTTTTGGATATTTGTCGTCCGAGAAATGGATCTTTCTAACAATACTAGTGTGTCAAAAGTTTTAGCAAGACATACAAACATACAAAACATACTCCTGATCTGAAATGGAACACATACATCAAGTCTGTTTCCAAGGTTGCTGGAAAGATGGTGGGATCCTTCTACCGTTCCAGAAGATATCTCACTACTGATGCAATTCTCTATCTATATAAAAGCTAAGTACGTCCAAGGATGGAATACTGCTGCCATATCTGGGCAGGAGCTGCTAAAAACAGCCTATCCTGCCTTGACAGAGTACAAAATAGACTTCATGGCTTAGTGGGGGATGCCCTTTTCTCTACCCTGCAACCTCTCTCCCACAGAAGAGACGTTGCGAGCCTATCCTTGTTTTATCGTTATTTCCATGGCAGGTGCTCGTCTGAACTCCAATCTCTGGTCCCCCCCTCGCTAATCTTTCATGAAAAACACCCATCTAGCTGAATCCACTGTGAAAAATTTCCCCCACTCTTTATCTGTGCCTAAATCAAAACATGGATTCCATGAACAAAGCTTCTTTCTTAGAACTGCACGCCTGTGGAACTCTGTTCCGTCTGCCTGCTTCCCACCTGACTACAACCTGGATGTCTTCACGTCCAACGTTAACAAATTCCTAATGAACCGCCCCCTTAAGTAAGCATTTCATCACATTTCCACACTAACGTATTGTACTTGCAATAACCCTTATCCCTGAGTGGCTTCCCGGCCTTGATAAGTGGTGACCACCGCGTAAAAAAACAAAAAACAAAAAAAAAACACATTCACACACACATACACACATTAACAGACAGGTGAGATTTATATAATAGATAAAGTTGTCATTAGGTCAAAAAGAATAAAATCACAGTTATGCGAACTTACTAATAGTGTCACCAATGACAATTGACTACTGAATTTTGTATAATGATAAAAGTGTTTGAAAATTGGTCAGGAGATAAGGGTTCAATCCTTGGTCAAGCCATATCAAAGACTCAATAATATTTTATGGTCTCTTGCGAAATGCTCAGCATTATAAGACGAGGATCATGAGTATATGTAGTAATTCTGAAAAAAGAGTGGCACTCTCCCCTACACCTCAATGTAGTATCTAATGAAAACAGAGTCTTTTGGTTACCTTCGATTATGGTTGACCACTTTACTATTTTAATTAAAATGCCATAGTTTTAAATTTCTCCAAGCAAAAAAATATATATTTATATATTCGTGTGCAAAATGTAAATGTTTTACTTAAAAAAAAAAAATGCATATTTTAATGTAAGCATTAAAATGAGATTATCTCTATATAAATAAAATTAACTCATTTTTTCCTGTCTGATTTTGACATTAATAGGATTAAAAATCAAGATATTTCATGCAAATATAATATGCACAAACGGCAGTACAATATATGAGGTGTGTTATAGGCTTATTATTTCTCAAATTCCTCGATAATCTTAGATTTCTATACTTTTTCTGCTGAGAAGTCACGGCCAAAATCGGTTAAGATCAATGGAAGTGGTAAAATATTTTCTCTCTAAAAAATTCCTCCTCCCCCTGCCACCACTTAACACCGTTTGGGGATCGTTCACAAGGAACAGTTGAGAAGAGAACACCGGTTTGGCTTCGTAGTGCTTTCATGTGAAGTTATTTAAAATCACTAAACTAAGCTGCAGTGCTCTGTGGCGTAGTGGTTAGCGTGCTGGACAATTCACATTATATTTTCACGTTCGCGCCAACCTACCGTAGTCGTTTTTTTTTCGTTTTTTTTTCCTAAACAACTGGAATGGACTTTTCTTGGTGGCCGAACTGTTAACGTTGCAGATGTTTTTTTTTTTTTTTTTTTCACACTTTATTTTCCTACTTTTACTCATGACTCCGGGTTTGATCCTTCCTACTTACCTACCATAACATTTTTTAAAACTCCCCCCCCCCCGTCCCGGAAACAAACACTCGGGCAACGCCGGGTACCCCCGCTAGTTGATTAATATTGTTAATTATGCTGATAAACAATATCTAATATATAAAGTAAAGCCAGTCTCTTTATCACTTTTTCATTGATAGCTTTCTTCCTGTAAAATCAATATTTGATTTTAATCCAATAGTTTTTCTTGTGCTGTGTTGCAACATATTGTTAAGAAGGAAAAAAATGTAATTCGCATTAATTCCTTTCAGAAAATATTTTGTCCGAGCTGGAATTATTTTCAAATGGCCAACATCATAAAAATTAATGTAACTCTATAGTTTTCTTTATAGAGTTAGTTCTCTTTGATTTTAAAACAAATAAATTCTGAATTAATTTTTAAAAAAAAGACAGAAGCAAAACAAATTTCAAATAAATTCTCAACCAGGCAATGCCAGGTAGGTATAACTAGCGATAAATAAAGTAGATAACTTACGTCACCAGTTGCCTTTGAAGCACCAAACATTCGTGCACGAATCAAACCTTCGCGTCTTTTTGTTCGGAACAACTTTACAATCGGAGCATTTTCAGATAGATAATTTTGAAGGCCTTGAAGTTCAACTGCAAATTTAAATCAATAAACATTTATAAAATAAATAAATATAAGTTATAACAGAGCATTACCTCTCTTGTTAAAAAGCTTAAAGGAAAACAAGAACAGATATCATTAATGATGAATAGCAGGGCCAGTGTCAAAGCGTTGTCTACAAGAATTGAAGAAACTACTAGAAAAGACAAGAAAAACACTTCTTATCAAAAATACTAAAACTTTATCTATGAAACAAAAATGATTTGTAAATACAATGATACATTATAGCAAAATGGAAACAATCATTGAATTAAAAGATTATAAGAACAAATAGTTAATTAATGGGATGTCCTTTTGCACAGTAATATGTAAATTGGTTGCTTGCATGATGTCAATCCCAGACACCTGATCAGTATATGAGAAAGGTATTGTTCTATTTTGAATTTTTTTTTTTTTTTTTTTTTTACAGTGATCACCACTTATCAAGGCCCGGAAGCCACTCAGGGATAAGGGTTATTGCAAGTACATTACGTTAGTGAGGAGATTTGATGAAGTGTTTACTTAAGGGGGCGGTTCATTAGGAATTTGTTAACATTGGACTTGAAGACATCCAAGTTGTAGTCCGGAGGGAAGCAGGCAGACGGAACAGAGTTCCACAGGCGTGCAGTTCTAAGAAAGAAGCTTTGTTCATGGAATCCACGTTTTGATTTAAGCACAGATATAGTGGGGGAAATTTTTCACAGTGGATTCAGCTAGACGGGTGTTTTTCGTGAAAGATTGGCGAGGGGGGGGGACCAGAGATTGGAGTTCAGACGAGCATTCAGACGAATATTAATTTAGTGTTTTAATTTTAATGTCAGTGCAACAAATGGGCCAACTTTATAAATTGAGATTAAGCGATCACTTGTTTGAAGTATAATTTTAATAGATAGTTGTGTAAATATTAAATTTTTCATAGCAATAACATACTTTTATGGTTAAATGTTAATAGGATTTGTCAGGTGAAAGAGGTTATATAATATGATATTAGGATTAGCTTAAGCATCCCCAGACTTAAAACTTAAACTTAAACTTAAGCATTTCAGACCCTTTACCTACCAGCTTAAAGGAGAATAAGAACAGATATCATTAATGCTAAGTAGTGAAAATTGTGCTCATAAGTATCCTCACCAAAAATGATGACAAATTATCCAGTAAAATTTTAATTAGAAGTAAATATCAGTTTTATTGTATTTTGCTAAATCCAGTGACCCAGTAATTTGTAAAACAAGGGGAATACACTGGTATGTCATTTCTGCAACTATCTCCTTTGCTCATGTCATAAATTGACTTTCAAAATAATAATGTTATTATTTAGAAAACCATTCTTAACATGGGGAAAGAAAGAAAAGTTCACCTTATCTGAAAGTACGACCTCTTACAAGACTTACCTTCCTTGTTTTACATAACTCAAATAGTGAATCACACAAAACACAACAAGACCGATTTCTACTTTTAGTTAGAAAACCTTTTCAGCCTAGCTTGAATTGAAATAAGAAAATTGTATGAATTTGCTTTTATTTCATCTTGTATTCAACGTTCTGAAAAGAATACATCATTGTTTTAAAACAATTGTAATTTAAACGATTAGATTGAGTGAAAAACGCTATTTAAAATGATATATAAAGAAAAGGTATTATCACAAAAGCATTTTTTTTAAAATACATCATTTGAAGTCAAAATTAAAAATTTTCTTATTAACCTAAGAGTAAAATTTTAATTAAAAGTAAATATTAGTTTTATTTTCCTAAATCCATTGACCTGATCACAATTAATTTGTAAAACAAGGGAATAGATCAGTTTGTCATTTCTATAAATATCTTCTCTGCTCATGTTAAGAATGACTTTCAAAATAATGTTATTATTTATGAAGCCATTCTTAACATGGAGAAAAGAAAGAAAAGTTCACCTTATCTGAAAGTACGACCTCTTACAAGACTTACCTCCCTTGTTTTACATAACTCTTCACAACAAGTCAAATACTGAATCACACAAAACACAACAAAACTGATTTCTACTTTTAGTTAAAATTCTATCCAATATCAACTCAATAATTTTTCCCATTTTTTTTTTTTTTGTTAGGATATTTATTTTTGCTTGATATCTAAATATATCAAAGAGTTTTATTTGGAAATGCGATTTTCATAAATATTTTTAGGTGTATAAGCACCCCAACAGATACAGAAGGAAGAAGAAGGACAAAAACAAAAAACAACTGTCTCTACTTTATATAAAAGAAGATAAAATAATTGTGTGGTGAGAGTAAAGAGAAAACAAAATTAAAAAAAAAATGTCTTACTCAGTGAACTGGTATCATCGACCAATATGATTTCATGAAGCATTTCCTTTGGCGAACGATCAATGACGCTGTGCACAGAGCGAAGCAACGTTGTCAAGTGTTCATTATAAAAACAAATTATAACACTGGCCGATGGCAACAGAAGCTGGTAGGATTTTTTCTGGCATCTGGAATTAAGAAGATGAAGAAAAAGAAAGTCTGAATATCCAAATGTCTAAAATTTAAGGCTTATGCTTTAGGGGTCTTTTCTATCTCTATAAAAGTGAGAGAGAGAGAGAGAGAGAGAGAGAGAGAGAGAGAGAGAGAGAGAGAGAGAGAGAGTGTATGTGTGTGTGTGCGCGCAAGGATATTTCTCAACCTATATACTCAATGAATTTTTAAGTTACAGACTTGAAAATTGGTATGTAGTGTATTCAGACATGTGGAAAACCTTTTAATCGATTTTCATCTGGAAAAAAGAGCTGCTAAGGATTATAAAATTGAAAAATTGGTATGTGAGGGGTGACCATTGGATTATCTGTTTGCCAACTGTTTCACAAATGCGCATGCGTGAATGGTTCGCATGACAGATTCCTTATGTTAAGAATAAGTAGGTTTGAAAACTTTTTTAAACATCGTGTCAAGCTGGCCTAATAGCTATCATACTTGACTCACTCACTGTCTTTAGGTTTTGGCTTGGATCTCAGCTTGATATTTAAAATTTCTTTTTTACTTTTGTTTTTAGTAAACCGTTTAGAAAAAACATAATACTCGCATGCACATCTTTTAGTTTCTTTCCATTTTTTTACTTTATTTTTTTTTAAAAGAATTTAATGTTATATTTAATACAGGGCAACACCGGGTATATCTTCTAGTTGACAATAAAATAACATACATGCATATAACCTGTGTTTCAAAATTCAAAATGATTAGTTAATTAGTTAAGGAGTGACTCCTGTATATACAAATATGTAGACATATACCCATACCTAACTTTATATATATAGTAGCAGTTTAGCCCGTCTTTGCTCGGGCCCTATGTACTGTTCATAACTTTATGTGCATATGTATATATATATATATTAAAAAGTTTGACTCATGTTCAGGTAACCTACATCTAAAATTTCAAGTGTTTAGACCCAAAATTGGCAGAGGAGTTTGGGAGAGTCTATAAAAATCAACTCTTTCAAGTTTTACCTCTTGACAGCTAAATGTTTGCCCCCAAACTGATTAAAAAGCTTGCTGCATGTCTGAATACCCTTTGTGTAAAATTTCAACTGTTTAAACCCAAACTTGGCTGAATAGTTTGCTAGAGACTGAAAAGGTAAAATCTTTTGAACTTTGACCCCTTAGCAGCCAAATTTTCGGCCAAAAACTGATTAAAAAGCTTGCCTTATGTCATGTAAAATTTCAAATGTTTAGACCAGAAACTGTCTGAGTAATTTGGTAGAGACCGCAGAGGTCAAATTTTTTTTTAACTTTAACCCCTATTATGACCCCTTAACATTTATTGTTTCAGGCTCAAATCAAGTTATTAAGTTAGATCCATGTCCAAGAAACCTAGATCTAAAATTTCAATTGTTTATACCTAAAATTGGCAGAGGAGTTTGGTAGAGTTCTCAAAGGTCAAATCGTTGAACTTTGACTCCTTAACAGCCAAATTTCTGTTTGAAAATGGATTACAAAGATTTTCCCAAATCCAAATCTCCATACCCTGTATATCAAATTTTGAGTCTGTAGACTGAAAATTGACAGAGTTATTATGTCGGGAAATGTACATAGACAGACACTTTCACTTTTATAGATATATAAAAAACAATTATATATATATATATATATATATATATATATATATACTAGCAAGGCTACCCATCATTGCTTAGGACAAAAATGTAATATACTTTTATTAAAACTTCTATTTCTAAAACTTTCTCTATTTCTCTCTTCCCCCAGCTTAATCTATCCAAACCCTATCTTTTTCCTCAGTCCATTTCTCTCTCTGGATGGACACGGACACGCGCGCGCACACACACACACACACACACACAACTCTCCTATATATAAATTTTGTTTCTTTCTAAAGTAGTACATAAAAACTGGCAGAAAAAACGCCAAAAGAATTAATAATTTTGTTTTATTTATTTGCACTATTTTCTTTCTCTCTCTCTCTCTCTCCACTGAAACCAGAAACTTTTCTAAATTCGTTACATTTTTTTATATCAGCACCATCCATGTTTACTTTTTATTCCAATACATTAAACATTAGTTTTTTTTCATCTAGAATGCTTAAAATAAGGACCCCTCCCTTCACAAGTTTCGGTCGATTTGATTGGTTGGTTGCATACGTTTATCAGATTGAGGGAATTTTATAATGGTTAAAAACACCTATCACAAACTAAACAAAATGGTGTCATCCATAACAAACAATCAGATAATTTGAACCTAACATGATCGACATTTTTCTAAATAAATCTAAACTTCACTTACAATTACTTTACAGTGAAACAAATAAGTATCCTATACCTCTATAAGGCCACCGTTCGCCCATATATAGAGTATTGGTGTCATATTTGGGCTGGTGCATCTGACACTAGTCTCTTGCTCCTAGACAAGGTTCAAAAGAGAGTCGCCAATCTGATAGGTCCTGAACTGTCAGCTAAACTTCAGCCTCTGTCACATAGACGAAATGTTGCCTCCCTCTACCTGTTCTACAAGTACTTCAATGGTGAATACTCTGACAAACTGCAAACACTTGTGCTCCCTAGACGTAAATACCCCCGACAAGCAGCTAAATCCCACCCCTTCACAGTAGAGATCCCTAGATGCAAGAGAGCCTTCTACTCCAGTAGTTTCTTCCCCAGAACAGCTAGACTTTAGAATTCCTTTCTGGGTCCCTGCTTCCCCGACTGTACTAACATGCAGAAATTCAAGTGTAACGTGAACCGACATCTTGCTGCCCAACTTCCTATACAGTACCCCTGAGGCTTATGTCCCTGATAGTAGCTCCCTACAACAAAGTCGCAATGTGCCTTGTTTGGGGTGAAAATGCAATAAAAAAATAATTTTTAAATAAAAAAAGTCCAGTTAAAATTTTGTAGAAGATTAGATTAAAATGGAGGGATGTGCTTCTACAGAACTTGAACCCAACCAGATCTACTTGTTTTAAAAACTATGGGGAAAAAACTTTGCAATGTTGCTTTTGAATAGTTTAACCAAACAAAAACTTCTTATTCTAACTTTTCCTAAAAATAATAATGACAGCTTTCTGTAACTATTATGGACTTTCAACTAACATTTTCATACACAAATAGTACTTTATAAAGTTACATTTAAATTGAACATTGTAACGTAATCCCCATTGAGGAGCGTTAGAACTACGCTGAGGTAGCTTTGTATTCCCGGGTGATGCCAGATAACCCAAGGATTTAAGATAGAGAAGATAAATATAGATATATTTTAATTCACTGTCAAAATGGATATATTTGTTTTTTGGGGGGGTTGGAAGACCTCAGATATTTTGTTATTTGGGAAAAACTCAACAACAGGAAATGCGAGGATGTTAGACGAACATATTGTACTGGCTGAGTGATGGTTGGTGACCTCGAGGTTATGTGATTTTTAGTCTTGAATGGAGTCTCAGATAGTTGGGGCTTAGCGTGATTTCATTGGCTGGGGAGACTTCCACCTCACCCACATCGGTCTAAAATTAAACAAATGCGCTCTAAAATTAAACAAATTGCTCGTTGAATTTGGGGAGAACAGGTCGTATAAACCCACCGTTCCCTGGAGAGAGGACCCCTCCCCACCTCATCCATTCGTCAGTCGCTGTCTGTGAAGAGAGTTGAGACTTTGAAAAGAACTTACAATATCCGAATGAGAATTGTAAAAACATTTTGTACATAATTTTATGAGAATTAAGCTTTTGAAGATAGACTACAATCGTTTGTCTTTCTTCCTGCCTGCCACTTTGATATTCGCTTTCAGCATGCCAGATTTTATGTAACAGCCTCAGAGGAGTCTAGACGACACGTGCCGAGAATCCAGACAAATAAGAGTCCTAACCACTTCCTCAAAGGAGGCATTACACATTATAGCTAAAAAATAGCATAGTCCTTATTCTGCATAAGTACAAAACCATGTCTACACTGATGCAGCAAATCAGGATTGTGTAGGATGGAGAATAAGATGCTACTTATTTTGCTCCGGCTTGGAACAAAACAACAATAATCATACCTACATTGGTTACGGCCAGTGAACGACACTTGTTAAGGCAGCCAATGCCCATCAGTGACTGTGGGTAAATGCCAATACCCACAAGTAACCCCCTCAAAACAGTAGTTACTGTCTAAAAACAGCAGTAATCGACTTGAAATAGCAGTGCCAGCCCCATCAATAAATGACAGTAACCACTTTAAAATTACTGTCATTCACTGTCAATGACCAACAATGTCCGCCGTTGGATGACAGTACCGTCCAATGGATGAAACTGCACGAATATTGAAGACAGACAATTTCATTTCAGAGCAGTCCAATGGAAGCCAGTGACTATCAGTGTCCACTACAGGTATCCAGTGACAGTCAGTGAATGCCAGTGCCCAACAGTTGAAGACAGACAATTTTAGTTCAGTGCCGTACAATGGAGGCCAACACTGATCATGGTTGTAAGTGACTGCCAGTTGCAAAGGCAGCCAGTACTCACTAGTATCCGCAAGTAATTACCCCAAACCAACACTAATCACCAGTAACCCCACAATGACAGCCAGTGGCTTCCGCTAGCTGCCACTGCTAGACAATGCCCAACAGTAGAAGTCAGATGATTTCATTTTGGCCATGGCCACCAGTGCCTGCTATTTTCCAGGGCTGACAATCATAGTTTAATTTGTTTACAGGAGTAGAGGGGATCTTTACTGAATCTGTTTTGGCTTTATGTCATACTTCCACCGGGCAATGCCAGTGCACAGGTCCTACTCGTTATATATAAGAAATATTTTTATAATACTTACGCTGGATTACGAGTGTCAGGAATATCTCGATGGTAACCGAGTCTCTCACTTATGAGGACATTGAAAGAATATAACTGGTAACCTGTAAAGAAATAAAAATTAATTTTTTTTAGAAAAATTGTTTTGTTTTTTTAAATATGTTGCATATAATTTAACTTTTAAAATGGAAGAGATGTCAAACAAGAAAAATCCCTGGCTTAAAGTTTGCAGCAAATGGTGTCTGATCAAATTCAGTTCCTGATATTAAATTTGATTTGTAATATAACTTTTGGTGAGAGTTTTGGTTCCCCAAATTTATTATTATTTATATATTAATAGGATAGCCTGTGCGTTATTTTATTTATTTTGTGTGTCACGCTTACAATGGAGTGACTGTCGTTTAATTGTTATGGACTTCCATTTTTTATAATAAATAATTTTCCCAAGAATTCTTCATAAGTTTAGTTTCGGTCTCAATTATAACTGATGGCACTTAAGTCATCTACTTTTTTTATAAATAATTTTACCAAGCATTCTTTATAAGTTTTGGTTGCGGTTATACCTGAAGGAACTCAAGTTATATATATATATATATATATATATATATATATATATATATATATATATATATATAAGTTTTGGTTTTGGTTTCGATTGAAGCTAATGCACTCAAGTCATATGGATATAGTTTTTTTATTTTTAAAATCGCAACTTTATAATATATAAAAATTGATAGAACATTAACTCTATAATATACAAAATCTGCAACTTGCGTCACAAGTCCTATCCGTATGCCAAAAGATGTTACCATGACTGTATACAGACAGTGCTAAATTCTGTCGACATGGGCAGGTAACTTTTTCGACAATTGCACGAAACGGCCTAAAAACCCTTATTTTGGGCTTTTTGTGTGACTCAGCGTTGTTCGTTACGAACCATATATAGATAAGAACAATCTAGGGACTCATACCTTTCAGGGAAAAAAAGAATTTTTCAATTTGGTGCATCTGTTCGAAAGTTTTATTGGTATATATACACACATAAATAAATAAACATTTAGAATTTTATTAATAGTATAGATGAATGAGTCCTGTGTGGAATTTCCACAGGCCCCACTAGTTAATATCATTGTGAAATGATGATTAAAATTAAGAAAATCTGATCACATTCAAGGATGGATTATGACAAGTATTTGTTGATAGTGGACTTGAAGATGGCCACGTTGATGATTTCTCTAAAATGTCTTTCAGGAGGCAACCAGAGATTGGAGCTCAATCAAGCAATTTTCATGAAAATAATGATCGAGTAGAAAGAGACTAGCAACATTTCTTGCATGAAAAAATGGTTGTAGAGAATAGAAGAGATCATCTCCCACTAGATTACAAAGTTGATTTTGTGCTTTGTTAAGGCAAGTAAAAATATTTTGAGTGGCACCTCCTCAGACTTGACAGCAGTTCTCCACCTTAAGACATATCTTATTCTTATGTAGATGGGGGATTGCATCAGGAGTCAGATACTTTCTGGCAGGGTTGCGGAATTGAAGTAATTGTTGGAAGGAATCAGAGGTTTTGGAAAGAATCCAAACTGGACACATAATAATGGAATTGTTTGGGGTTTTTTTTTGTCACCAAAGAGTAAACAAACAGTCTGAATATTGGAAAACATAAAAATAAATAGTTGGAGTGGGCGTAAAAATTTTTGGAATTCTAGGAGTTGAAAGTGAACTTTTCACCTTTCGGCTCTGCAACCCTCTTCACTAAAGCAGTAAAATGCTCCAACCATTTTTCTCAGCAACTTTAGCAATTGATTGCATATAATTCTTCCATTTTAGACCTGGATTGAAAGTCAATTCAAAGAGCTTATTAAAACATGAATTCCTTGATGATTTTCACTGCAGCTAACAAAGTCTTGAGAGGAGTAGCATACACACACAATGAAATGAAAACTAGGGAAACTAGAAGAAGGCACAATATTTAGTTGAATTTATTGAACAATTAATGTTTAATGAATTTTATCAGTAATCTAGCAGGATATCTGTATAAGGAAAGGTACACCTCCTCCCTCCCCCCCAAAAAAAACAAACACTTTTTCACTTTTTAAAAAAAAATTTCTTATTATTTTGTTCAAGTTGGAGATGGGTCATCCTATCAAATGCTAGACTCAAATGTCATCTCATGAATTCCAAAAGAGTGATCTTTTCTTTTTTTCTTCAAGTGCAATTGTTTATATCTATTTTGCACTTGATTCATTGGGTATATTTATCAAGCAGTTTTTTTTTTTAATTCTCTTTTTAATGAGTCCAGTTGCTCCTATAATTACTGAAATGATGGCGATTTTCCTAAGATTCTAGTTTTAAATGTTAACAAGCTGTCTGAATATTGGAAAACATTAAAATAAGGAATCAGAATGGAAGTAAAAATTTTTGGAATCCTAAGAGCTGGAATTGAAAATTTTACCTTTCGATTCTGCGACCCTTTTTACTAAAGCAGTAGAATGCTCAAACCATTTTTATCAGGAACCTTAGCGACTGATTGCATATAATTCTTCCATTTTAGACCTGGATTGAAAGTTAATTCAAGGAGCTTATTAAAACACGAATTTCTTGATTTTGATTGCAGCTAACAAAGTGATCTCGGTCATGGAAGGAGCAGCTATGAAATGGGAACCAGAACAAGGTATGGTATTGTTGTGTTGTAACACAATAGTAAAAGAGGAAAATCAAGTTGAGGTTGGTTTAATTTGGTTGGTTGGTTGGTTGTTTTTGTTTTACGGCATATCAACCCTTTTCGGGTTATTTAATGCCGAATCCAAAGATTTTGAAGAAAATTTTTTTTTAATAGAATATATTTGTTTTCACGTTGGTTTCTATTTAACCCATAGTTGGGACCCTAACAGGTACTACCACTCCGGGTCAGAGTGGACCTGGGAGCAATGGTAATTAAAGGGTGGCTCCACACTCCCCAAAGCCCACAAGCTGGGGCCCTCACCACTGGATATAGTTTAAGGTCATATCCAGGACCCCCATTGAGGGACTTTTACCCTCTGCAGGGGGGCAGTCGGCGTACTCTAATGCCCCACCGACAGGGCCGAGGTTGGTTTAACAAACGAAGTGTATTAACATCACATGTACAAAGGTAGGAATATGAGTATAACTGACTAGCGCTCAGCGAGGCAGTGGAGTACTGTCGCTCCTTCTCACTGGTGTAGACATTACTGACACTATATATATAGTGAGAACCGGTGTAATTTCCTTTATGTATAGAAAGGCCGGTATAACAGATATTAAGTTGAATTGATCGAACAATTAATGTTAAATAAATATTATCAGTAATCTAGGAGAATATCTGTCTCAGGACGCATAAAATTACCCCACCCCTATTAAACTCCCCTGCCCGTAACAGAATAGTTTTTCACCACTTTTATGTCCACTTATAAAGATTAAAATCAAGATATAATGGTACAAAACTTTATGTATAGAATCTGTTTTAATCAAAATCCATTACATGATTTTGATTTTAGCATAATTAGGAGATGGGTTTGTCGATTTCAAATGGCGACAGAGATGTAAGTCACAAAGTGCATTCCAGACTTTTACGACTAAGGCATCAAAAGAGGCTGGCAAAAGTGCATTGAGAATGGTCATATAGAAAAATTAATTTTGAATCACAAAGGGTCTCTAACTTTAATGATACTACTCCTGTCTTCATAGTTCTCCAATGTTTTAGTTTTTAAGATAAAAAAAAAAAATAGGCCTTACTTTTGGAACCACTCTCATAAAACTATGAGAAAGACATTGAGTGTGCAAAGGGTGGAGGTGGAGGTGGGGGAGGGGTAGAAGGGAGACATGATGTCATTACCCTCTTCACGAATTGTTTTAAATTTTAACCTTTACGGTAAAAATTAACATTTTCAGAGAGAACTGTCACAAGAAGGAAAAGGAAAGTAACGTAAGACAATATGGGAAGGAGAAAGAAGAAGAAAGAAAAGATAGGAAAAGAGAAAAAAAAGTATGAGAAAAAGAGAACTGCACGCTTGTGGAACTCTGTTCCGTCTGCCTGCTTCCCACCGGACTACAACTTGGATGTCTTCAAGTCCAATGTTAACAAATTCCTAATGAACCGCCCCCTTAAGTAAACACTTCATCAAATCTCCACACTAACGTAATGTACTTGCAATAACCCTTATCCCTGAGTGGCTTCCGGGCCTTGATAAGTGGTGATCACTGTGTAAAAAAAAAAGAAAAAAAAGAAAGAAAAACAAGAAATAAAATTTATCCAAATAGTGATGACAAAAAAATTTAAAAAAAGGCTGCCAGGTCTGATATAAATATCACTTTGGTCACTGGGTATTCTGTTAGCTTTTTTTTGTTTACGAATTTTAAAATAAAATAAAAATAAAATAAAATATAAAAAAAGCAATTCTGACCATGGTTTCTTTTGTCCTCTTCCTGTTGTGTTTTTATAAGTCCAATCATATTCAATTGCGTTTCGTTTTGAGTCAAGGATTTATCTAGCATTTTTTTCCGTTTCCTCGCTTTCTCTTCCATCAGTTTCTCTATTTTCGCCTGTAGTTCCAGTTGTTCCAGTTTTTTACGATCCGCATCTTCCAACGACGGGTTTTGTCTCCCACGCTGTTTTCCAGCTTTCTTGCTGTTGTCATTGTTGAGTTCATTCAAACGTTTCTCAACCATTTCCTCCGATGGAGGCGTGAAGACAATCTGGGGTACAATCCGCATTCGTTTCTTTCCATTTGATTCGTTGCTGAGAAAATACTGAAACCCGACGACAAACACGATAACGACCACCAACAAACGGATCCATTGTCGTTTTCTGGGTAGCCGCATTCTTTTAGAAGGATTTATTTTTGAATGGACAAAATATTAATATGTGCATTCTGAAAAAAAGAATAGAATAATTAAAATTAGTTATTCATATCAAAGATTGACAAAACAGGGTGAAATAAAACAAATTCATTAAACTTCAGAAAAACAAAGATGACGGCTTTTCATATATATGAAGAAGACGGAGAAAAAAGAGGGGAAAGTAAAGTAGGTATCAAAATAGAGAAAAGAAACATAGAGGAAAAGAAAAATAACCTCAATATGGTTTCCATTCTGCTAGATCTACAGCAGATGTGCTTACAGTTATATCTCATAGGATTAGCAAATCTCTCGACGGAGGCAACCTTTCTAGGTCAATTGCTCTTGACATATCTAAGGCCTTTAATAGGGTATGGCATAAAGGTTTACTTCACAAGATCTCTAGCTATGGTATAGCTGGAAATGTCTTCTCAATTATTAAATCATTTCTTTCTGATAGGCTCATAAGAGTAGTAGTTGAGGGGCAAAAATCAGAAGCTCACAGTATTAATGCTGGAGTCCCTCAGGGGTCCATCCTGGGCCCAACTCTTTTCCTGATCTACATTAATGATATTCCAAATCACATCCTTACATCATTTGTAGACATTTATGCTGATGACACTACCATTTATGGTAGCACATCTAAGACAGTCAATGACCAAGTTCTCTCCGATTCTCTCTCCTCTGATCTTGAGCACATGGTACAATGGTGAAAGGAGTGGCTGGTTACTTTTAATGCATCTAAAATCAAGCTTCTCTCTTTACATCATCAACATTCTGATCCACATCTGACATCAATTGAAATGAATGGCTCTCGTCTTCAGGAGGCCTCAAGTTTTGACAAGCTTCTGGGCTTGACCGTTACTCCTGATCTTAAATGGAACATGTACATCAAATCTGTTGCCAAGGCCGCTGGAAAAATGGTGGGATTTTTCTATCGATCCAGTAGATATCTCACTGCTGATGCTATTCTCTATCTATATAAGAGCCAGGTACGTCCAAGGATGGAGTACTATTGCGACATCTGGGCAGGAGCTGCTAGAAAGGACTTGTCCTGCATTGATAGAGTTCAAAATAGACTTCGTAGCCTCATCGTAGGAGATATCCTTTTCTTTTCCCTGCAACCTCTATCTCACAGAAGAGATGTTGCAAGTTTGTCTCTGATGTATCGTTATTTTCATGGAAAGTGTTCAACTGAGCTTCAGTCTATGGTCCCCCCTCTCCAAACTTTCACAAGAAACACTCGTTTAGCTGAAAACACTATCAATAATTCCCCCCACTCTTTAGCTGTGCTTAAACCTAAACGTAGATTCCATGAACAAAGCTTAGAACTGCACGCCTGTGGAACTGTCTTCTTTATGTACGCATGCACAACTGGAAGTTGTAAACAGGATGCTGGGTTACAACACCTGTTACAAGGTCATTTGAGTTTTTATAGTTATATAAATATATATATATATATATATATATATAGCAAGTTATGAAAATATTGGCAATTAGCTACACAGAATATTCCGCGTTTCATCCTCGTGAAAATTCGTCAGACTTAGTTAATTATTACTATAATTATTTTATTTTAATATCTACAGACACTAGTGTTTCATCCTTTCGGGAATCATTAGTGCAGGGTGTCACGATTACCGCCGGTCGGGAGATTTGAACCCGGCAACGAAACCATCTCTGACTCCATTAATAAGGAACAAACCCGCACGGCTTTCCTTTGGATGACAAATATTGAAAAACTGGCCAAAAACATTAATTCCTTCACTCTAAACTGGCAGTTTTCTACAATGAGGGGTCAGAGTTTTTTAAATCACCATTTTAGCAAGTCATCGTATCGGTTGGATTGACTTTGCTGAATTTTAATATTTTGAACTTCCAGTCGGATTGTGGAGACATCGATAAAGGCGTCATGTTTCTTTTTCTTACTTCCTTTACGCTACAGGTTCGAGCCTGCCTGCCTACTACCATTTTTTTTTTGTTTTTCTCTCTCTACGCAAACTGTCTACTGTTCCCCCCCCCTCCACTACCAATTTATTTATTTTTTTACCCTCTTACCCCTGGTTCCTTACTCGGCTCAGGCAACGCCGGGGAATCCACGACTTGCAAAAATGGTGACTCAAAAAACCAATGTACAGTTAGTTTTTTTTTCACTTCCTTCTCCTCTTTAAATTACAGGTTCTGCCTACTACTTTTTTCCCCTCTCGCATAGGTACTCGCTGCTGTTTTCATTTTCTTACGGCATTTTGAAACATTTTTTTAGGGCTCCATTCATAATTACCCTCACCTCTCCACATCCGGACAACGCCGGGGACACCCGCTAGTCTAATATATAAAAGGCAAAATGTGTGTCTGTGTGTGTGTGTGTGTGTTTGTATGTCTAATAAAAACTTTCGACAAACGCAACAAACACTGACAAAATTGGTATCATTAAAAAGATCGATCTCTCAGACAATAAACAACGAAAAATTGGCTAAAAAGATTAATTCTTTGACTGTTAATTGGGCTGTTTTTTGCAAAGAGTGGTCAGTTTTTGCGTTAACATTTTTGCAAAGTCATTCACGCCTTGTGATCTCAATGTACGTATAAAAGACTTTATTTTGAAAGCCAATGACATTGCAAATCACGTGGGTGAGACAGCTAATGTTTTTGCTTTTCCTTTCATGTTATAGGTTCGAGCCTGGCTACTGCGGCTAATTTTAATAAGATGATTCATTCTGTGAGAGTCAACGGGACCATTTTTAGGAAGGGGGATTCGTTTTTCACATCTCTTTGTTCGCAAGTCACACACACACATATTAAACGAAAATTATGTATAAAACGCTTATATTTTTTTCAGTCGCACAGGCATTCCCTATTATTTTGATTGAAAGAAATTTGTTTTGACTTATTAAGGGTGAGGGGAGGCACCAGCACAGAGGCAACGCCAGGCACCCAGTCGCTAGTCTATTATAAAGGGTAAATGTGGGTGTTTGTGTGTACATTTGCATGTCTGTTAAAAACTTTTGTCACGCACATCGTACAGGCACTAATGTGACATTGGTAGAAAGAGCAATCTCCTAGACAAAAAAATAGCAAAAAGTTGTCCATTATTTCATGTAGAAGTATCATTTTGTTTGAAGAGAAAGTCAGATAAAAACCTTCCTCTTTGACGCGATTTGCAAACTGTGCATGCACGAATCATCATACCATATTTCATTTTAAATAGCTAAATTTGTGACGTTATAGCATCTGTCTTCTCGTGAGCCTATCAATAAAAGTGTTTGGTTACTAACTTCAGTTATGCGAGTTCATGCCCGGCACACATGATTTTTTTCTTTTTCTTTTTTACTCACAAAAATTTTTTTGGAGTTTCGCTTCTGGCTGATGGCATCCAAGTCCTGTTTTTTTTTATGACCAGACAACGCCCTCCTCCCCATTGTCACAATTTTTCTATTTATAAAATGATTAGATATAAATTACTGTAAAGACTTTCAAATTGGGTTTTAATCAAATTCTTGGTACTGATCCAGAACCTGACCCAAGATGGCATAAGCATCTTCTGGTTGGTTACAAGCTGGTGGAAAGGCAGCCGAAAAAGCCAGCAGATGATATTTTCATTTATAGAAAAAAAAAAATCATTTTCTGATACTATTTTTGAAAAAAAAATTGTTTTCAATCATAGTTGTTTCGATGAAAAAAAAAATGATTTTATTTAAACTTTTCTTAGCCAAAAAAAAAAAAAATAAAACAAAACAAAAAAAAACTTCTTAGATAATTTCTATGACAAAATAAAAACCTATTTGACTTTCATTCATAGTGGTTTCCATATTAAAAAAAAATTCTTGTTTTGAAAGATTTGTTGAAAAGAATTTTTTAGTATACATTTCTTGAAAAAAAATAAAAATATTTATTTCATTTTATTAAAGGGTACTTGTACAATTTAATCAAGACATTAAAAAATGAAAATATCGAAAAAAAAGGTTATATTGTATGTATCTGTTATGGAACAAAGTTCTCTGAAAAAAAATTTCACTTAATTTCATCAAGTAGTGTTTTTTTTTTTTTACAACGAAAAAACAGTTTGTTATGACCCGAGCGAAAGGTTCGATTTTTAGGAAGAAAAGCTAGTATTAAAGATCGGGAGGGAGTGTCGACGCTTTAAATCGAGTTATCTTCCCGTGGCATGTTCAAAAATTCCATAATGGCTGATTTCAACGTGCTCTCATAAAAACGTGTTTTTCCATTGTAAAAAAAAAACAAAAAAAAACTACTCGATCAAATTAAATGAAATTTTTTTTCGGAGATCTTCAGTCCAAAACGGATATGTGCAATATAATCTTTTTTCGATATTTTCATTTTTTAATGTCTTAATTAAACTGTACAAGTGCCAATTAAAGTTATGATAAGTCTCATTTTGTGTTAAAGTTTTGTCTTTCTGTGTTTTGAATTTATCGTCTGGCAGTGTTTGCAAGGATAGAATTTTCTGTCACAGAACAATGTTTCTAGTTTCATTTTGAAGACAATGCAATTTCAAAACTATAAATTTTAAAAGTCATTTGACAACTTTCATTCACTTCAAAAGTTTTTGTGTAAAAAAAAAAAAAAAAAAACTTTAAAAATCTACTGTTTTGTGTAATTAGAATTTTCTTAATTTAATTCAATAAACGTCCAGATAATTAATGTTTTATTTTGTGTTATTGCATTGTTTTTGGCATTTTTTTGAC
Organism: Euprymna scolopes; assembly: GCF_053919585.1. Taxonomy (NCBI): domain Eukaryota; kingdom Metazoa; phylum Mollusca; class Cephalopoda; order Sepiida; family Sepiolidae; genus Euprymna; species Euprymna scolopes. The sequence continues at coordinate 59,110,231 of NC_136520.1, read as the reverse complement.
ATTTTCTATTTTCCCAGTTCTAAAATTACACTGCCCCCCCTCCCGTTCTATGCTCTTCAAAATGAAACCAAAAAAGTTGTTTCAGGATAGTAATGCACAAGTACATTTGCAACTGTGGTAGGAAAAGAGGGGGAAGACAATGTAAAAAAAATGTTATATTTATCATAAATCACAGAACATAATTTCACCCATGAATGACACAAGAACAATATTTTTCTTTCTAGATGTTTTAATAGATTCCAACAATAATGAATTCTCCACTTTGACCTATAAAAACACGAACAAAAAAAATCCCTCTACCCTGAATTATTTAAGTGAGTGCTCCTTTTGGTATAGAATAGCCGTAATCAACAACTTACTAACTCTATATATTGAGAGCCAGCTGTGTCTGGTGCTGTGTATTGAGAGCCAGCTGTGTCTGTTCAAAATTCCGTGCAGATTCCAAAGTTCAAGATACACCCGAAGAAGATCAGAGATTACATTGTCCGAAATCTTGGGAAAATAACACCCAAGATGAGAACAGTACCGACTAATCCCATGCGAATTATCAATCCTCATCTCAAAAATTAAAAAAAAAAAAATAATAATAGTTTGGACCAAATTTTCCAACTGAACTGACATTAAAATAATTTATGTCGTCAATAGTAATGTTGGCGCCTCGGGCCTGAACGAGATTTCCCCCGGCGTAAAAATAATTCCTTTTCACGTTTTTTTTTTTTTTTAAATGTTTTTCTACAGATTATCGTCGATAACAGACTTAACTTTCATACTAGCAGGAAAATCTTTTTTAAAAGTTTATTTAATGACTTTTAACGTGGGGGATCACTTTTTAATTATAACGTTCTATTAAATTGATACCCCAGTGGCCCTGGCCCACTGCACTTTGCGGTCGCTCTTCCTTAAAAATGTTTAAACTTTTAAAAAAAAATCCCGCTCGTTAAGTTTGTTATCGACGATAATCCACAGAAAAAAAATAAAAAACGTGAAAAGAAATTATTTTTACCGCAGGGGGGGGGGGGGGTTCGTTCAGGTCCGCCGTCGCCGTGATGCTCCTATTTACTTTCCTCGGTACTTTTTTAGATTAGGTCCACCTCCACAATTTTCTTTTAAATGGCATATAGGTTTCCGACTATGCTGAATACGGAAATCGCATTGAAATTTTGCAGAAGTAAGTAGTTATCGAGATATAAATAGTTGTTTTATGCATTGTATTCTTTGGCAGCCATCTTTGATACGCGCGTAGATTTGTTTATGACTGCGCGCAGGCGAGTAAAAAAGATGGCCGTGAGAGATTACAATGCATTATACAACTTGTTATATCTCGATAACTGCTTATTTCTGCAAAAATTCAATGCAATTTCCGTATTCAGCAATCAACATAGTCGAAAACCTTTAAACGTCGCCATTTAAAAGAAAATTGTGGAGGTGGACCTAATCTAAAAATTTACCCTTGCCTCCCCACGAGGGCAGAGTTAGACACAAGGTCGGTTTTTAACGTGGGGAGAATCCAGCCAGCTCCCCCAAAATGGGCACTCTGGATAGGAACAAAAATAAAAATTGCCTCTATCTAGAAGGATTTCTCCTTCACTGCTCGAGGTCATAAAAGATGAAGTGCATACTACACTTTGTTCCTAGCCAAAAGTAGTAATGTTTACCCATTTTTATTTATATAGAAAAAAAGAAAAAGAAAATAAACGAGTGAAATATTGCAAGGGGCCCTATAGTACAATTGAATCTACTCACTCACTTTCAAATAGCGAAGTTTAAAAAAAATCGTTTCTGACATTTTCCACAATTATTATAGATTTTTAAAATAAAAACAAAACAAAAGAAAAACGGCTGTCACAGTGATTTTTTTTTCGTCGATGTTCGAAATTTGAAAGTAGTCTCAAAGTCTTTAAACTGTCGATTAAAGTAATTCCGACTGAGGATCGCCTGCGAATTTAACATTCCCTTGACACTTCCTCCTATGGAGGAAGCCGGTTCAACTCGCCTAAGTATGGGTCATTATATAAATGGCCTTTTTCTTACTGACTGCTATTGTTGCTGGTCTAGTGTAGTTCTAGGAGGTCCACCCCACCCTTCCAGGATTTGCCTTCTGTCTTTGAGAAAGGAGTTAATTAATTGCTAATTGCCTGAACTACTTGATCAATTTATGTGATTTTTGGAATATGTTTTCGGAAATTTGTATTAAAAACATTATTTGTAAAAATTAAAAAAAAAAAAAAGTAATTTAATTAAATAACGAATAATAAGTAAAAATTGAAAGTAATCTAAAATAAGCAATCTGAGTTATGACCCCTATTTCTGCAACCTTATTTAAAAAAAAAAAACCCGTCGCCCCCCCCCCCTTTGTACAAATACTAAAATTTCTATTAATTTTTTTTTAACGCAAATAGATCACAAACGCGTAGGTAAAAAGAAATGAATTGTTTCTGATGAATTTTTTCAACTCTATTACCTTTAAAATGTCGGTAAAAGTAAAGATTACAGCGAGTAAATAGTAAGTAAATAAACAAAATTATTCAATGTGTATTTATCAAAGTTACGTATAGGCGACAAACACGTATACATATACAAGATCTGGTCTAATGATTTCATAAATAAATAGAGACGAAGGGAAGAAATACTTTATACACACCTAAATGGATCCCGTTCGTTGGCTTTGAAGACCATCATTTGGTTAAACTGACGCCAAATGAAAGAATAAATTAATTCTTAAAAACAGGATTTTAAAAATAAACAATATTTCATTGTTTATTTTTTTAAAATGTTTAATAAAATGCTAATAACATTGCGTGGAGTGATTGGTGACGAGAAGAGCGGTAAAAAAAAAAGAGTTATCTCCCCCTGATTTTTTTTTTTCGCACATATCGTTTTGGCTATCTTGAATTTTTCAGCTTTAAGATGTCTGAAATCCAAATAAATATTATCGTAAACCAAATTAGTTATACTTTTGGTGCTTGTTAAGATAGAGTCGACAAATAGAATTTTTTAAGTATGTCGTTTTAAGCAAAAACAATATTACGTATTTAATTGCCGTGTCGAAAATAGTAATACATCCAAAGATTGCGAAAGTACATCGAGTAGAACAACTGCGATTGTGTTTGTAATTATATATTAAAAAACAAACAACCCCTCTATCGCTATAGGCTACAAATGTCGGAAGCCATTATGGTGTAATCTAAATCTTCCGTTCTGAGTTATGTCCCCTGTGCGTGAACTCTTCATCGTCTATTTTATAACATCTAAGAAAAATGCAATTTTACCCAATTTTCCATAGAATTACTTTTAACTATAAATAACTTTCTACTCGATAAATCTTCTTAATCTTTTGATATATAACTATTTTCGACGTGACAATTAAGTTCATAATCGTGTTTTTCCTTAAAAAAAAAAAATGATGTTACCTTAAGTAACACCAGTAAGCTGGATACTCCAAAGACGAGATAAATTCTTGTCCTTGAATCCAATATGACAAAGATGTCCCTTGGTTTCTGATAGGTTCGACAAAAGTAAAATGAAACAATATTTTTATTTTTACATGGTAGTCACCACTTATCAAGGCCCGGAAGCCACTCAGGGATAAGGATTATTGTGTGTACAGTAATCAATGGGATAGTATCGTATTAATTGTTAGTATTGGAGATTTGGTAACGTGTCTTACTTAAGGAGGCGGTTCATCAGGACTTTGTTTATGTTGGACTTGAAGGCATCCAAGTTGTAGTCAGGTGGGAAACAGGCAAACGGAAAAGAGTTCCACAGACGTGCACTTCTAAGAAAGAAGCTTTGTTCGTGGAATCTACGTTTTGATTTTGGCACAGATAAAGAGTTGGGAAAATTATTGACAGTGGTTTCAGCTAGACGGGTGTTTATCGTGAAAGATTGAGAGGGGGAACCAGAGATTGGAGCCCAGACGAGCACTTGCCATGGAAGTAACGCTTGTTCCTGGAAAATTAAAGATTAATGATCAGAATGTTGCTATTTTTTTCATACTTAAAAACTCATTTTGTTTGAAATCGCAATAAAATAAAATATGAGGTGCCTTAAATAAGTTTCCAGACTTTTTTTGTACAGGCATTTAAAATTGTCGGAGATTCTTGAAAATTCAGTATGCTATTGCTATACATCTTACTAGTTGACTGACCAATTTTTATCATTTCAGGTTCAAATGAACAAATACAGCAGAAATTGGAATACACCCTATTATAGCCTGATTCTCACAACTTGTGAATTTCAAAAATACAATATGAACATGAGAACACTTTAGAAGAACTATGTGCAATAAAATTCTGTTTAAACTTGGAAAAAATGCCACAGAAATCTATGGAATGCTTCAGACGGCTTTTGGACCATCTTGCATGAATCGAGCATCAGTTTTTCAGTGGCATAAGAGATTCAAGGAAAGCAGAGAGTCTGTGAAGGATGCTGATAGGTGTGGGAAGAGTAAGGAAGTCAGAACACTAGAGTTGATTGGCCAAATAAAGAATTTCATGGATAAGGACCGTTGTGTGTCTATAAACACAATAAGTGTACAATTTGATGTCAGTGTAGGAACTGTACACACAATTATTCGTGAAGAATTGAAGATGCGGAAGATTTGTGCGAATGCACCAGTCCACAACTCCATCCTTGTCACAGACTATTTGACCAAGAAGGGCATCAAGATAGTGCCTCGCCCTCCCTATAGTCCAGACCTTGCTCTCTGCGACTTTTAGTTATTCCATAAGCTCAAAGAAAACTTTAGAGGCTGTCATTATGAGACAATTAAGGAGTTGGAAGAGGCTGTGATGAGAGTCATTGACATGCTCACACAAGAGGATTTCCATGGGGTTTTCCAGAAGTTGTTGGAATGGTACAAGTGCATTGCTATGGGAGGAGATTACTTCGAGGGGGGGGGGGACTAGAGTTTTCATGTGTGTACTATTAATAAAAGTGGCCATACAAAAAAAGTCTGGAAACTTATTGAAGGCACCTTGTGCTTATTATTAACAACCATTAATATCTTTGTTTTTATTTTACTTCAGTAAGTTCTCAGAAATCAAGGGGCCCCACTTCCTGGGGCTAACACTTTATCTCTCTATGAGATACATAGATATTCGAATATTCCATTATCAAAGTTACCCATTACCTTTTCAAACACTGAGTGAGTAAAGAGGTTGAGAACATAATTTTCCTCTCCCCGACTGACCATTTAAATATGTTATAGTATACCTTGGTCTTACTGGATTCCATTACGAGAATTCATCTGGTCTGATGGAGTATCTAGCTTGTTGCTGTTACTTGGGCGAACACTTGATCTCTATATGAGACTCAGTTATTTGAGTGTTCAATCCAAATTCTCCTCCACCTCTTAAACACTGAGTAAAGAAGCAATAATCATTAATTTTCCTTTCACTTAGCAGAGTCCAGAACAATAATTCATCTGGTCTGGTTGGAGTATCCATCTAAATGCTTTTACTTGGGATAGCATCACTGGAAGACTACTATGTTATCTATATATGCATCTATTAAAGTGAGAATGTGTGTCCACGTGGATGAGTGCAATTTTTATCCTATATACTCAACGAGCTTTTGATCTGCAGACTTGAAATTTGATATATACTCAACGCCTCTATACACTGCACCAGGGGCCTGTCTGATTAGACATGGGGAAAACGTTTTAATCGGTTTTCATCCAGAAAAAAAAAGGACTGCTAAGGGGGTCAAAATTGAAAAATTGCTACATAGGAGGTCATCGTATTTTTATCTGCTGGTCAACTGTTTCACGAATGCACATGCGTGAACCGTTCACATGACAGATTCTTTATGTTAAGAATAAGCAAGTTTTGAAACACTTTTTAAAGAACGTGTCAAGCTGGCGTAATGGTTATCGTACTTGACTCCCAGTCTTTAATTTTTTGTTTCGATCTCAGTTCAAGTTTTTTTTTATGTTTTTTTTTACAAGTAATGAACTGTTTAGAAAAAACATAATACTTGCATGCATACGTCTCAGTTTCTGTATGAATTAAAATAAAATATTTATTGTATTTTACGACCAGGCAACACCGGGCGGCCTATTAGTTTTAAATATTTGGTCAGGTTAACATGTAGAATGAAGTATCTTCATGTCAAATTGTCCTGACAAAGTCTTGTACAGAGAGACTGTAGCGAGTTAATCGCAAAGAGATTCTGACTCACACTAAAAAGCAAATAGCTAGATTAGCTTACCCTCTTTCTTTCTCAACTTTGTTATGAAACTAAAACAACTTTAATTTTCCGTAATATTCTCCAATTTCATGCTAACCCACTGAAAAATGAACACCATTTAAACTATTAAACTTTATTAAAAAAAATGCACGTTCTGGGATAGGAATGTGAGTCTCTTAATTGTAGCATCAGTAATTACTGCCTTCCATAGTTGTTGTTTCACCATGTTTTGGCTAACTATTCCTTCATCAGGTGGTTAACTGTGATGGGATAGGAATGTGAGTCTCTTAATTGTAGCATCAGTAATTACTGCCTTCCATAGTTGTTGTCATCTCACTATGTTTGGCCTAGTGATCCTCTGGCTAGATTTGAGTAGGATTGAAACCGCTATCTTCAAACAATGCTCACCTGGAACTGTAGAGACTCAATGGCTCTCTCTATCCACTGCAACAGGGGCCTCGAAATGTGATTTAAGATTGGATTTTTTGGTCTTAAAAGTTTTTCATTTCTTTCTGGTCTTCCATTGTCGGGTCTGAACCGAATGATATATTATCTATAATTTAAATCTCACCTGTCTGTTTAAATGTATGTATGTATGTATGTATGTATGTATGTATGTATGTATTTATGTTTGCCTAAAACTTTCGACAGAGGTGACTGATTTTCACAAGATTGATATCGTTTTGAAGCTTGACCCTTCGAACGACAAATATTGAAAAATTGACTAAAAACATTAATTCCATCATCCTCAACTGGGCACTTTTCTACAGGGAGGGGTTGCTTTTTTCTCTGATATTTTCGAAAGTCATCCCCTCTTGTCGATTGACTCGCCTTAATTTACACCTTTGCCACTTCCGGTTTGGCATTGGATTCAACGGCAAAGACGTCACATTTTTTTTTCATGTTATTTTCGTCCTTCGCGATACGGGTTCGAGTCTGCCTACCTACTACCACTTTTTTTTTGTTTGTTTTTTGTTCAACACATTACTCAAAACACCTGGGTAACCCAGGCTAGTTTTTAATAAAACAGCCACTATGAAGCTTCTTGGTCTTTTAAAATTGACTGAAGTAAATTAAAAAAAAAAACGAATGCCCTTTATATATTAAATGTTAATGAGGTTCTTTGGCAAAATCTAAAGATCTATCAACATCATTTTTTGGAGGATATGAAGTGGTCTATACCTACAATTAACTAACAAAGAAGTGCCGATTTTTACTACATTTCTTATTCTAAATTAATATTAGTGGCCCATCAAATTTAACACTGTACATTTAGTAGGCCATTAAGTTCCAAAAGTTGGCGACTACTGCACTAGAATATATAAGTTCTAAAAGTGTAAGCCATATTTAGTTTCAAGACAGTTTCCGATGATTAGTTGTTCTACACGTCCGGGAGGTGACTGGTCTGCAATAGACAGAACAGTTTCCGATGGGTAGTTGTTCTACACAAGCCTTGGAGGTGACTGGTTCGCAGTAGACAGAGCAGTTTCCGATGATTAGTTGTTCTACACAAGTCCTGAAGGTGATTAGTTCGCAGTAGACAGTTCTTGATTTGAAATCCAAGGAGCAAAAGATTCTTCCCATTTTGACACAAAGAAGAAAACATGCGAAATTGCTACAGAAAGGTTTAATATTTATGGAGCAATTCTGGTTTCTGATTGGTTGGTAGCAGAATGTGAATTAATTTGATTCATCAGTTCCTAGCAGCATCATTTATAAATAGAATCTCTCGACTGTGCAGGATCATACCCCATTATGAAACTCTCATGATGGGATGTGCCTCCTAGCGGCTTCGGCTGCAAGGAGACAGAGTAGTAGTACACATCAAGAATCCATTCTTCACACTCAGCCCAACAGGTGAGAGGCCGGGAACCAGCCCAGCACTTGTCGGACTGAAGTACACCGCCTGAGTAATATCCAGGAGGTCCACTCTCCCAGGCCTTGACACCGGGCTTTCCGGTGGGGCAAGCTTATTGCTTGTCACCTGAGGCGCCCCAACCGGGGAATGCCGACGGGGTTACTCAGGCAATTTTTGCAATTGCAAGAGTGCCCCTCCTTTAGGGGAGCTTGCTGTAGATCCCCACTTTCTAGGCCTTGTGCCAAATATTGGTGATGTGGGCACCAATTAAATAACTACCCCATTATGAAATATTGCAACATAAGTCATTTCTTCATGGACAGGCAACTTACTAAATTGACTGAGGGTAATAACTAAGAAGTCACCACTCAAGGGTTGTTTGTATTGTTTGAATACATCGGACTACTATTCTCATCTTGAGTGTCATTTTCACAACGTTTTGGTCGATGTAACCTCCAACCTTCTTCAGGTGTATCTTGTCGAACTTGGGAATGTTTCTATCTAAATTCAGCAAGTTGGACGGAATTTATGGAACTTTTTCTTTACTTCATGGGGGTAGCATGCTCTTGTTCTATCAGCCATTAGTTAGTCATTTACATCGACTGAAACATTGTGAAAATGACACTCAAGATGAGAACTGTAGTATGATTAATCCAAATAATACAAATAGCCAGTCCTCATCTCAAAAACTCAGAAACGCAAGTATTGTTTGTACAAGGACAATTTCAAGGTCAGTATCAAATGCTAATTGGTGAAATTGATATTCAAGCAGATTTATTTTTTTATTTGTGAAAGTGTCTCGTCTCGAGGAGTAGGGGGTATTTGAGAAAGTAATTAAAGGCGATACTCATGGCCATTTTGGAATTTGACTAATTTACTCATGAATTGCTTTGTTTGTTATAAATTAGAAATTGATGTGCAAGATTATACAAACGGGCATAATAAGCTATCTCTTTTCTTTCTTTGTTTCTTTTTGTTTTTTTATTACTTTTTTTTTTATCCCAAACAAGACACAGTGCTATTTAGGACAAAATATGCAAGGATACTATATAGGGAGTTGAACAACAAAATGTCTGTTCACTTGAACTTTGCATGTCAGTACAGTCAGGGAAGCAAGGCCCTGGCAAGGAAGAAACTATTTGAGTAGAATCTCTATAGTGTAGAGGTGGGATTTTGCTGCTTGTGAGTTTTTTTTTTTCTTTTTTTTTTTTTTTTACTCACCTTCAACCCAAATGTGGCATATTGCCACTTGGACGTAAGGGGCTACTAATTTGGGACCATGCCTAAGAAAGATTAAGATGTTGGTCTACGTCGCATTTGAACTTCTGCATATCAGTACAGTTTGGGAAGCAGGTAGCAGGAAGGGAATTCCAAAGTCTAGCTGTTCTAGGGAAGATGCTATTTGAGTAGAAAACTTTCTGACATTTAGGGACCTCAACAGTAAAGGGGTGTGATTTTGTTGCTATGCAGGTTTGTTGAGGTATGTATGTCAAGGGGGCACAAGTGCAAGGAGTTCATCAGAGCACATTCCATTAAAATACTTGTAAAACAGGGCACAAAGATGCAACATTGTGGCGATGGGACAGGGGTTGAAGCCTAGTTAACAAAGTGGGACCTATTAGATTGGAGACCATTTTTTGGACCTTATCAAAGAGGGAGAGACCAGTGGTAGATGCACCAACCCAGATTTGATAACAATACTCCATACATGGGCGAATGGTGGCCTGGTAGAGGTACAGGATGCCCTCAGGTGTGAGCAGTTTTCTAGCACGATAGAGGGAGCCCACCTTCCTTGAAGCAGCCTTTGCAATGTTCTCAATGTATTTATTCCAGTTCATATTTCCTGTGAATGTTAAGGTCAGTATCAAATGCTAGGTAAGTCAGGGGTATGTAGTAGTGTTGGGACGATTAATCGAAATCGAGAATTGGAAAAATCGGAAGATTTGGGGGTATCAGAATCTGTATTGGATTCAGAAAAATTGATGCCTATTTTCTGATGCCAAAATGATTCCTTTAATTGTCTTCTTTTTTTTTTTTTGATTTTGTTTAAACCAAAATCTTCCATTGCTGGCAATAATGATAAAATAATAAATATTTATTGATTTTAAATTACCAGTTAAAATAAAATCGATAGATCATTCTCCACAGGTGTATTTTGATGTTTACAAAAATATCTGCATATTTAACATGTGTTCTTATGAAAATCGGGGGAAATAACAATCTTCTAGTTAAATAATTCAAGATTCATAAAGAATCAGAATCGGAATCGGTAATTGTATCGGAATCGGGGAAAATATATTGGAATCGTCCCATCACTAGTATGTAGGTTGAGAGGGTACAAGGGCTTAGATTTCGTCGGAGCACATTTCATTAAGACACTTGTAAAATAGGCACAATTAGGTAGGTTGTTATGCTGAGGACACCACACTGTTATTTCTACAATTTAAACAAGCACATATCTAAGTCAACAGCTGAATCTTTAGAAAATGACCTCCAATCTATGGTGCTCAAAAAAGGATAGTTACATTTGTAGCAGTTACATGAAAGATCCATTTTGTTTGCATGTACAGGGTGCGGAAGAAATACCCCCCACATTTTAACCTTTCAACTTATGCAAGTGCCAATGATGTTTTCATTTAGCTAATAACTCGTCATTTTTTGGCATATTACCTTACCAAGCAATATGGTTTGGACAGGTGCACCTTGTGCTTTTACTGTAGAAATGTTTTTGAAGAATGGTGAACCTGTAACTGCAACACAGAAAGCTTTCCGAATTCATTACAAGTTAAAACGGCATGATGCTGTTCCAGATAGAAAATCGATACAGCTATAGGTTGCAAATTTCAGAGCTACATGTTCGACACTTAGAAGAAACCACCTAGGAGATTTGAAGCGCTTGAACGCCAAACAGTATTTGAGCTGTGAGACTTTCTGTTGCTCAGTCTCCTTTTTTTCTTTTACACGGTGGTCACCACTTATCAAGGCCCAGAAACCACTCAGGGATAAGGGTTATTGCAAGTACAGTACGTTAGTGTGGAGATTTGATGAAGTGCTTACTTAAGGGGGCGGTTTGGAATTTGTTAACGTTGGACTTGAAGACATCCAGGTTGTAGTCAGGTGGGAAGCAGGCAGACGGAACAGAGTTCCACAGGCGTGCAGTTCTAAGAAAGAAGCTTTGTTCATGGAATCTACGTTTTGATTTAGGCACAGATAAAGAGTGGGGAAAATTTTTCACAATGGATTCAGCTAGACGGGTGTTTTTCGTGAAAGATTGGCGAGGGGGGACCAGAGATTGGAGTTCAGACGAGCACCTGCCATGGAAATAACGATAAAACAAGGATAGGCTCGCAACGTCTCTTCTGTGGGAGAGAGGTTGCAGGGTAGAGAAAAGGGCATCCCCCACTAAGCCACGAAGTCTATTTTGTACTCTGTCAAGGCAGGATAGGCTGTTTTTAGCAGCTCCTGTCCAGATGGGGCAGCAGTATTCCATCCTTGGACGTACTTGACTTTTATATAGATAGAAAATTGCATCAGTAATGAGATATCTTCTGGAGCGGTAGAAGGATCCCACCATCTTTCCAGCAACCTTGGCAACAGACTTGATGTATGTGTTCCATTTCAGATCAGGAGTAAAGGACAAACCCAGAAGCTTGTCAAAACATGCGGCTTCTCCTAGATGAGAGCCATCCATTTACATTGATGCCAGATGGGGATCAGAGCGTTGATGATGTAAAGATAGGAGTTTGGTTTTAGATGCATTAAAGGTAACCAGCCACATCTTCCTCCACTGAACCACGCGCTCGAGATCAGAGGAGAGAGAATCAGAGAGAACTTTGTCATTTATGGCCTTTGATGTGTTGCCGTCGATGGTCGTGTCATCAGCATAGATGTCAACGAATGATTTAAGTATGTGTTTAGGGAGCTCATTGATGTAGATCAGGAAGAGAGTTAGGCCCAGGATGGACCCCTGAGGGACTCCAGCATTAATACTGCAGGCCTCTGATTTTTGTCCATCGACCACTACTCTTATGAGCCTATCGGAGAGAAATGATTTAATGATTGAGAAAACATTTCCAGTTATACCATAGCTGGAAATCTTGTGAAGTAGGCCCTTATGCCATACCTTGTCGAAGGCCTTTGATATGTCAAGAGCAATTGCCCTAGAAAGGAAGCCTTTGTCAAGAGATTCACTAATCCTGTGAGATATAACCGTTAGCACATCTAAATATAAATACTGGTCTCCTACACGTCCAGCTTGCAAACATGCTTTGGCCTTAAGATTGTCTGATCAAACAGGCAGAAGAATTCTACACACTGATATGCACTTCTGTCCATACAATTAATGATTGCTCAGAAACTGCACAATGCGATTGGGAAGAAGATCTCATCTCAAAATGTGGGAGATATTTCTACCGACTCTTGTACACGCTACATCTTGCATTGTGCTGAGTTTTAGTTCGGTTGGCGTATTGATACACCATGGGCTAGTGTACGTGTATCGTGATTCCTGACTTTGGTAGAGATCATCTTTAATGATGATAGCGTCTTCATGTATAGCCAAGAACAACACCAACATTTAATATGAGTTGTTGTTTTCATAAGGAAAGAAACTGAAGGGCTATATATATATATCAAAACATCGTTAAACTCACTACTCGTTCAAGCAGCCGCCAATAGCGTAATGGTTAGGAGCCTTGACTGCCATACAAATGGTCGGGTTTCAATCCTGGCTTGAGGTAGTTACCTGTCTAGCCGCACTGATGAGCTGTGAAACAGCGAAACAGTACTGTATGTGGATGACTATATATATATATATATATATATATATATATATATATATATATATATATATATATATATATATTTTATAATTGTATTGAGCTCTCTCTCTCTCTCTCTCTCTCTCTCTATATATATATATATATATATATATATATATATATATATATAGAGAGAGAGAGAGAGAGAGAGAGAGCTCAATACAATTTATTCGGTCGGGATTAAATTATCTATATATAAATACTGGTATTTATATTAGATTGAAGTTTATATAAGGCAAACAATGCATCTTTTTTTATTTCATTATATATATATATATATATATATATATATATACATACATATATATATATATATATATATATATATATATATATATATATATATATATATATATATATATATATATACATTTCTTTTAATAATATTATTTGAACTCATTCCCTTTTCTTTGTACCCATTTCTGCTTTTTGGATTACATTATACCATCTTCCAATTACGTGATTCCCTTGGATTTTACTTGTGGAAATAGAAATTTAACCAACTTTTTTGGATTCTGGATTTTTGGATTTTACCGTTATTGGATATTTTACCCTTCACCAGACCATCCATTCACGTGAAATCACCTTTTTGCAGCACCCTATTCCCTCTGCTTCACTATTTGTTATCAAGTAAGCTCTATTACTTACTTGTAGTTTCATTAAATACTTTTGCAAGCAAAATCCGATCCTGCATTTTGCTAAATCCTACCCTCTGATGAGAAGGAAAGTATTTCTTTGAAACTCCGCGGATTAAGGACTATCCACTTATTTTGTGCTTTCTTTTTAAAATTAAATATGTTTTAAATTCTTTTTCCAAGTGTTTTTAATATATTTATAAACTAGTTGTTCTGATATATATATATATATATATATATATATATATATATATATATATATATATATATATATATATAGGTCGCTCGTTTTATTTTAATAGTACTATTCATGTCTTTGTAGCTCTTCAACTTTTTTGAGTTAAAATAAATTGGGTCACTTTACTTATGGATTTACCTTTGTATCTGTTTATACACTGGGATTGTATTGTTGTGTTTGTTTTGGAGTAAGACTGACTGGTTCTGTCAGCAAGCTTGATTGGTTGGTTGGTTGTTTTTGTTTACGGCATATCAACCTTTTTCAGGTCATTTAATGCCGAATCTAGTTATTTGAAGAACGATTTTTAATGAAGTATATTTGTTTTTTAAGTTGGATTCTATTTAACCCATAGTTGGGACCCTAACAGGTACTACCACTCCGGGTCAGAGTGAACCTGGGAGCAATGGCAATTAAAGGGTGGCTCCACACTCCCCAAGCCCCGCAAGCTGGTGCCTCACCATCGGATATAGTTTTAGGTCATATCCAGGACCGTCAGCAAGCTTGGATCAACATAACATGTGGGACGATCCTGGCCGATACAGTGAATGCATATTCATAATCTTTATTACATTCATTGCATAAATTTGCAGTGAGCAAAGGTTCATAACATAAATCTTTTATAAGCTTGAAGCAGTCACATGATTAGAATCTATTTTCTTTTGGACTAACATGTAATCTCTTGCATTGTGATTCGTACATAATTCGAACAGACAGCAGAGACATGTTCAAACTTGCGTAGTAATACATTAGGCGAGTAGAACATGTGTGTGCGTGCACGCCTTTCAGCCATTTCCACCCAGACTGTTTAGCATTTAAATATGAACAGTTCCATTCAAGCTGCCGACATGGCAAGATGTCAGATTTCCTCGCTTGTCTCGTGTCAACCTTCTTTTTTACATTGTAATTAAATATGTCGGTATTATTAGAAAGTAACGTCCAAAGAAAGAATTCCCAACCGTTATGTTCTCCTTCTCGCAATTCTCGGTATCAAACCCCAGCACACATCTGTCAGAACTTACTTCTGCCAAAGAGACAGACACACTCTCTCTCTTTCTCTCTCTGACACACAGGCTTTTTTATTTGAAAAACCAACTGCATCTCATTTGCATATTTCCTCCAACTCTCATTACCTCATATTACCACCAGTCCATAAATAGCAGGAGCGGCCATTTTTTTTTATCCCTCTCCTGAAACAGACGGCACATTGTACTACTTTTTAAACACAATTTTTAAAAAAATTTTCATGGTATGTCTATACTTTGATCATTCTTTTAATCTTTTTTACAATTTTACATGAGTTAGAATACATTTGAAAGATGATCTATACTGCTACTGAATAAAGTTACATTAGCTTGAAATTGTTTTTTTTTTTTTTTTGTCTTGCAACCTGTGTATTTAAGAATTGTTTTGGTATTGAAATACAGTCTGAATTATTCAACTCTGTTGCCAATTCCTGATAATTTTTAAAACTTTTGATATCCTGATTAATTTTCCCATCACTAATATAAACCATAAAATAACAAACCAATTAGTATGCGTGAAATGTTTATGATTCCAGGAATTCAATTGATTTTGAAATGTCATCATAATTAAGAAACTAAACGTCTTTATTAAACTTAAATTTAATGGCTTATAGCTATCATCTCTTTGTGCTACACCAGTAACCATTCGCACTATGGTTTCATGGAAGACTTACTGACTTGGACAACTTTGAACCGGCACAACAATTTAAATGATCACGGTCGGTGCAATGAACGCACAAGCCCATGTTCATATTCATGTCCATAACGTTAATCACAGTCATGTTCAAACTCGCATAGTTATACAAGGTGGAATGATAAAATTGTCGCCCTAGAAAAAAAAAACGACATGATTTTATTTCTATTTGATGAAAACCGGTTTTCATTTTTTGTTGCATACCATCTACTAGTTGGCCAGTTGTGTACAAATCCCAAGACTGATAGAAGCCTTCTATCCTGTCTGAAAGCGACACAATGTTCAACAAGCAAGATCGACTCATGCTCTCTACAGACCCAAGTTATGACAACAGGACCATTGCCAGCACCCTCAAAATGCATTGCTAGATTGCTACAAATTACAGGAACACATTCAAGGTGATGAAAATGGATGGTACAACACTTGAGGGCACAGCTTAAGACATCAGATGATCCACAGTTACGGTTTTTAGTGTGGTTTCAAGTGAGGCCCACATCATGTCTTCGAAGTCGGCTTGAAAGTCAACACCAAATGTACCTGGATGTACTGAAGAGTATGGTGATCCTCTGGTGCAATCAGGTGGCCGCTGGTAGACCCTGGGCGTGGCAGCAAAACTCGGCATCGGCCTACAAGTTCAAAGAGGTCCAGGCTTGGCTTCAGAAAGAGTGCTATGACTTTGTACCCTTCTCTCAATGGCCCCGTCTTCACACCCGACCTGAACCCGCTCGACTACTTCATTTGGTCATATGTGGAGAACATCATGAACATGGCCTCCAACAACACCAAAGCCAGCCTGATTGCTGCCATCCGCCAAGTATTCACTGACTACCTACAGCGCTTGTGGAAAAGGCATGCTCCCAGTTCCGGACCTATATCGAGGTGGTGATTGAAGCTGAAGGCAGCTACATTGAATAGGTGTCAGCTCTACTTTATAAACAAGTTACCTGAATTGTTTTTTTTTTCAATAAAAGTTTTAAAATAAAACTGTAGTGTTGTTTTCTTTAGGGCGACAATTTTATCGTTCCACCCTGTACATCGGGTTACTAGTACCATTGTGTATGTCCAGATTTGCATAGCAGCACTGTCAGCGTTTGGAATACAGTATGCATACTGACCTTTTCTCATTTTTGCTCGGACTAATTAGTGCAGAAATATTAACAGTTTCAGTCAAGATGCCAACCTGACAAGACGCCACATTCGTTGCTAACCTCTCACTATGACACTATGGCATTCAAAACTAAAGACATGCACTTAATTATGTTCATTTAATGCACGACTGCTGGCCCAACCTATGAGGGTCGTTCTAAAAGTATAGCCTCCTATTTTTTTTTAACTAAAAAATGTTAAAGAGCTACAAAATCGAGAGAGGTACAATTAAAACGAGCGACCCTTTGTGCTCCAGAATTTATTTTTCTGCATAATCATAGTCCTTCTCAAAGTAATTTTGCGAGAAATTCAATGGCACGTATCTGCTTCTGATGCGTGTCCATGACAGGGTTTGCTTTCTTAGAGTCTCATATCGTCAATATCTGCAGCAGAGAGATTAAACTTTCAGGTCATGAATGAATAAGTTCAATCATCATAACATTTAGTTTAAACTTGTAACCCCTCTCTGTGAGAAGGTGGGTAGGACTTCTGTTTATCTGAATTCTCGGCTCGTGTCGTCTAGTCTTCTCTGAGGTTGTTACATGAAATCTGGTATGCTGAAAGCGAATATCGAAGCGGCAGGCAGGAAGAAAAACAAACTCATGTAGTCTAATCTACAGTGTTAATTTTTACAACTTATGTACAGTTGTTTTTACGAATATCATTCGGTCTTAGTAAGCACTTTCAGTGTCGGAATGATTAATCGGAATCGAAAAAATCAGAACTTTTTGTACTTGTATAATAATCAAATGTAAATATTTATTGATTTTAAACTACCCATAAAAGTAAATTCTATAGATCGAACCTCCAGAAGTGTATTTTTTTTTACGTTTGTACAAATTACATGTAATTTTTTTTGCGGGGAGGGGGGGGTAAGCTGAAAAGAAATTATAAAACAACAACTCTATGTGTAAATATTTAGCCGTTATAAATCAATTGGAATCGGTAACTGTATAAAATTCGGGAATTTAGAATAGAATCGGTAATTTATCAGAATTAATAATCTTGAACAGAATTAGTAGTTGTATTGGAATCTGGAAACATATTAAAATCGTCCCATCACTAGTTTTAACATAAACTCGTGTGTGTGTGTGTGTTTACATATCTCGAAAAACTTTTCACAACCACATCGGACCAGGTCGATACCGGTACATTCTAAAAGAGTGAGGTCTTGGTTGAATAATAATATTTGAGAATTATAAAAAATGGTCAATTATTTCATATAGAAATAAACGTTTAAACCAAAGGAGGGTTGGAAAAATCATGCCTTTCTAAACGACTTCGAAAACTGTGCATGCGAGTCAAGCATTATTTTTTGAATTGCTTTAGATAAAAGAATTTCCAATGTTATTTTGGTGTCAGTGTTGTGGGGCAATGGATTAGGAGGGTGCCTTTAGTTTTCACGTTCGAGTACACGTAATGGTGGCCTTTAAAAAAAAAACAAAAAAACAGGACTTTTTTGTAATTTAAAATAACAATTTCCTTATTTCAATTTTTTTTTTATCAGAGGTTTTAAAAGAAAGTTTTAACATTTAAACAGGGTTAAAAGATTTTTAACATTTCCTCCTTTTTGAGGGTTACACAATGTGATCTTTTTTTTCTTTTGCTTTTAACTAATCATTTTTATAATGGTTATTTCGCTTAAAACAAATTCTATTTTTTTTAAACTAAATTATTTTCACTGTGTTTTCACCGAAACACGCCGTTACAAGAAATCTTTCTAGACTGAGTACACTTAAACTGGTTTTCATGGACTTCTTCTTTTTCTGCCCAATTACATTTTCCTGTTTTTATCCGTTCTTTAATTTTCGAGTTAGCGGCTGTATCCAAACCCAACTTCATCTCCACCCTGGCAATGCTAGTCTAATATATAAATCCCAAACGTCTGTTTGTATGTGTGTGTGTGCGTTTGTGTGTGTGTTCGTATGTCTGCTAAAAACTTTTGTCAGCTGTATCGGACCGAGTCAAAACCAGTACCATCTGAAAAAGCAATGCCTCAGATGAATAATGTGTGAAATTTAAAAAAAAAAGAGATTAATTTCTTGTAAGGAGGGTCACTTTTCGTGTCATGATTTTTGCAAGTCATGCATGCATAGCAAACTGAAAGTATGTTTATATTGTTATTTTTCAGTGTCATGATGTCATAAGCCGTCATGGCCATGACAGCTAGCACATTAACTTTTTTTCTCTTGTTTTTGTCTTTTGTGTTTCAGGTTCGAGCCTGCCTACTGTGACTAATTTTTTTTTTTTTCGACCACACAGACACTTTGAAAGAAAAGCTGTTTTGATTCATATATTTATTTTTTTTAGGGGGGTGATTCTCTTTGTATCCCTTCTGCCGAAATATCTGGTGGGGAGATTGTTTTTTGTTCTTTTGTGGAAGTATCGATGAAAGTGCTCAATACCCTTAGCATAGCAGCTGTGTCCAAACCAAACTTCATATCCACCCGGTCAATGCCGGGTATCCATGTTAGTTGGAAATAAATGAAAGAATGGATATAAAAACAAAATTAAAATTATAATTTGAGTCTTGTTAAGTAAACCTGATTTTATATCATAACTAATTAAAACAAATATGTAAAAAAATTGTTATACAAAGTTAAGCGGTTGATTTGAACTAATGTTGGGATGATTAATCAGGATTGAAAAAAATCGGAATCTTTTGTAGTATTGGAATCGGAAAAAAAATTTCTGATCCCAAAAACGATTATTTCAATTCTTTTTCTTTTGTTGTTCTATCTAATAAGGAAATGATAAATATTTATTGATTTTAAACTACCAGTAAAAGTAAATTCTATACATCGACCCCTTCCCACAAGTTTATTTTTACGTTTGCAGTTTTCACATGTTTTTATGGTAATCTGAAACGAAAAGAAAATACAACTCTGTATCTAAATATTTAGATGTCTTAAAGAGGTTAGAATTGGATTCGGTAACTGTAACAAAATCAGGAATTAAGAACAGAATCAGTAATTGTATCGGAATCGGGAATTAAGAACAGAATTGGTAATTGTATTGGAATCGGGAATTTAGGACAAAATCAGGAAGTGTATCAAAATTGGGAATTTAGAACAGAATTGGTAATTGTGTTGGAATCGGAAATTAAGAACAAAATCGGTAATTGTATTGGAATCGGGAATTTAGGACAGAATCAACAATGGTATCAGAATTGGGAATTGGTTTTATATCCATTCTTTCATTTATTTCCAAGAACAAAATCGGTAATTGTATTGGAATCGGGAATTTAGGACAAAATCAACAATGGTATCAGAATTAGGAATTAGTTTTATATCCATTCTTTCATTTATTTCCAAGAACAGAATTGGTAATTGTATTAGAATCAGAAATTAAGAACAACATCAGTAATTGTATTGGAATCGGGAATTTAGAACAGAATCATTAACTGTTTTGGAATTGGGAAAATATATTGAAATGGTCCCATTACAAGATTAAACATACACACATTTGTATGAATTAATATAAAAACTTGGAGGGGGGATTCTTTTGTGCAATTTTCTTTTATTGTCAGAGTGTGCATTTTATTGTTGGCACAACAGGTGCAGATTTAGTATCAACTTTCGCTTTGACATTTCAACTTACGCTATATTTCACATCGGGTGTCATTTTAATACAATACAAAGACTTTAAATCTCCCTACGTCTCCTTTTTTACAAATATTTTAGCCTATCCTATATTCCAAATGTACTTGAAGACATTAAATAGAAATTAAAAGCTAATGAAAAAAGTGAAAAAAAAAAAGGAAAACAAGAAGATCAGAAAATATGTGTAGCAGCTGGACGTTTTATTGTAGGAAGTATCAACATTTCAGTTCTGAATTTTTGAAATGAGGTATGATTGTATTATTTGGATTTTTGTTCTCATCTTGAGTGTTATTTGCACAGCGTATAGGTCGATGTAACCTCCAACCTTCTTCAAATGTCTTCAAAGTCGCTATTAAACTTCTGAATTTTTTAGATGAAGGCTGATTGTTTATATAACTTATATGGATCAGACTATTGTTCTTATCTTGAGTGTTCAATTCGACCGAAACGTTGCCAAAACAACACTCAAGACGAAAACAATAGTCCAATCAATGAAAGTAATTTAAAAGTCGCCTTGTTTGGCAAAAGAGAAAAGGAGGTTAACTCTGCATTCCAAAGTTTCGTATTTTTTTTTAGTGAATTTACAAAAAAAAAAAAAAAAAATATATATATATATATATATATATATATATATATATATATATATATATATATATATATATAAAGTCAATAAAATTATCAAGCAAAACACTAGGGAATATTATTTCTAAATTATGTATGATTAAAATTTTAATTAAATGTGTTGAGGAAAGGATGGCCTGTTTGTGTGTAATTGGGATCCTATCCTCCACGTTGTTTAATGGATTGAATGGTAGAGTAATTGAAAAGCAAAGGGTTGCATAATGATGACGAAAACATACCAATATATATTAGTGAAAGAATGTAGATTTATTTACATAAATCTACACGAGAAATAATAAAGATATAGATGGTAAGAAATAAGAGTTTGTTGAGAATAAGAGTTTGTTGAGAAAGGAGTAACGTTACTTGCAGTTAGTCAGGAGAGTTGGTTGGGTGGCCATGCCAACCAGGAGTGGGCTCTGTCACATCTTGATTAGTCAAGAGTTCAGCGGAAAAGAGGGAGAGATATAAGAAACAGGAAGTGACGTGGCTGTGTCGCTCTCCGGTTATCAGAGTAAAAGGGCAACAATTGAGTTAGCCTGTGAATTTCAATTCCCACAAATGACTTAACCAATTGTAAATTTACATAAAGAAGAAATTTGCAGATGAGACATAACGTTAAACCACATGTGTGATTTGTGTTGTCTGTTTTTTAAATTTTTAATGGGATGTAGTCTTTTTAATTTTTTAATATACTAGCAAGGGGTACCCGGCGTTGCCCGGGTGTTGGGGGGGGGGGGGTTAAAAAAAAGTAAGTATGAGGATCGAACCCGAACCATTGAGGCAAAGTTGTGAAAAAAAAAAGTGCAACGTTAACCATTGCCCCACTGCGAGATGCTTACGGAAACACGTTTAAATTTATTTAATTAGTTGGATTTAGCAGGTGCGCGTTTTAATGAGTTAATGAGGTCAGTTTGACTGCGGGATTTCATTTACTGCTGAACGCTTTTCAGCTTCGCCCCCAAAATGTTATAGGAAAAAGACTAACACACATGCGGCGAGCAACAAATGTTGAATATTTATCTTCCCGAAATCGAGCAAATTAAATAGACAGGCGAGCTTCGTTGTTAACTGTGAGATATTACGATTTGTATGTGATATAAAAAGTTTTAAAAAGTTGTGAACCGAGCGACCGCTTCTCTGAAAGAAGCCTTTTGTAGACACACAGAAAAAGCGAACACACATACATACATACATACATTTTCGCTTTTATATTTATAGATTATCACCTCGTGACTGATATGAGATAATGGTGGCTTTTACACTTAAAGGAGGTTGGAGGTTATATCGGCTGATATGTTGCGCAGATAATACGCAAGATGAGAACAATTCTCCAAACAATACAAACAATCATACCTCATCTAAAAATATTCAGAACTGTAAAAAAAAAAAAAAAAAAAAAATTATGAACATTTCGTTTGTAAAATTTCTTGTTCAAAAAATAAATATTGTTTCTGTAAAATATGGAAATCGTTATTCAGCAATTCATTGCTGAGTTCCATTCACAAAACAAATGGCTACTTCCATCTGTTCTTGCATAGTCCTAAGGGGCAGATAACTCGCCAGTGCTTCCTGTATGAGGGGCAGACAACTCTGGTAATAATTCAAAATAATCTTTATTTTTCAACTGCTTGCAAACAGATTTTTCTACGCACCTGGATTACACACATTTTGGATTTTTAATTTGGATCTATTTGTCAACATTATAAATCCAACTTCTTCTTATAAGAACATTCACTCTTGTGATCATTTCGTCTTGGAAATACTTGACCACTACATATCCTTTTATCTGGAATTTTAATTTTTGATTCACTTTTTTATTTTTCATTTTTTTCCCTATTCTATGAACTCTTTGCACTAAAACTTTTTTTTTTCATTTATGCCTAGTTTTCATATAATGCTGTTTCAATTTATGCCAATACCAGCAAATTCATAGCTTTGCTATAACATTCATTTGCTAATGTCTTTCCTCTCATCAGAGGAACACATTTATTTGAAACTCTATGGATTAAGGAAATTTTAACATTTCGTATTTGAGTATCCTGTCATACAATAAATTCATATAAAATATAAATTATAGTCTTAAATTGTGTTATTATATCTCTATATCTATAAAAGATGAGAATATGTGTGTGAGGACATTTCTCAACCTATATACTTAATAAATTTTTTTTATCTATAAACTTGAAATTTGGTATATAGGATATTCAGACACGTGGAGAACTTTTTAATCATTTTCCATCCAGAAAAAGGGCTGCTAATGGGTCAAAATTCACAAATTGGTTCTTGGGAGTCATCGGAGTTTTATCTGTTTGCCAACTGTTTCATAAATGTGCGAAACATAACAGCTTCTTTATGTTAAGAATAAGATTGTTTGAAAACACTTTGTAAATGGCGTGTCAAGCTGGTCTGATGGTTATCAGACTTGATTCACTGTTTTTAGGTATTAGTTTCGATCTTAGCTCAAGTAATGTTTTAGTTTTTACTTATAAGAAGTGAACTGTTTAGAAAAAAACAAAACAATGCTCACATGCGCATGTCTCAGTTGTTGTATTAATTAAAATATGATATTCATGCATATTTTACGACCAGGCAATGCCGGGCAGCCTGCTAGTATATATATATATATATATATATATATATATATATATATATATATATATATATATATATATAACTCTGTGACTCATCCAGCTATGCTTGCTAGAATTTTATCTTTGACTATTGGGTGATTCTATCTTTAAAAAAAAGGATGACAGGTGAATTTATATATATATATATATATATATATATATATTTCCTTCTCTCTCTCTCTCTCTCTCTCTCAAATATAAATACAAATACAAAATACTATTTTCCTGGATGCCATAATACAAATACAAATACAAATTACTTTTTCTTGTGGTGTTAAAATACAAATACAAATACAATTACATTAAAATTGTATTTAAATACAATTGAAATACAAATACAATTGTATTTGATCCAACCCTAACGACAACAGTTATGGAAGGCAGTAATTACTGAGTAATTACTGAGGATACAGTTAAGAACATTCTTATCCCATCACGGGTAACCACCTGACAAAGGCCAGAGGATGAGTTGCCTAAAACGTGGTAAAACAACAACTATGAAGATGAGGATAACAGTCCCATCCCCCCCAAAAAATACATAAGTCCAGATTGTTTCTTTTTACATGGGGTTGATTTTACATTAAACTATAAAATGGACATATTTGATAATCCTATAATTTTAATCGACCAAAGGCCTGTGTGAAAAAAAAAAAAAAAAAAAACAAAAAAAAACAGAAACTACGACCAAAAACACATCTAAAAAAAGAAATTAAAATTTTCATACAAAACAGGCGTCTAGAATAATATTAAGCAAGAAAACAAAAATGGTTGCCGTGGGATTTTTTTTTTCAGCTCATCGCATCTCATTTAATTTGTAGCGAATTATTTCACAAGTAGATTCATTATATACCTTCAAAGGGAAATAACTCAATTGAAATTATTTCAAATTTTAAAATAGATGCTAGATCTAAGGGAGCACCATTTCGCCCACGCAAACAGATGATGGAATATTCACTGTGTGCTTCGTCCCAAAGTTATGTGAATTCTACGGGGACTAGTTTTTGTCTTCTTGCATATGGATACAGTAAACAGGCTAAGAGAATTGCCATTTCGATTGTAAATATAGTAAGTGGGAAAAAATCAAATCAGTTTAGTGAGAAAGATCTGTCCTCCTAACTCCATCAGAATTTGTAAAAACTATTTACCAGGAAATACGCATGCTCAGGTGATGCACGCCAATGTGTAAATACCTTACCAAGAGATTTCTATTTACGAAGGTAGCAATGAATGACTTTCTCTAAATGGATAATATTTTCCTTTATAAATTGGTGATCTGCACGTCAATACACTTTTATGAATTAAAATCCTTTTCTTTTTTTTTTGTGCTAAAAATAAAACCGGACGTTTGGAGCTGATTAAAACATTATTTAAACTCATATTTTCATCAAGAAATTAAGTTGAAGGGAAAAACAATCAGTAAACTGTTAACGAGAGCATTACTTTTCTGCTTCCATTTTCTTATGGAAGTTAATATTCATTTCGCAACTCTCTCACACACACAGTCATACACTTACACACTCTGACAAAAAGGCATACAAATGACGACACTGTCAGACGCATATTCACACTCATATAAAAACTATAATGAGCATGTGCGGAAACGCTCCAGAATTGTATGTTGATGTCAGGCCTACCTACGGCAAAAATAAGTTCGTCCAAGGACTACTGTTACCAGTCATTTGGAGAGTAACTGTTGTGGTTGTTTTGGTAATATGCCATGTCAAGTCATTTGAGATCATGTCTTGTCGAATTGTTCGGGATCATGTCTACTACTACTGTTACCAGTCATTTGGAGAGTAACTGTTGTGGTTGCTTTGGTAATATGCCATGTCAAGTCATTTGGGATCATGTCTTGTCGAATTGTTCGGGATCATGTCTACTACTACTGTTACCAGTCATTTGGAGAGTAACTGTTGTGGTTGCTTTGGTAATATGCCATGTCAAGTCATTTGGGATCGTGTCTTGTCGAATTGTTCGGGATCATGTCATGTTAAATTGACGGAGGTGTTTGCGTTTGAATCGACGGAGTTGTTTAGGATTATGTTGTGTTGAATCAACGGAGTTGTTCGGGATCGTGTCGTATTGAATTGACGGAGGTGATCGATTTCAAATCGAGTGGACAAAATTGTACAGGACTGTGCCAGAGCATGTGGGCAGAATTGTTTGAGACTGTGTTGAGTCATATATGCGATATCATTTGGTTTCTGTTAATTATCCAGTTAACTTGATGGTTGTCACAGTTGTGCTGCCGCGTGTGATAACAATTTTTTTTTTTGTGTCTCTCCCCGTGTGAATCAACAAAATCAGAGAATAAACACATATCATTTAATTGTTCGCAATATTTCTAATTGAACTGAGAACTCAAAACATTCCAACTAAATAATAACTCACATAAAATATCTTGGAATTTTTAACATAAATATCTTGTTTTCTTTAAAACAATGTTTTCTTCATACAGTTAACAAATCCTTGTTTTTCTCTGCTAGTATCCATTTTCAAATATTGGTAAATTTTTATTTACTTAATAATCACCAATGACGACTTTTAAGGGTTTTCTGGTATGCAGAAAACGAATCTCACATTTAAATTTGCCGCAAACAAGTAGTTTTCCGGGTATAAGGCAATGTAATTTCTTATGTTATGACTGATGGCCATTTTTGTAAGTGCAAGCGTGCACATATTTTTGACACACACACATACAAAAATAACAACCAATCATAACATAAGGAATTACATTGTTTAATATCCGGAAAAGTACTTGTTTGAGGCAAATTTAAATGCGATATTCGTTTTCAGCATATCCGAAGAGCTTTAAAAGTCGTCATTTTAAAGATGATTGTTAAGGTAGAAACTAAGTAAAAATTTACCCAAATATTTTATTACAATTTCATTGCAAGCATTTTCTTTAAGACACCACTAACATAAACGTTTTTCGTTTTCTTTATTAAATCATAGTGATAAAAACTGTTAGCTAGCCTAAATAAGCAGAGGCTACCTAGCTAATTAGGGAATGCATAAAACTTAGGAATATTACGATAGTTGGACAATACAGAACTCTGGAAATGTGACAGTGATACATGTTCATTCACACAATTCTGAGGCAGCACGTTCAAGACTTTTTTTTTTTTAATTCAATTTTCGCCCTAAACAAGGCACCAGTGCCACTTTGAAGTTGGGGGGGGGGGGGGCTACTATCGGGGACATAAGTTGCAGGGACATTATGAAGGGAGATGAGCCAGCCAGATGTCTGTTTACATTACACTTGAATTTCTGCATGTCAGAACACAATGCAAAAACAGATCACCGAGTCATCTCTGAACAAACGTTTTAAGCTAGGGCCCGCACTTTTAGAAAATCTGAAAATTTGATGCTTAATCATTAATATTCCAAAGTATAAGAAGAAAAAAGGTGCTTGTAAAAGTAGAGGCGACAGATTCGATTTTTTTAAATATGTCGTTTTAAGCAAAAACAATATTATGTACGTAATTGTCATGTCGAAAATAGTAATATATCTAAAAATTACGAAAATTCATTGATTAGAACAACTGCTATTGCTTTTAGTAAAAAAAAAAAAAAAAGAAGTCTATCACTATAGAAAACAAAAATGACACCCCATCAACAAGTTAATCTAACATATTCGTTCCGAGTTATGTCCCCTGTGTGTGAACTGTTCAGTCTACTTTGTAACAGAAAATGCAATTTTATCTACTTTTCCGTAAAAATTACTTATAAGTACAAATAACTTTCTACTCGATGAATTTTCGTAATTTGTGCATATATTAATATTTTCGACATAGCAATTAACTATATTATATTGTTTTAGCTTAAAACGACATTTTTTTTTAAATCGATCTGTCGACCCTATCTTAACCAGCACAAAAAAACAACAACAAATAAAAAAACAAAACGCACACACACAAAAAATCAATTTTAGAAATAAATCAATTTCATGTTACTACTTAGCAAAAACCTATCCCCTAAAGCAGACGAAAGAAAAAGACCCCCCCTCCCCCGAAACACAAAAACAGGTGATTGGAGAGTTATGTCCCTTTATGTTTTTAATCACGTCCATATGAAAACGAGGCTCGTCAAACGTGGCTTGATTATTTTCGTTTTTTTTTATAATGATTAATATTAAATTTTGTGGGTAAAATTTAAAAAAAAAATTGATTTGCCCAAAAGAATAAATTAAAATAATAGTTAAATAATATTTGCTATAATCTAAAATGAAAACGCGTTAACAATTACTTTATGTTTAAGTAGTAGAAATGAGCTGATCTTTCTCGCTGGGAGTCGTGGCGTGCTCTTGTAATCCAGCTACTTGGAGGCTTGTTCGTGTGAACGGTTTGAGTTCGGGAACCCTGGTGTGCGTTCTGTTATGGCGATCGGGCGTCCGCACTAAGCCTGGCATCAATATGGTTTACCTGAGGGAGCTCGGAGAGACCAGGTTGACTAAGGAGGGGTGACTCGGTCCAGGGCGGAAACGCAGCAGACAAAAGTCCCCGTGTGAGGCAGTAGTAGGATCGCGCCCGTGAATAGTAGTCGTATACCACCCCGTTCAATAAAATCGAACCACCAACTTTTTTTTTTTTTTAAATAAAAATTCTTTTTTATTTTGGAAAATAATTTTCATCGGCTTACTTTTAAACATTTGTTGATAAAAAATATCTCGAGGTTTGTATTACTGTACACATAGATTCGAAAAAGTTGTCAAATATATATAACAAATAAATGTTATCAAAGACAAGATAAGTTACTTTTCTATCTAACTGGATAATTTTTTAGTGTTTTTATTTAATGCTCGGAAAACATAGTGTTTACTGGATGATGTATTGCAAAATTTTTAATGGCGCCCGACTCTCTCTTGAGCACGGACCACGGTAAGTTTGGGAAAATGAGTTAAATTTTTTAAAAAATACACAAAATACTGTTAAAAACCCACCGAATATATGTCAGCCTTTGTTACGGTAACATATATTGAGCGATTTTCTAACAGCATTTTTTTTATAGTTTTTTAGTTTTAACTCATTTTCCCAAACTTACCGTGTTCAAGAGAGAGTCGGGCGCCATTTTGAATTTTCCAATACATCAGTAAACACTGTATGTTTTTGCGAGCTGAATAAACATGTTACATTCAATAAAAACACTAAAAAATTATCCAGTCAGATAGAAAAGTAACTTATCTTGCCTTTGATAACATTTATTTGTTATATATTTGTTTTTTTGACAACTTTTTCGAATCTATGTGTATAGTAATACAAACCCATATATCGTAAATACAAATGAAAACTAACATTGTTTCTTCCTTTCCTTTGTATTCGTATAGATTTTTTCTTTTTAGTAAGGGTATTTCAGAATACATTTTTTTTGTACTCACGTTCACCCCATAACAAGGTATAGTTACTTAGACGTAAGTGACAACTATTTGGGACCATACCTAGGAAAGACTAAAAAGATATTTGTTTACATTACATTTAAACTTTTGCATATCGATACAGTCAGGGAAGCAAGCAGCAGGAAGGGAATTTCAAAGTCTAGCTGTCCAAGGGAAGAAGTTGTAAGAGTAGAAAGCATTTTGGCATTTAGGGACCTCAACAGTAAAGGACTATGATTTTGTCGTTAAGTGGGTTTGTTGGGGATATGTACATCGAGGGGGGGCACAAGTGCAATGAGTTCATCAGAGCACATTCCATTCAAATACTTGTAAAACAGGCACAGGGATGCAACATTAAGGCAATGGACCGGAGCTTAGTTAACAAAGTGGGACCGATTAGACTCTTTTATCGACCCTATCCAAGCGGGAGAGACTAGTGGTAGATGCACCAACCTAGATTTCAGAAGGAAGTTAACGTGTATATAGTTCTCTCCCACTGCAAGAACTGTGACACCAATGTCAGAAAGTATGATTGAAAAAGTCAATGCTCAAAAGGAGGATCCCTCTGACTCTGCAAAAGAAGCCTGTGCAGACCCGTCTATATTCCTGGCAGGGCGCCTCAGGCGATTAGCAATAAACTAACCCCTTCTCAAAGAGAGAAGACTAAGCCTGAGAGAGTGGACCTCCTAGAACTGCACAGAACCAACATTAAATCGCAATCAACAGAATTCCATGACAAAGACTTAAAGGAAACTGCTCACCTTTAAAGAGAAGTAACTCTAATTGCCTTGTTATTTTTTAGGGGTTGTAGGAGGGGTTGGTGCTCTCATTTAAAATCGATTTTGCTTATAAGACACTGTTTTTGATTGTTTATCGATTACGAGAGAGTGTCGAACGCCACCTCTTTCATATGAGGTAAACTAAAATTTAGAATCTTAACTTTAATTTTCAGGATTACTCATTTCTTTCTCCCAAATTGTAGCAGACGAAATTGTAACAGACATAAGCAGGAGCGAATTCTCATGGCTGGAGATTTTGAATCCGGATTTTGAAGTGGATTTTACAAGCAACTGTCATAGATGGACATATTCAAAATCCTCACTACTTTGTAATTTTTTAATATACAACTTACCGGACACACATAAGAGAACCTTTCTTTTATTTCCATAAACATTTTGGTTTTCTTCCGAAAACCAATCCAAACAAGGGGGTATTTGTAGCAGACGGATTTGCAACAAACACAAGAAGAAGCAATTCTCGTGACTGGAGAATTTGAATCCACTTTTTTCCTGTCTTATCCAATCAGTCATGTGACCGAGTGTATAAAACGTGAAAATGGGAACAAACTTTCTCTCTTTCTTCCTGGCTCCTGCTGACAGCACACCTCTCTGTTGGAGTGCAATCTCACTTGAGTCATTGGCCCTGGGCTAGCATGAATAAAAACATGGCTATTCCCCCACGCGGTATACATACAAACTTTCTTTCACGAAAAACACCCGTCTAGCTGAAACCACTGTCAAAAATTTTCCCCACGCTTTATCTGTGCCAAAACCAAAACGTAGATTCCATGAACAAAGCTTCTTTCTTAGAAGTGCACCCCTGTGGAACTCTGTCCTGTCTGCCGGTTTCCCACCTGACTACACCCTGGATGTCTTCAAGTCCAACATAAACAAATTCCTGATGAACCGCCTCCTTAAGTGACACTTTATCAAATCTCAACACTAACGTACTGTACACACAATAACACTTATCCCTGAGTGGCTTCTGGGCCTTGATAAGTGGTGACCACCTTGTAAAAAAAAAAAAAAAAAAAAGATACAGGACTACCTTCGTCCACAAGAACATTTTCCGCTACTAACCCGTTTCTTGCCTATATTCTTTCTAATGAAGATAACCAATAAAATTGCTTTTAAATGTTAGAATGAGACTTCGTTTCTTGTCTTCATTTTTTTAACTAAAAAATTATAAGGCGAAGCCGAATTTAGGGTTTGGACCCAAATCTTGGTATTCTTAACTGTCAACCAAAATTTATTTTCTTATTTTTGTATTGCAGCATTAATTCCCTTCTCAAAACACAATTACTAGGTAGCACCAAAATCGCTTTCTCTCCATAAAGTGATGCCAGAAGACATTATGTTCCGCTTTATAAAAAGAGCTGCACAGACTCACTCTCTCTTTCTCTCTTAGGACCTGCTACAGATAATATCAGCATGTCTGCATGACCACCAGCGTCAAGCAGTTAATTCCTTTTTTCCCTGTGTTCAGAAGATCCCATAATTCAACTTTGTCTTTTCGAATACCTATTTTATTCCTGTATTTAATTAAACATAGAGTAATGTTATTAGTTATATATTTATGGTGTTATTTAGTGTTTTTTATTGATTAAGTCATAAAATAAAAGCAGACTGGAAAGCGGACCAAAGGGAGATAATCCTGCCCCTTTGTAGATGCACATAAAATTATTGCATGATTCAAATGATCTAATCACTGTATGTTTTGTTAAAAGAGGGTGCAGAGTAGGTGTGCATGTTCGCCATCATGTCAAGGTTGCCAAAGTGTAGTTTGGAAAGACACTTTAATAACAGCTTTATTGACTATCCTTGCTAGTAGGTTTGTAAGAAAAGAGTTAGTATTGGGACGAGTTCCTGTGTAGATTAAAGATTAGACAGTACTGTGGGAGAAGGAGAGTTGTGTGTATCGCATTTAAACCCAGTTGCCTTGATAGCCATGTTGACTTGTTAGTTTTCTCATCAGCCTGAGGCCAAAGGGCCCGGATGAAGTCATGCTATAACCAATCAGCAATGCTGTTATGAAATAAACATATTCACAATCTTAAGTCGCAAGTATATCTGCAGCTGCAAGGGGCTATATTTAGATTAAGTTTAAATAGCAAATATGTTTAGCTTATTTAAAAATGAAAAGTATAGAATAATAACTCTTAACACATCAAAGACATTAAATAGGGTTTGGCATAAAGGTTTACTTCACTAGATTTCCAGCTACGAAGTATCTAGAAATGTTCTCTCAACCATGAAGTCATTTCTCTCTGATAAGAAGTAGTCGTCGATGGGCAGAAGTCTGAAACTCATAGTATCAATGATAGCATGCCTCAGGGATCCATCCAAGGTCCAACTCTTTTTGTGATATTCACCAATGATCTCAAAAATCACATTCTAAACATTTTCATCTACATTTATGCAGATGACACTACCATCAACACCAACACTTCAAAAGTCAGCAATGGAAAGACCGTTTCTGAGTCTTCCTCTTCTGACCTTGAGCACATGGTGCGATGAGGTAAAATGTGGCTGGTTGATTTTAACGCATTCGATACCAAGCTTCTATCCTTTCTTTTTATGTGTGAAAATTCATAAAAATCGACCCAGCTGTTTTCGAGTTCATAGGAAACTCACAGACACACAGACAAAGTTCCTTTTATATAATAGTAGAGGCAGATATGACAAAAATATTCAGATGACCATTTTCGGTTGTGGTCCAGAATTCAATCTAATTTAAAAAAAAAACAAAAAAATGCAGAAAAATCTTTAATATGTATCTACTCGTCACGGAATGAAAATGTCATGTTCCAAAAATCATATGAATTGAACAAGTAACTTGAATCATCTGATGATATCGACGGATAATCTTTATCCCGTTTATTAAAACAACTTGTAATGAATTGAGTTAATACAATCAAGGTTGAAATCAGAAGAAACATATTTTGCTCTACTAACGCATTGAGCATTCTTTATCCTTGTTTTTACCAAATATACCTCTTAATATATATATATATATATATGTGTGTGTGTGTGTGTGTGTGTGTGTGTGTGCGCGCACGTGTGTGTGTGTGTGTGTGATGATAATTGCTGCATCTTTCCAGATGATTGCCGTCACATTGAGATCTCCCCATCTCGTCGTCCATGTCATCTTAGATTACTCTGCAGTCCTACTGCAGATTTGCACATCTTAAAGCAGATGTGACCTACAAATTAAGCAATTTCCACCGAATTGACTTCCTCTGGAGGTTGAATGGTATTCCTATGAACAATGACATGTCTTCTCAAACCAGCAGTAAACTTGCAAACTTTGCTGCATATTATATTAAACAGATCGTTTGGTTTGGACTAATAGACACAAGTTGACCTGAACAGGAGTTTTGTGTGACTTAAAGTAGTTCACGTAGCCAGTTTTTGACAAAAGCACTCGTTCACAAGTGTCGCATTGCCAGCTCTATGAGTCATAGTTAAGACCATCAATTAAACCTTTGTGAAGCTCTCGCTTCAGATTGCTGTGGCCCTGCTTTCTTTTCTATAGAACATCACAACTTTCACGTACAAGCTTTATATATATAATGTGTGTGTGTGTGTGTGTGTGTGTGTGTGTGTGTGTGTGTGTGTGTGTAAAATCATTTTTTATGACTCAGCAAAATTCGTAGCCATTGCAAAACTGATTTCGATCTCGATAGTTCGAATTGAGATATCTTCCTTTATTTATTGAAGATGGCAGGCGAGACACACCATTTCCACTCCCTAATGAAACTTACTTTTGTTATTAAAAGAATAAAAACCACTTCATCAGTTTATGTGCTTTTTTGGAATGTGATATTTTCGTTCTGTGACGTGTACGTACATAATAAAGATTCTTTCTGCATTTTTATTTTTTAAAAATTAGGTTTAATTCTGGACAAGAAGCCCATTTTCTTCTAGATTTACTGATAACAGACTAAAGATAAGCAACAATTGAAATAATAAAATAAAGAAGACGTGTTTTTAACGTACCTTTTTCATCGAACGATTTTGCCGACAGAATCACAGACCTGCAATTCTATGGATGACGTCATGAAACTAGTAACGTCTTATGAAATGTCAGTATATATATATACACACACGCACGCGCGTGTAAGCGTATATATATATATATATATATATATATATATATATATATATATATATATATATATATGTATAAGTATACTCACACACATATATATATCTGTATATACACACATATATATGCATGTATCTGTATATACATATGTATGTAAATATTTGTTTATATATGCATACATATATGTATACATCTGTATATATATATGTATATACACACACACATATACATAGATGTTTATAATGTATATATCTGTATATATATATATATATACATACATACATAAATGTATATATCTGTATATACACATATGTATATGTACAAATATATTCACACACACACACACACATATATATATATATATATATATATATATATATATATATATATATATATATATATATATATATATATATAAAGCAAAGAGGGCCCAATCATGACTTTTAAGTGTAGGATTAATGTTATGTCTGAAAGGAAACATGAAGCGATAAATATAAACCAGCAGGTGTTGCACGTATCGATTTTAAACACGGAGGCTGACAAAGGTAAACAATGCATAATAATGGATCCAACACAGATCAGAAGAATTGAAAGAAAACATCTGCTACACTTAGAAAGATCAGAATGTCTAGAACCTCTCAAACATCAACACACACATATGCATAATGCTAACTGGGCACTATTCTCAAGAGTCTAATATTCCTCTGTAGAATGGTTTGTCAAGATAAGCTGGCATGGAGAGATACTTCACTCTACAAATAACCCTTGACCAAATATTCAAAATAAAAAAGAGTCCGAAGCCCAAATAAGATCCTCCTCAGTATTGCTACACACCAACTTATACAAGGAATAGTGCACAGTCTTCAAGTAATGCAGCCTCTAGTAACATCATAAAAAACATAACATGCGACCGCAGCCGAGATTGAACTCACTACACGAGTTTATAGTGTAATTCAAATCTTGTCCGTAGCTGGTTTCTTGATGCTTCACCAGGGCTATTAAGGGTATTTTTTTTTTTTTTTCGTGACGCCATCACTAGATGGGTTGCCTACCATGGCTTAAGAGAAGCCCGTTAAACTTCAAGAGAAGGATAGACTGCATCAGTTTCCCAACCTGGTATTTTACCTCACAGTACATACAGCACCTCGATTTCCCAAATGTCACCCGTCTGGTACTGGCCAGGCTTAACGTTGC
Organism: Euprymna scolopes; assembly: GCF_053919585.1. Classification (NCBI taxonomy): domain Eukaryota; kingdom Metazoa; phylum Mollusca; class Cephalopoda; order Sepiida; family Sepiolidae; genus Euprymna; species Euprymna scolopes. Next base: position 59,075,318 of record NC_136520.1, on the reverse strand, counting down.
TTGACTCCGGTGATCTGGCAAAAACCGGTGTTTCTGGATACACCATCAGACTAGATGAATTTTTTTTCCACGAATCCAGTAAGACCAAGAGACCACGAGAAAGATATACTGTAACATATTTAAAATGGTCAATAGAGGAGAGGAAAAACAGGTTCTCAACTTTTTTACTGATTCTATGTTTGAGATATAAAAGAGAACTTTAATGAATATTCGAATATCTATGTACCTCATATAGAGATCAAGTGTTATCCCCAGGAAGGGGGTCCCTTGATTTCTGAGAATTTCGACTGGACAAAAATTAAAAAGAAACAGAAACATTAAGTTCAAATATATTAATATAATGAACCGAAAACTAATATGTTTTTTTCAAAAGTGTCCAATACAAAATAAAGCTTTATCAATAAACTTATATAAAAATTAGAAAATCTTGCGCAAGTTAATCAGCATTTCCATGTTCATACTGTAGTGGCTTAATCCCCAAAGTGATTCCTGCGAACGCTAAAAAGCAACTGGTTATAATTGCTACACTCTTTCTTTCTCTGCTTCATTGGAATTCGTCATCTTCCTTAATCCCCAAAAGCAAGCAAGTTTCACAGCAAGTTTCCAACAGAAGAGACGTTGCAAGCCTGGCTCTGCTCTATCGGTATTTTCATGACAAACGCTCGTCTGAACTTCAATCTATGTTCCCTCTCTGCCAAACGTTCGCAAAAAGCACTCGTCTAGCTACAGCCGCTGTCAACAATCCCCCCCACTCTATCTGTGCTTAAATCTAAATGCAAATTCCATGAACAAAGCTTCTTTCCTAGAACTGCCTGACCTCTTAAATAGTCAATTTCAACCCTATTTCCTCCCCTAACGATCACTATGCTGTTGTCTCGGTGACCATCATACACTCTTTTACTTGAGTGGCCTTCAGGCCTTGATAAGTGGTGACTTCTTTGTAAAATGAAAGCAAAAAAACGTGTAAACTAAAATGTTTGTAAAAAAAAAACAAAAAAAAAACAGTTCAACTATATTAATATAATAAACTTAAAGTTAATATTTTTTTAAAAAGTGCTCAATACAAAATAGAACTTTATAAATGAATAAATAAATAAATAAATAAATAGAACCTTATAAATAAACTTTTATAAATACTAGCTGTACACATCTGATGCTGCTAGGTAAAAAACATATTGCTAGGTGGAGGGTTTAGTCACATATTATTTAAGATACAACAAATATCCTAAGTTGTTACGATTTTCTTGAAAGTTGATCATATTTTGGATTTTTGGAAGCATAAAAAATAGTCAACTTCAGCTGTGAGATTCAAACAGGGAAATAAAATGTCATGGTTTAAAGGGAAATAACTCATATGTTAAATGAAAACTTACTTCCGCTTTTAGACGCAGCTGATGCCAATTATTATAATAATTAAAAATAAATTCAATTAAATGTAAATTAAATTAAAAGTAAATTAAATAAAATCAACTTTATCTAATATTTCTAAATAGAATACTTCAACCAATTCTATTACTGATTTCCATTAAAAAATTAGAGCTATTAAAACAGATTTTCTTTAATGTGATATGCAAATGAGACAACCTTTTGAATGTAGATTCCTTTTGAATAAATAGTATATCTATACATCTATAAAAGTGAAATTGTCCGTCTGTCTGTATGTGTACATTTCTCTACCAAACTACTCTGTCAATTTTCAGTCTACAGATTCGAGATTTCACATAAGGAGAATTGAGATATGGGAAAATCTTTTTAATTGGTTATGGCCAGAAATTTGGCTGTCAAGGGGTCAAAGTTCAACGGTTTGATCTTTGAAAACTCTATCAAACTCCTCTGCCAATTTTGGGTCTAAACACTTGAAATTTTAGATGTAGATTACTCGGACATGGATCAATCTTTTTAATTTGATTTGAGCCCAAAGCAATAAAGTTTAAGGGATCAAAATTGGGGTCGAAGTTAAAAAAATGTTTACTTCTGCGGTCTCTATCAAATTATTCAGCCAATCTTGGGTCTAAAAATTTGAAATTTTACAGAAAGGGTATTCAGACATAAGGCAAGCTTTTTAATCGGTTTTTTACTGAAAATTTGGCTGCCAAGAGGTCAAAGTTGAAAGAGTTGACCTTTGCAGACTTTACCAAACTATTCTGAAAATTTTGGGTCTAAACACTTGAAATTTTAGATGTGGGGTATCTGGACATGAGCCAAACTTTTTAATATATATATGCACATAAAGTTATGAACAGTACATAGGGCCTGAGCAAAGCCAGGCTGAACTGCAAGTATAGAAATAATGCAGGAATAAAATATGTAAGAGTCTGTTTTCAGTATTAAAATCTATTTATGAAACAGTGTATTTTTTGTATATACAAGAATCCAAGTTTGCCCAACTGGGCAAACTTGAATCCTTGTACCGGAAAAATATCCAGTAAATAAAACGTTGTTTAGTAAATCGTTATTTTTTTGCATTTTTTTTTTTTTTTTTTGTATTTCCATACACCAAACATGGATATAAATATCACTAAAACATCCGCTGGGTCATAAGCTTCATTTCGGTATCTTACCTGCCTGGGTGGGTTGCCTGTAGGCTGAGATAAACCGAGTCACACACACACACACACACACACACACACACACACACACACACACACACACACACACATTAGGAAAATTTACAATAAGATTAACAAAATTGTGAACACAAATACACAGGAATATGACTTTAACAGCTTATGCAAGTTAATCAGTGTTTCGATGTTAGTACTCTGGTGGCTTAATCGCGTAGTGATTCCTATGAATGCTAAAACGCAAATGTCTTTAATTGTTACATTGTTTCTTTCTATGCTTCCCCCGAAAGCAAAAAAGTTTCACAGGCGCATGTGAGATCAAATAATTTTGGAACCGCTGAAAATCGTTTTGAAGTTAACAAGTCTGCGTAAAAATGGTAATCCAGGGCAAAGTTAGAAACTCCAATGAAACAAACAGCCAAATGCTAGAGAGACAGAGAGGATTTCCCTAGCCGCACCTGCATAGAAGAACCCAAGAACGTCTACCCTCTCCACATGCATAGGCAGAAAGGACTCAATGACTCACATAGAAACATTCTCCATCTTGCATGTACGCTCCTATACAGTCAGGTGAACAGAAACAAATGCTATTCATGCCTATTACTATTAACAGTAACTAGCAGGACATGTGGAAATTCCACAGTGGCATCTTTCATATGTAATATATTGCTACTGAATAGGGGGATGTGCAGAGGTTGTATGTTGCTTTTGTCGTCGAGGTTGCCAGGTTATGGTTCAGTAGGATAACCAATTCATAATCGGGATCTATCAATTTTTAAGACCGAGATTGCAGGTGCAAGAATCTGTAGAAGTCAAAAGTTGTAGAATATCTGCGGGACCATTAAAGGTAAATTTAACGAGATCTCTGATTTACAGAAAGGTTTCCACCAAATCACATCATCACATACATAAAAATAAAAACATGAATAACTCCGGAAAATAACGATGCTTGACAAATACCTTTATCTGTGCCTAAACCTAAACGTAGATTTCATGAACAAAGCTTCTTTCGTAGAACTGCACGCCTATGGAATTGTCTTCCGTTTTCCTGCTTTCCAGCTGACTACAATATGGTTGTCTTCAAGTCTAATGTAAACAATTTTTTGATGAGCCGTTCCATATAAGTTAACAAATTTACCGAATTTCCATTACTAACAATTACTATATTGTCCAATTTCTACTGTACACTCTTTAACCCTTATCCTCGAGTGGCCTCTTGGCCTTGATAAGTGGTGATGCCTATAAAAAAAAAAAAAAAGAAGCGAATCCTTATATAGAGACGTATTGATACCTTCCACCCTATTTTCTGTATCACTGTGCATGGAACGCAATGTAGTCTCTTTATTGTGTGTCTGTGGATGAGCAAATTGCAACATTGTGTGCTTGTGCGTTCTTCATATTCTTCTTTCATGCATGTTGAAAACGGTGATTGCTATGAAATGTTCCTGCTAAAGATTTGTTCCGGCTGTATGTAGCAGTTGCTACATAGACATTCTGTGGACGTTCAGCATGAATGAAGACCTCAAAATATTATTGTAGCTGATTTTAATCATTATAAACCATCCTTGGCATATGATTACTAGGGTTTGTATTACTGTACACATAGATTCGAAAAAGTTGTCAAAAAACAAATATATAACAAATAAATGTTATCAAAGGCAAGATAAGTTACTTTTCTACCAAACTGGATACATTTTTTGTGTTTATATTCAATGTAACATGTTTATTCAGCTCGAAAAACATGCAGTGTTTACTGATGTATTGGAAAATTCAAAATGGCGCCCGACTCTCTCTTTAAAGTGGTAAGTTTGGGAAAAGGTGTTATAAATAATAAACTAGACAAAATACTATTAAAAAAACACCGAATATATATCAACTTATGTCACGGTAACATATATTGAGCGAATTTCTAGCAGTATTTTGTCTAGTTTATTATTTATAACACCTTTTCCTGAACTTACCGTGTTAAAGAGAGAGTCGGGCACCATTTTGAATTTTCCAATACATCGGTAAACACTGTATGCTTTTCGAGCTGAATAAACATGTTACATTCAATAAAAACACGAAAAATATATCCAGTTTGGTAGAAAAGTAACTTATCTTGCCTTTGATAACATTTATTTGTTATATATTTGTTTTTTTTTTTTGATAACTTTTTCGAATCTATGTGTACAGTAATACAAACCCGATTACTATTTTCTGCTAATTTCAGCGTTATGTGATACGTAGTTTAAGAGTTTATTGGTTAAATATTTTCGCACAGATACATGCAAATACATATATTTACAGTTTTATTTATAAAAATATTATTAATAAATTAATACTATTAAAAAAACATTTTTAATGCCATAATATTTTTTAATAATATAAATTAATAATATTTAACGAAAAGAAAACATTTTTGATGCCATAATATTTATTAATATAAATTAATAATATTTAAAAAAAAAATTTAATTCCATAATATTTATTAATAATATAAATTGATAAAATTTAACAAAAATTTTTTTTTGCCATATTTATTAATAATATAAATTGATAATATTTAACAAAAAAACATTTTTAATAACATAATATATATTAATAATATAAATTAATAATATTTAACAAAAAAAACATTTTTAATGCAATAATATAAATTAATAATATTTAACAAAAATACATTTTTAATGCCATAATATTTATTAATATAAATTAATAATACTTAACAAAAAAAAGAACATTTTTAATGCCATAATATTTATTAATATAAATTAATAATACTTAAAAAAACATTTTAATGCCACAATATTTATCTTTCTCTATATAAATAAAATGAACTCATGTTTTCGCGTCTGATTTTGACATTAATAGGATTAAAAATCAAGATATTTCATGCAAATATAATATGCACAAACGGCAGAACAATATCTGAGATGGCTTATTAGTTCTCAAATTCCTCGATAATCTTAGATTTCTATACTTTTTCTGCTGAGAAGTCACGGCCAAAATCGGTTAAGATCAATGGAAGTGGTAAAATATTTTCTCTCTAATAAATTCCCCCCCCCTGCCACCACTTAACACCGTTTGGGGATCGTTTACAAGGAACAGTTGAGAAGAGAACACCGGTTTGGCTTCGTAGTTCTTTCATGTGAAGTTATTTAAAATCACTAAACTAAGCTGCAGTGCTCTGTGGCCTAGTGGTTAGCGTGCTGGACAATTCACATTATATTTTCACGTTCGCGCCGACCTACCGTAGTCGTTTTTTTTTTGTTTTTTTTTTTTTTCCTAAACAACTGGAATGGACTTTTCTTGGTGGCCGAACTGTTAACGTTGCAGATGTTTTTTTTTTTTTTTTTTTCACACTTTATTTTCCTACTTTTACTCATGACTCCAGGTTTGATCCTTCCTACTTACCTACCATAACATTTTTTAAAACTCCTCCCCCCCGTCCCGGAAACAAACACTCGGGCTACGCCGGGTACCCGCGCTAGTCATAAATAATTTTGCCAAGAATTGTTCATAAGTTTTGATTTCAGTTTCGATTATAGCTGATGGCACTCCAGTAATCTGTTTTTTTTATAAATAACTTCATAAAGAATTCTTCATAAATGTTGGTTTCGGTTTCTATTATGGTTACATATGATATTATATTATATTATATATTTTTTCATAAGTTTTTTTTTTTGGGGGGGGGGTCGATTCTAACTGTCATATCGATATATATATATATATTTTTTTTTTTAAATCGCAACTATATAATATATAAAAATCGATAGAACACTAACTCTATGATAATGTATACGAAATCTGCAAGAATTAAAGTATCATATTTAAGCGTACTTTACGGCCGGGTTTTGTCGGGCGTTCGTTCTAGCTTAGATAACTACTTTTGCAGTTTTAACAAAAAAAGCTGCAATAATATCAGAGCGTTTCCATTTACACTGAACATCTACAGAATGCCAACATCAATACATTACATATGAATGAGTCCCCTGTGGAATTTCCACAGGTCCCGCTAGTTAAAAATATAAATTAATAATATTTAACAAAAAAAAACATTTTAATGCCATAATATTTATTAAAAATATAAATTAATAATATTTAACAAAAAAAAACATTTTTAATGCCATAATATTTATTAAAAATATAAATTAATAATATTTAACAAAAAAAAAACATTTTTGATGCCATAATATTTATTAAAATATAAATTAATAATACTTAACAAAAAACATTTTTAATGCCATAATATTTATTAATATAAATTAATAATACCTAACAAAAAAACATTTTTAATGCCATAATATAAATTAATAATATTTAACAAAAAAAAACATATTTAATGCCATAATATTTATTAAAAATATAAATTAATAATATTTAACAAAAAAAAAAACATTTTTAATGCCATAATATTTATTAAAATATAAATTAATAATATTTAACGAAATAAAAAACAAAACATTTTTAATGTTTATACTATGCATGTGTCCTTCTGTGTCTTAATGTCTACCCTTACAGGCTAGAAAAATTGGCTTTTTAAAACTTCCGACATGCACAAACCTGTTTGTGTGAAAATATTTTGACAAATTTAAACAGCTCGTTAGGAGTGGAACTCTAAATAGAACATGCAGTTACGTATATAAAGTTAGGTATGTATATATATTTAATTATTTATGGATATAAACAGAAGGAGTTGCATCTTTGCAAGCATTGTTTCGTATAGTTCATGTGTAATTATTTTTAAGAAATTAAATAATGGTATAAAATATTTTATTAAAAGAATTAAAAAAATTTTATCTTCATTCCTGAGATTCGGCGTAGACACTTTTTTCAAAGAAGATTGTTGGTGTTTAAGTTTTTTTTTCTTTTCTTTGTTCCCTCCTCTTTATTTTACTGGAGGTATTAACCTGGAGGGGTCAGCACTTCGTGGATAGAGAAAACGATACGTGCGGTGTTATTGACCTTTACAAATCGCTTCAGACTGAAAACAACCGTCTACAACATCAGGTGTATCCTTTTTTCTATCTACGAGGAGCTGACCCCTCCAGATTAATACCACCAGAAAAATGAAGAGATAAAAACCCCTAAAACATTATCTTCACTATTATATAAAAAGAATTGTGTGTGTGTGTGTGTGTGTGTGTGTGTGTGTGTGTGTGTGTGTGTGTGTGTGTGTGTGTGTGTGTGAGTGTGTGTTTGTTCCCTATGGACTCCTAGACAGTTGGGCCGAGTTTTTTGACATTTCACACAAGTGTACTTTATGTGCCTGGCAGTGTTCTCAGGCAGATTTTGTATCGGAATGTTTTTGATAAGTATCGATAATTGAGCATTTAAAAAATCCAATAGAAGAACAAACATGCAATATTGACTAAAATTAACGCATTATACAGCCTAATATCACAAGTGCATTTCTACTATTATATAAAAAGAAACTTTTTGTGTGAGTGTGTGTGTGTTCATTCTCCATGGACTCCTAAACGGCTGGGCCGAGTTTTTTGAAATTTCACACAAATGTACTTTATGTTCCTGCCAGTACTCATATATACGTTCTGTATCGAAATGTCTTCAATAAGTATCGATAATCAATAATCGATAATCGAAAAAATTTGCCGAAAGAAGAACATGTGATTTTGACTAAAGTTAACGCCTTACACAGCCTAACATCACAAGTGCATTTGAGAAGTTTTATTACCGCACCAGCAGTAAGACCAGACATATAAAATCAACAGTAGATTCTTTGATATCACATCAGCACGTTCGAAATGAATGTTTTTGTTTAGAGCACAACTGGACCATGATACTTGACATTTGCATTTTAAACTTTAATACAACCCATTATATATTAAAAAATTATTTCATAAAATCCTCAGTAGGTTCTTTACAGTGCAATGTAGACTACAATGTATTGTCGACTAAATCACTGCATCGAAGCATGTGAAGCTTCCTCCCAATGCACTGCAATGGGCTGCCAACTAGAGCAGGCAAGCGATCGATTTGCTTGAAAAATGGGCGATTTCACTGATTTCGATGACAATAAAAATATGGGAGTGTGAAACATTCGTTGATTATCATTCAATCCTGGGCAACGTCAAGTCTTCCTGCTATCATTCAATCCTGGGCAACGTCAAGTCTTCCTGCTATAAAAGTTATTTTCAATAAGTGTTCATTTATGCATTTGAGTTAGTAGTCACAAGGCTTCAAAATGTATAGGTCAGTATGTTCATAGTGGGAATAATATGTGTATGTAAGCAATATATGTATGTGAGTATTTGGAAGCGTGGCATTGTGTGTATGTGTGTTGGTTTACCTTTTCCTTGTTTAGTATGTGTATAGCCGTAACTCTCGCTAATGCATAAGAATGCATGCACAAGATGAAGAAGGTTTGTACGTAAATCATTTGAGATTCCTTTTCACCTTTTCTTGCCAAAGGAGCTGGATAGAGGAGGGGTTGTTCTTGGGTTCTCTTTGTTATGGCCAACCGACTGGTGGCATCTATCTCTTTTTAGCTGTTTATTTTCATATTTTATAGGAGTTTCTAAAGTTGCGTCAGCTTATTAATTTGATAGATTTGTTACTTTCAGAGTGAGAACCGAGTTTCATTGCAAATACCGAGGAGTTAACACGTTCCTGTGAAAACTAACTTGCTATAGAAAGTGAAGAGAAAACTGAATCCAAACAAAGGAAAGAGGGAACTGAATCCGAACGAAGGAATGAGAGCCATTTGGTTTTTAGCGTTCGCTGGAATAGCTTCAGGATTCAGTCACTACAAAAGACCCAATGTTAATATATAGTAAAAAAAAATATGTAAACAGAGGGGGTACACGTAGCACAAGATTTTTTTTTTTTTTTACTGTTTATAATCGTGTTTGTTGGTGCAAGGAAGGTATGTGAATCGTTGATTGTATTTGTATTTGACTGACCATTTCGGTTTTGAATTTTGACATGAATAGATTCGCTCAGTGGCGGCTCGTGCCTAAGATTAGTGGGGGTGCTGTTTAAAAAAATGCGTATTGTTTTAATATTGTGTAAAAATAAAACAAACATAAAAAAATATACATAATTTATATGTATGCACACGTATAAAAATACAATAACTTAAAGGAATTCTAAATAGGTGTAAATATTTGGAATAGCTTACTTATATTTATTTGAAAGTAAATTCCATTCTTCTTGTTTTAATTTGTGAGAAAAGATTGATAATTTTCTCCTTAACTTCTGAATGACTGCTGAAGAACTTTTTTTCAATTGAAAGCACTGCAAGTGCATTTAGTCTTTCGCAACCCATGGTGCTCCTTAGAAAAGTTTTTATTCTTTTCAGAGTTGAAAAACAACGTTCTGCCTCTGATGTAGTCATGGGAATTGTCAAGATAATTTTTATGAGTTTTGTGATTTCACTAAGAACATCGTTTAAATTGTTTTCCAAAATAAATTTCAGGAGATCAATTACTTTGCAATACTCATGGATATCTGACCTACTATAAAATATTTCTAACTCAGTTTCAAGCTTTTGTTTGTCAATCATGGGATATGCTTCAGTTGTCAAGGATATCTCTTCTGTAGGTAGTTCTTTCTTAAAACTAGCAAAGTTTTTCTTGTTAAACAATTTATTAAATGTTTAGTTGAAGAATATCTGTCCGTTATATCAACAGATATATAGTCACACAGTTCTTTAGCTTCGGCCTTGAGTGTCTGTGAAGGATTTTCACAGTATTTGGAGTTTCTTATCTTATAGCAGTTTTGAAATTTGCTATGTATTCATTGACTTTATATATGCTAATTTCCCGAGATTGCATTTGATTATAAATAATTTCAACATGAGACATAATTTGATGAAATAGCTCTAACCAAAATATGAAATTTTCATCGTTCAAATATTTCAGAATTCCTGTCGCTTTTGCAACGGTTTCATCTACATATGATGTTGACTGAATTTCAGTGAGACATTTTTTTAATGCTTGAACATTTTCATGAACTCTATTTATGATCCGTATGTTAAAGTTCCACCTCGTGGCGGATGGACGTGGAATGCTTACATCCAGATGTTTCTTGAGAATGGACAGACGCTGTGGTGATCTAGAAAAGAAAGTCGGAATAGCCAAAATGTTAGAGATAAATATTCTAGCATTTCGTGTAATGCTTGCTGCATTCCTCATTATTAAATTAAGTTGATGCGCATAACAGTGAGTGAAATGTGCATTACTATAAAGTGCTTTTATTTTCGCCTGAACACCAGCTTTTTTGTCTTTCATGACATTTGCACCATCAGCTATCAGTTTTTGGCGATTCCCTTGAAGGATTATATCCAATTGTTGTAGAATATATTTTGATATTCCATCAGCGGTTTGGTCTTCTGGAATAAAGAATCCCCAAAAACGTTCAAGTATTTTTTCATCCAAGACGTACCGTAAAACAATGATCATTTGTGTATGTTCAGACACATCTGTTGTATCGTCAGCCATGACAGCTACAAAGGAAGCTTTGCTAATTTCTGCCCTTATTTCATCACGGCATATTTGTAAAAGACAGTCAAGTAGGTCATTCTGAATGGTCTTGGAAACACCTTTGAAGACACTACTGGTTTCTAAGTGATTCTTTAAATCTGGATCTAATTTAGATGCAAAATTTACTAATCCTCTAAATACACCTGCATTTACTGAATCATCTTTTTCATCATGTCCTCGTAAGGGAGTTTCAAAGTTCCCACAAAAGAAAATACAATCTATTATTTTAGATAAAATTTCACGGTTCTTCTTAACATTCATGTTATGATGATTGATTGAAAGTCTGTAGGCCTCACTAAGTTTTTCTTTAATATTTACGGTCCCCAAAATTGATAGGGAAACTACATTGTCAACGTGCTCCTTTGACTTCTCATGCTTTTCAGTTCTATCTTTCATTTTGCTAATAGTTCTGAAACCATCTTTTGTCCACGTTACATCACTCCCAAACAACAAACAAGGAAAGCAGAACAATGCCTTTTTTTAGTTCACAGCTGCAAAGCCAACTTTTCCGTTGGTACCAGTCAGAATTAAAGCTACGAATATACACTTTGTTGTTGCTAATGCCTGACTGAGATATTTGAATATCAGGCGTTGAACGGCCTCTTTTCTTAATTTCAACTTTATCATGGAGAGGCAGCTATGAAAACTCAATCTGTTGAAGTTCACTTACCGTCACAGAAGTTATTTCTTGGGGATGCAAGGAGGCCATGGTTAAATTCTTTTATATCAATTGTGTTGGGGAAGGTAAGTACTAGGCAGTCTATTAGTAGAATATTAATTAGGGTAGAAGGAATACAATGTTTACGTGATCCTCTTTTTGCGATTCAACTGAACCGGGTTCTAACTGAGTTGAATCGTACTTTTATAACTTTTAGATAACAGATTTTTATTAACGAAAATAGTTTTACTATTTAAAAACGTTTTTATTTATAAAAAGCTTGTTGTTAATTAAAAATAGGCGTATAACAAAATAAGCTTGCCATTAAAATTGTCTTTTTTTAATACAAATATTTTTTAACTTTGCCATTATAAGCCGTCGAAAAAGGGATAATACGCAAAAACATTTTAATAAAAAAATATTATTTTAAATTGTGTACACTTTACAGAGTAATAAAAAAAATATACAAATATATTTCTTTTAAACTTTACAGATTAAATAAATTTTATGGGCTTTTCCGCAGGCAAACAAACGAAAAACATTTTTTTAAATACATTTTATTTACAATTTTTAATAATTTATTTTTTCATAAAAACAAAATCTTTGAAATTTACTTGCTTGCACACGATGGTAAAGTTAGGAGTTTACCATTTAAAAATGGTTTTATTGGATAACAGTTTTCCTTTTGTCCAAGATCAAGGTGTAGTGTCTGTTCTTCAGATGCTTAACTTCAATTTCTTGTTCTCTGTCGGCGGAGGAGAAGTCCTTCACGACTGAGACAATTTTTATTTTTGTTTCTTTTCTCCACGTTAAAAAACGACCCTGGTGTCTAACTCTGTCCCGTGGGGAGGGATTGTAAATAGGAACATTTAAAAACATTTTTTAACTAAAATGTATTTAAAAAAATAAAATTTTCTTCGCTTTTCTATAGAAAAAAAATGTAAATATTTTTTATTCTGTAAAGTTCAACTACCACAAAATGAATAGATTTCAAACTACATAAAAACACAAACAAAATAAGCCGTACGTGAAAAAAATAACATTAGTTACGTTGGTAGCTTTACGGGTAAAAAGCCCGAACACTTTTAATTAAAAAAAAAAAAAAAAAAAAGTTTCGCATATTGTATATTTTTGTCTGCTTAAATCGCATTTAAAAGTGTGAGAATTTTTTTTAAGGT
>NC_136520.1:58884932-59057432 GCF_053919585.1 Euprymna scolopes | reverse complement strand
AAGTTAAATTGGGTTTAAATGTAAGGTTAAAATAAGATGTTTTTAAGAAAATTTAACAAAGATATATATATATATATACCTTATAATGGTTCACCTTTTAAAATTTATAAGTATCATCGTCAAAGCATTCATTTGGATGGTAAATGTAGCTTATGAATGCTTGAAGATTTCAAAGAGAACGCCAATGGAATAATCCTATCGGTTTGAATTCGTTAGTAACGCCGAATTTTAAATTTAATAAGATATTTCAAAAACAAAGGGAGATAATCATATTTGGCTAGGAAAACGAATAATTTAATTTAACTGATCAAAGGGAGATAACCAGTAATTATTTATGTTGCTTTTTTTTTTAAATAAAAGAATCTTATTGGTAGTAATTAAATAAAAATAATAATAATAATAATAATAATTTTAATAGTAATTATAATATTTACTTATGGAACTTAATAAAAATAGTAACATGTAAAAATTAAAGTTAAATAGATATTTAAATAAAATGGTAAAATATCAGATAAACTAATAATAATAATAATAATAATAATAATAATAATAATAATAATAATAATAATAATAATAATCCAAACTATAATAATAAAGTTATTAATTTATAAATTATAAATTTTAAGATAGATTATTAATAAGAAAATTTTAATATTTGTCAAATCTAAACCAATGTTTATGAATGCATCCAGAGAAAATTTCGTCTTTTAGATTTAGGAGAATGGTTTTATTTTTATTATCATTATTATATTTTAAAATGTTAAGGGCTTCATGTCTACAAAGTGCACAGAATCTGTCTCCCGGCTTATATGCTTTTTATGATATATATATTTTTTTTTCATAAGTTTTTATTTCGGTTTCGATTCAAGCTAATGCACCCAAGTCATATGGATATTTTTTTTTTTTTTTTTTGATAATATATAAAAATTGATAGAACATTAACTCTATAATAATATATACAAAATCTGCAAGAATCAAAATATCATATTTAAGCGTACTTTACCATCGGGCTTTGTCAGCCGTTCGTGCTAATTTAGATAAATACTTTTGCAGTTTTAACAAAAGAGCTACAATAATATCAGAGTGTCTCCATTTACACTGAACATCTACAGAATGCCAACATCAATATATTACATATGAATGAGTCCCCTGTGGAATTTCCCACTAGTCATCATTATTGGTTTAATGTCTGTTTTAAATATCGGGGCATGTGTCAGACAACTTTTAGAAATTGACTTCCAAACTAACCTATCTTTGACCAGGTCTTCATTTATCCTCCCCCATAATCTCTCTCTCTCTCTCTCTCTCTCTCTCTCTCTCTCTCTCTCTAACATGTCTTCCCTACAAGCCGACCTTGTTCTATATCCACAAACCTAAAGATTCCCTTCTATTCCACCACCACCACCATCATCATCATCATCAGGAAGGTAACGGTGGCTCAGTGGTTAACGACACAGACTGACAACCTGGATGTGCCAAGTTCAAACCTAGTTCGTTCCACAGAAACACTTTCACTTTGGAATGTTTGCAACCTTCACGTCGTCCATCCAGCTAGTACTATATATCCTTCTAAAAAAAAAAAAATGCCCAAGCCATTTTGGCGGCATTCCCTGTTAGGGGCACTGCAGGCAATTAGCAATAAACTAACTCCTTTCTTAGAGAGAAAAGGTAAACCCTGGCAGGGTAGACTGCTTGGAAAGAACCATACCTAAGGCTGATAGTAACGATGCCACTATCGGACTGATTGTATTATAACTCTCTTTTGAAATACAGTACATCTGCAGAATAGAAAGACAAGGTCTCGTTCTAATATTCAAAACAACTTTATGGTACTTGTACAGTTTAATCAAGACATAAAAAATGCAAATATTGAAAAGAAGTTATATTGTACGTACCTATTATGAAATTAATTTCTCCGGAAAAAATTTCACTTAATTTGATCAAGTAGTTTTTTTTTTTACAGTGGAAAAACAGTTTTTATGATATTGAGCAAAAGCTAGCCATGTTTGAATTTTTAGACTACGAGGAAGGAAGAGAAGCTATTATTTAACATGGGGAAGGGGAGTGTCGGCGCTTTAGACAAAGTTATCTCCCTGCGACGCCCCCCCCCTCCCTTCCTCGTGGTCTAAAAATTCAAACATGGCTACCTTCAGCTCGCCGTGATAAAAAAATTGTTTTTCCGCTGTAAAAAAGAAAAACTACTTGATCAAATTAAGTGAAAATTTTTCTGGAGAACTTCCTTTCATAACGGGTACGTACAATATAACGTTTTTTCAATATTTTCATTTTTTTATGTCTTGATTAAATTGTACAAGTATCAACTTTATTGGTTATTTTCGTTAACAGGTGTAAAAGATAGGAATTAGGAGAGTTCGTTGGTTGCCAAAAGTCTATGAGCAGTTTTTATTTTCAAGTGAAGATAACCAGTGCTCAGAAATCCAGTGCATAAAAGCAGGAGAAGGAGGGTAGTAGCAGAGAATATGTCTAGAACTAATCCCTTCTCAAAGAGAAGGTAAAGCCTGGGAGGATGGGCCTCCTGGAACTGAACGGAACCATACCTCAGGCCAATAGCAACTGATTTCTACATAAACTCTCCATCATTTTGCGGCCACAGTCGAGATGATGGAGTTTGGTAAACTCCATAATCTTTTCTTTTCTTTTGTTTTTTTTCTAAATTTTCTTAATAGTTTTGTTCAAGCTAGTTCCTACAAGATGCCAAACATTCACCTTAGAACTCGGGTATTTCAATCAAGAGATCTTTTTTGAATATTCTAATGTCCTTTTAAGTGCAATTGTTTGAATCTTTCTTGCACTTGGTTCACCAGGTATATTTGACAGGTAGTTTTTGAAAATCTTTTTCGTGAGTCCAGTTACTCCTTATGTCTGTTATTGCATCTGACCTTCCATCTACACCATACAGCGCCTTTGTAGTCCCAAGTGGTCACCCATGATACTGGACAAGCTCAGCACTGCTTAACTTAGGTGATACTTTCGCCCAAAAACTGAGACCGCAGAGGTCAAATTTTTTTAAAAACTTTGACCCCTATTATGACCCCTTAACATTATTGTTTTGGGCTCAAATCAAGTTATTAAGTTAGATCCATGTCCAAGGAACCTATATCTAAGATTTCAATTATTTATACTCAAAATTGGAGGAAGAGTTTGGTAGAGTTCTCAAAGATCAAATCGTTGAACTTTGACCCCTTAACAGACAAATTTCTGGCCGAAAATGGATTACAAAGATTTTCCCAAATCTCAATACCCTGTATATAAAATTTCGAGTCTATAGACTGAAAATTGACAGAGTTATTACATAGGGAAATGTACACACACACACACACTTTCACTTTTATAGATATACTAGCATGAGTCCCCGGTGTTGCCCGGATGCTTGGAGGTGTATGCTGGACAGGCTCAGCACTGCTTAACTTAGGTGATACTTTCGCCCAAAAACTGAGACCGCAGAGGTCAAATTTTTTTAAAAACTTTGGGCTCAAATTAAGTTATTAAGTTAGATCCATGTCCAAGGAACCTATATCTAAAATTTCAAGTGTTTAGACCCAAAATTGGCGGAGGAGTTTGGTACAGTTCACAAAGGTCAAATCGTTGAACTTTGACCCCTTAACAGACAAATTTCTGACCGAAAAGGGATTACAAAGATTTTCCCATATCTCAGTCCCTTGTATATCAAATTTTGAGTCTGTAGACTGAAAATTGACAGACTGGACTATGAAAACATGTTTACTGCAAGGCTAAAAGTTAAAACATGAACCAATAGCTACCATGCTATGCATTCGTAATGCCGGCGCTCGACCTTCACATGGCAAATTTCATTTTTTTTTATTTTCACATTTTGCACAGAGTTTTCCGGGCTAAAACCCAAATATAAAGTTTTGCATGGATTCAAATACCTTATATATGAAGTTTCATGTCTGTAGACCAAAAACTCTTGGAGGAGTTTGGTAGGCAAAATTTGTTAAACAAAAATATATATGTATACATAAACATATATGGAAACAATTTTATGTTTACTGTAAAATTTTTACGCAAGTATTATGCAAGTATAAATCATGTAGAATATCTTTATGAATATAATTATACGTAATAGTTAACTAAAGATGATTATCCCATAAGGAAAAAAAAAAAAAAAAAAAAAACTAATAGGGAATTAATTAAAATGAATGTTTAAATAAATATGCAAATTAGCTAGATCTTTTACTAGTGAATGCAATTCTAGAACCCATATATAAGTAAATTGTATTTTCTTTTTAAATAAATTGAAAAGAGGATTTTTAATATGAATATCAATACACACAAAAGAAAAACGAATTTATAGGAATATAGATAGATAGATAGATATATAGATAGATTGAATCCAGTGAGAATTATTGGCCAAGTCGTTGTTGTTTTGTACATTTTGGAAGAGAATAATATGTCCAGCGGAAGTTTGATGAGGAAAAAGGTTAGAGAGTTCGTGTGGTGTTGAATATATATCCCGTTATAGGAAAGACAGAAAAGTTTATATCATAAAAAAAAGAAGTCTGTACATGTATGTGTTAAAGTCAGGGCCGTGTCCATGTGTGTATGTAGGTTTCTCTCTTGTTTTAATTTCCTTATCATTTTGTTTATCGTGGGGATGGGGCATCCTAACAGATGCCAGACAATCACTCATAATTTCAGTCACTCCAACCGGGTGATCTTTTTAAAGATTCTAACCGTCCCTTTGAGTGCATTTTATTATTATTATTATTATTATTATTATTATTATTATTATTATTATTATTATTTTGTATTTCTCTTGTGCTTGGTTCACTGGGTATATTCAACAGGTAATTTTTTAAATTCTTTTTTATGACTCCAGTTGCACCTATAATTACTGGATTAATGAAAATTTTCTTAAGATTCCAGTTTCTTTTCATGTTATACACAAGGCCTTGATTATGTAGGTGTTTTCAAACCGACTTATTCTCAACATAAGGAAGCTGTCATGTTTCACGACCATGCATGCGCAGTCGTGAAACAGTTGACCAGCGGATAAAAATCCAATTTTTCAATTTTGACCTCTTAGAATCCCTTTTTCTCCAGATAAAAACAGATTAAAAAGTTTTCCACATATCTGAATACCTTATATACCAAAAGTTTGTAGATCCAAACTTGGTTGAGTATATAGGTTGAGAAGTGTCATCACAAACACACATTCTCACTTTTATAGACAAATAGAAACATGCTTGCTTGATTGCTTGAATCTTGTCTCCGATGATCAGGCGATTATATCTTTGAAAAAAGGGATATATACATATATATATATATATATATATATTAATTTTATTAATTTATTTTTATTTCGGACTATTTCAATCCCACCCAAAGCGTGCCAGAGGTTTACTTGGCCAAAATGTGGTGAGACGACGACAACAACTACGGATGGCAGTGATGGCTGAGAATGCAGTTAGGAGATTCGAAGTTCCTATCCGTCGCGGTTACCACCTGACGAAGGCCAGAGGAATAGTTGGCCGAAACGTTGTGAATAAACAAACCAATAAAAGATGAAAAACAACAAATAATAAAGATGAGACTAATAGTCCGAAATAAAAATAAATTAATAAAATTAATATATATATATATATATATATATATATATATATATATATATATATATATATATATTAGGAGATATATTTGGTAAAAACCAGGGGAAAAAAGTGCTCAATACTGAATAGAGCTAAATATGTTTTTATTCTTTCAACCTCGGGGATTTTTAGTTAAATCATTACCTAAGTAATTAGGTATTACCTAAGTATTAGGTAATGATTTGAGTAAAAACCACTGAGGTTGAAAAAAATCAAAATCAAATATATATATATAAATAATAGAAGGGCGCCCGGCTTTGTCGTAAAATATGCTTAAATATAATATTTTGATAAATGCATATTTCGTACTTATTATTATATTATATTAGACCCAATATATAGTAATGATTTAAAAATTTAAAAAAAAAAAAAAAATGACTCATGCGCTACCATTGAGAATCGAAACCGAAATGTTTAGCGTACGGTTTATTTTGTCCTCTGCTGTTTTGCCTGATAAATGCATGACTATCGATTGCTGAAAAGGAGAGTTGAAATAACAATGACTCTGATTGGATAACTAGCAAATTTAACACCAGTGTTTATATAAAAATGTATGGCAACATCAATTCCATGAAATAGCTTGACAAATGTTCATGATGATGAAATGTGGAAAATTCTGTGTAGCTTAATTGCCATATATACTTCCATAACTTAGTACCTAGCTCTACTCACGTATTGAGCACAGTTGGAGTAAATACTGAAAATAGATACATAAAATTTTACGTACATGCATGAAATAATACTCAGTGGCATCAAAAACACTTGGATATCTCAATTAAAAGTTAAATATGAACAGGTAAACTTATAGAGGAATAAAAGGCGAATCAAATGAGGTATAGGTTGTTTTCCATTCAATTTAGCTTAAATTTGCTGTTTTTGAAAAAATGACAAGTGGGGACTTTCTTTTTGGCGCCACTATATATATATATATATATATATATATATATATATATATATATATATATATATATATATATATATGGTAGCTTCCTTCAGTCTTGACAGACTATTAATACCCACTAAGGATGCCTGCACATGAAATCGGCAAGAGTTGAAGTTAATTTTTTTAAATTGACGTGAACACTAGGACACTTCAATTAAAAGTCAAATATGAACAGGTAAAATTATAGAGGAATAAAAGGCGAATCAAATGACGTATAGGTTGTTTAAACAGTTACATTCAATTTAGCTTAAATTTGCGGTTTTTGAAAAAAATGACAAACGCGGACTTTCTTTTTGCCGCCACAGTATATATATATATATATATATATATATATATATATATATATATATATATATATATATATATACTAGGTTAAAAGTATTCAAGGGTGAGAACTAATAAATTAAATGAATTTATTAAGAGTGCTCAATAAAAGACAAGCAAGATATATTTTTATTAATATAAACACATTTACATGGTCAGAACAGAACACTGCCATACTAATGTTTTGGACAAATGGTCGGTTAAAACGAGAAGTCCTCGTCAGGCGACTTAATAAATGGTTACTTCCACAGAACGAACCAGTCCTAAAAAAACAAAAACAAAAAAAAACAAAAAAACAAATGTGTGTGTGTGTGTGTGTGTGTGTGTGTGTGTGTGTGTGTGTGTGTGTGTGTGTGTGTGTGTGTAATAAAAACAGCTGTTTCTTCAGTTGTCCATGAAATCAAATTTTTCAATCAAATCTTGAATCTTCTAGGACAATGATTCATAAAAAAGAAATTAGGAAAAAAATCTCCCCCAAATTAAAAACTTACATATTTTTGTAAGTGATTTTAAAACTTTAACTGGCGAAAAAAAAATTTTTTGATTGAAAATTGCAAAAGTCAAGTATTAAGGTTCAGTTGTGCCTGTAAGCCAAAGATAAAAAGATTCTTTTCTAGAATTCAGTCTATTTAACAAAACAAAAATACAGAAAAATCTTTATGATGTACGTACCTGTCACTGAACAAAAATGCCATATTCCAAAAATCACGTACATTGATCAAGTAGTTTATTTATAAAATCATTTGTTTACCATTTGTAGCGATTTTATTAGTAAATTGCAGCGATGAGAAGGCTGATTTTGATATCGGTAGTTCAAATTAAGTTGTCTTCTCTTTATTTAATAAAAATGGCGGATCGAAACAGAATGGTTACTGTCTTATAAAATTTGATTTACTTAACTAAAAAAATAAAAATAAATAAATTACTTGATCAATTTACATTATTTTTGGAATATGACATTTTCGTTCCGTGAATGGTTTTAGTGGTTTTGGTTTATCATTATTAAGATTTTTCTACATTTTTGTTTTGGTGTTTACTTGGAATAAGAACGAAAATAAAAAATCGAAATATTGAATGTTATCTACTCAGTTCTCAGTTGTCATGTCGAAATTAGTGAAATATCCCAAAATTACGAAAAATTAAAAAGTAGAAAATTTTAATAAAAATATAGTTTTCGAAGAAAATTAGAATTTATGTTTAAATAATAAACATGTTCCAAACTACGAGTTACTTCCCTTGTTTAAGTTACATTTAAACGGCGGGATCAATGGCTCGTGAAATCGTGAAATTACATGTTTTATATATGTTACTTATTGCGACATGACAATGTGGATTTCCGTTCCGGGTTTCTTCTTTCCTTGCTGTACTGACATGCAGAAGTTCAAGTGTAAAGTGAACAGACATCTTGCTGCTCAACACCCTACGTAGCATCCTTGCAAATTATCTTCCATATAGTAGCCCCCGACATTATAGTGGCACTGACACCTAGCACTGGCCACTGCGCCTTGTTTGGGGTGAAAAAAAAAAAAATTAATGGAAATTTAATTTTGTGACTTTCGTTCTTATTCCAAACATTTCGTTACGTTCTTATTCCAAACATGCGCGTTTTTTTTTTCTTTTTAAGTTGAATATTGGATTTGCACTGGAAAAAAAAAGAAGTTTTTCGCCCACGCCCCTCGCCCCTCCTGCTGTGAAAAAGAACTGAAACGAAACGATATTTACCTTCTCTAAGACGGATCGTGTTCGTCTTTCCTATGAAGCCGGCTCAGGTCTATTGATATCTTTTCCAAATCTGTTGTTATTGTTAAGTTTAATAATCCCCTGCTCTTAGCTATGCCTCACCCATGCAGCAGCACCTACCTCACCCACACTCGTTTCTAATGACCTGAGACAGTTGGTGAGGGTGGGGTTGGGGGTTAACTAAATTGGAGGGGGGGGGTTATTATCAGTTTATTTTCTTGGCATCATAAAACATGAGAAAGCAAACAATAACAAAGAAGAAAAGCAAGACAGAAAGAGAAGAGGAAGGGAAGCGCGACAGGAGGAGGAGGAGGGGAAAAGAGGACAAGGATGAGGAGGATGAGGAGGATTAGGAGGAGGAAAACGAAACAATAGAGAAGAACTGAAATGAATAAAAAAGATAGGAGGAAGAGGAGGGAGGAAGAGAATGAAGTGGGGAGGAGGAAGAGGAGGAGGAATACAGAATAAAAAGAAGACGAAGGAGAATAAAAGATGACAAAGAAGAAAATGAGGAAGAGCTGGCTGGGGAAGTGGGGTGAATAAAGAGAAGAAAGAAAGAAAATAGAACCAAGAAGAATAAGAAGAAAAAGAAGAAGAAGAAGAAGAAGAAGAAGAAGAAGAAGAAGAAAAAAGAAAGAAAGAAAGAAAGTAAAAAGAAGATAACAGAACTAAGACGAACAAAAACAACAGCAAATATTAGGAAAGAATAAGGAAAGATTGAACAAATAGAAGAAAAACACAACGAACAGAAGGGGAGGATGAGGAGATGGGAAAAGAAAGAAAACAAAACAAATATAAACAAAAATTCCTTCTGATTGTCGCTTTGACAGTATAATTACTCCATGTTATTTTTACCTAAAGACTTTTTTTTTTACAAGCAATTTTAATCAACTGTTTTTCTTCTTTGTTTAATACATTTCATTTTGCTATTTAAATTTGAAAACTTTTATGAAAGTTTTTAAAGTGTTTTTTTTTTTTTTTTTTTTTTTTTTTTTTTATAATCAACTTTGATTGCACATCTATCTAAGATTCACCTTAACCTTTTTTTAATGCATTTTCACCCCAAACTAGTCACAGTGCCACTTTGATGGAAGGAGGGGGGGGCGCTACTATCTGGGACATAATTTGCAGAGATATTATGTAGGGAGTTGAGCAGCAAGATGTCTGTTTGCATTACACAGAATTACTGTATGCCAGTACAGTCAGAGAAGCAGGAACCCGGAAGGGAATTCCAAAGTCTAGTAGTCCTAGAGAAGAAACTATTAAATGTTTTCTGGCATTTTGATGCTTGCCGCGTTTGTCAGGGTTATTTACATAGAGAGGGTACAAGGGCTTGTAGTTTATCAGATCACCTACCATTAGAATACTTGCAAAACAGGCAGAGGGATGCAACATTTCATCGATGGGACAGAGGTTGAGGCCTAGCTGACAGTGCGGGACCTATTAGGTTAGCGACTCTTGTTTTAACCCTGTCTAAGAGTGAGAGACTAGTAGCAGATGCACCAGTCCAAATGTGGCATTAATACTTCATACATGAGCAAATGGTGGCCTTATAGAGGTACAGGCCACTCTCAGGTGTAAATGACTTTCGAGCACAGTAGAGAAATCCTAACTTTTTTTGCAACAGCCTTGCCAATACCGTTGATGTATATGTTCCAACTCATGTGCCCTGTGAATGTTAAACCGATGAGTTTAAACAAAGTACTTTCAGGTAATGTATTATTAGCCATGGCTATTTGTGTTTGAGAAGATTTCTTGTAATTATTAAAGGCAAAAAGCTTAGTCTTAACAGCATTGATTGTAACAATCCATTTTTGTCCCCATTTTGTCCCAAGACTGGAGGTCTTCCTCCAGTTGTCATTGCCTTGGATATATGTTCATTCATTTTTCCCTCATGTCAGTGATAGAGCATGGTGTCCTCAGCAAATATATCCACCTCAGAGATTTTTTTATCAGGAAAATTTATTTATGAATATTTTTTTTTTTTTTTTTTTTTTTTTTTACAAAGGCGTCACCACATTATCAAGGCCCAGAGGCCACTCAAGGATAAGGGTTAAAGAGTGTACAGTAGAAATTGGTCAATATAGTAATCATTAGTAATGAAAATTTGGTAAATTTAATAACTTATATGGAACGGCTCATCAAGAACTTATTTACTTTAGACTTGAACACAACCATATTGTAGTCAGCCGGAAAGCAGGAAAACGGAAGACAATTCCACAGGCGTGCAGTTCTAAGAAAGAAGCTTTGTTCATGGAATCTACGTTTAGGTTTAGGCACAGATAAAGAGTGGGGGAAATTATTGATAGTGTTTACAGCTAGACGAGTGTTTCTTGTGAAAGTTTGGCGAGGGGGGACCATAGATTGAAGCTCAGTTGAACACTTTCCATGAAAATAACGATACATCAGAGACAAACTCGCAACATCTCTTCTGTGAGATAGAGGTTGCAAGGAGGAGAAAAGGACATCTCCTACGAGGCTACGAAGTCTATTTTGAACTCTATCAAGGCAGGACAAGTCCTTTCTAGCAGCTCCTGCCCAGATGTGGCAACAGTATTCCATCCTTGGACGTACCTGGCTCTTATATAGGTAGAGAATAGCATCAGCAGTGAGATATCTATTGGATCGATAGAAAGATCCCACCATTTTTCCAGCGGCCTTGGCAACAGATTTGATATACGTGTTCCATTTAAGATCAGGAGTAATGGTCAAGCCCAGAAGCTTGTCAAAACTTGAGGCCTCCTGAAGACGAGAGCCATTCATTTCAATTGATGACAAATGTGAATTAGAATGTTGATGATGTAAAGAGAGAAGCTTGGTTTTAGATGCATTAAAAGTAACCAGCCACTCCTTTCCCCATTGTACTACGTGCTCAAGATAAGAGGAGAGAAAATTGGAGAGAACTTGGTCGTTTACTGTCTTAGATGTGGTACCATAAATGGTAGTGTCGTCAGCATAAATGTCTACAAATTATGTAAGGATATGATTTGGAAGATCATTAATGTAGATCAGGAAAAGAGTTGGGCCCAGGATGGATCCCTGAGGGACACCGGCATTAATACTGTGAGCTTCTGATTTTTGCCCCTCAACTACTACTCTTATGAACCTATCAGAAAGAAATGATTTAATAATTGAGAAGACTTTTCCAGCTATACCATAGCTAGCGATCTTATGAAGTAAACCTTTATGCCATACCCTATCAAAGGCTTTAGATATGTCAAGAGCAATTGCCCTAGAAAGAATATCGAGAATAATAAAAGTCCAAGGATCGACCCCTTATTTAAGGGATTCTTCACTTATTTAAGAAGGATTTAATTATGTTAAATATTCGTTCAGTAATACCATATGATTTGATTTTCCTGCGAAGACCATCGTGCCATACCCTGTCAAAGACCTTAGATATATCTAGAGCTACTGCCCTAACCCTCACTGCCTCATCCAATGTATGGTATATGCGTTCAGAGATCATAGTTATGATGGACTAAAGATTAATTAATTATAGACTTAAATATTTTGGTGAAAAGAGGAAGGAGGCTAATGGAGTGATAATTTAATGAGTCAATTCTTTTGCCAGAATTCTTGTAAATTGGTACCACAGAAGCAGTTTTTCAGCATTTAATAAAACAAAATTCATTAAGGCATTTGTTGAAAAGTTTTGAGAGAACTGGGGCAACTTCAGTGGAGCATTTTCTTAATAGTACAGCTGGGATGAGATCAGGTTCACATGCTTTTGAGGTGTCTATGTTTTTTTTATGATATCATGTAGAAGGAAGTGATTTTCAGATCATCTAGTGTGGTTTGCTGGGTCCAAAGTAAAGTTGGAAGCAATACCATGGGCAAACAGGTTAATCTTCTTGGTTGCCCTGCAAACAACTTCAAGATTATTGAATAGTAAGCGAATTGTTAATTGCCCATGATTTACTACACTGTTATAGAATTTTCCAGAAATCACAATTTCTGTGTTTCAATGCGTTTTCTGGTCGTTTCAGTATATTCTTTCTTAGCTGTGGCTATTTCTTTTTTACAGTTCTATCTCCTATAAAATTTTGTCTGTTTGTACTGGACTTATGACGGATAAATCTGCAGTATGCATGCTGCCTTTGAGCAATGGCAGCTGTGCAAGTAGAAGTAAACCATTAGGGAGAGTGGAGTTTGCTATAGAACTTCCAAGTGGGAATATGTATTTCAGTTGCTGCTTTGAACCATTCAATGGTCTCTAAATTATCTTTTTTTTTTGGAACCCACACATTCACACCCATGCAAATATGTACACACACATTCATAAACATGCACACACACAGACACACATACATATGCACACACATACACACACATACATACGCACACACATACATACGCACACACACATACATACGCACACACATACATACATACACACACATACATAAACAATCCAAATAATTCCACTTAAGGAAACAGTCCAAATCCTTAAAAGCGTACTCGATTGCAGCTTCTAAATAACAGGCTGCGACAACTGAATAGTGAATCAAATGCTAAAAACCAAATGGCTCAAATAACTAACCCTCTTTTTTTCTCCTCTTCATTTTGAATACGCTTTCTTCATCGCTTCGAAAAGCAAGTAACTTTCACAGGAACGTGTTAACTCAAAGTATTTTCAACCAATGAAAATCGTCCCAAACCTCCAAAACTAACACCAATATGTGAAAGTAATAAGCCAGTGCAAACTTAAAAATGCTTATGAGACCATCAGCTCTCCAGAATTCTCAAGCCGGCTGCACCTTATACAGGACTCCAAAACGTTTGCTCAATCGCCCCCCCCCCTCTCTCCATGCTTTTCTCCCTGGGGGAAACGAAAAGGACTTAATGGCCAACATACCAGTTTTTTTCATCTCATACGCATATCCCGAGCAATAATCAGGTGAACAGAAATGAATTTCTACTCACAGCTACACATAAACTAATAAGAACAAGGTAAACCAACACACATACACAATGCCACACTGTCAAATACTCACACACATATATTACACTTTTATTGCCGAAACAATTTGTTCTTTTTTGTGTTCTTTTGGGGTTCTTAGTTGGTCTATTGGAATTTTTTCAGCCAGTTCAATACCTACGGGCACAATATAAAAACACTCTTAATAAAATCTTGGAAAAGATACCTAGACGACTGCTTTATCCTCTGGAGAACCTCATGGGGGGATATCAAAGAACTCCACACTTTGCTACAAAATCTACACCAAAAAATAAACTTCACACTAGAACAAAGCTCCATAGAACTACATTTCCTAGACATCCTAGTAACAATAAAAAACAACAACATAATCACAGACATCTCCCACAAACCCACAGACACTCAACAATACCTCCACTTTAAAAGCCACCATCCTAAAAACTGTCTAAAATCAATACCCTACTCCCTAGCATGTAGAGTCTGCACCATAGTAACAGACAGACACCTCCGTTCAACTAGACTGAATGAACTACAAATAACACTGCGGAAAAGAGAATATCCACTACCACTAATACAGAAAGGTATTGAACTGGCTGAAAAAATTCCAATAGACCAACTAAGAACCCCAAAAGAACACAAAAAAGAACAAATTTTAGCATATGTCTCTACACACAACACAAACAACCCAGAACTATTCATACAGATAACAAAAAACCTTATCCTCCTCAATCAGAATGACAAACTAAACAACATACTTAAAACAACAAAAATAATAAAAAGCAAACGCCAACCCAAAAACTTAAAACACATCCTAACTTCCTCAAAACTCGTCCCACGCACTACAAAAGGGGTTACAAAATGCAAAAAAAAACGTGATGTGGAGTATGTGACATAATAATAGAGGGTAACACATACACATTCAAAAACCCAGCACAAACATTCAAAATAAAAAAGGATCTAAATTGCACCTCCAGAAATGTAGTATATGCACTAAGATGCACAGCATGCAACAAATCCTACATGGGCACCACCAAACATTTCAGCAATAGAGTGGCCTTATATAAGAGCAACATCAAAATTGCAGATAACAGACACCTCTATGTTTCTAAACACATACACACATGCAGTGGAAACAGCTTCAAAGTAATGCCAATCTTCCAAACAGACAATTATTTTTATTTACTTACACAGGAAAAAAACTTCATCACCAGATTCACTTCTGAACTGAACAGAGCCTAATATCAACACATAAAAACATGAAATGCAAGGCACACTCGCATGCACATCCATATACATATACATATACACACCCACACATGAATCAGAACCAGCACATTAAAACACACACACGTGCGCACATACAACCACACACAGACATAACACTCCTATCTCTAATACAACACACTGAACAATACCAACCCTACTTAACCTCGAAACCAAAAACACTAGGAAACACCTAGAACCATAGTATAATATTTGTTCCAACATCTCGCTCCCTCCTCAGTCAGTGGAGGAGAACCCCCTCATGACTGAGACAACAATCATCCCTTCTATCATCCCCCTCCCATACCTATACCCCCTCCAATTGGCCCCCCCCCTCTTGGGAACAAAATCTTCCCCACACTAGGAACCGATCCTGGGTCTGGCCATACCCACATGGGGAGACAAATAAATAAAAACATTAAAAAATCACCCATACATATTTTTAAATACACCCCTCTATCTAAACAAACATAATATAAGGAATACCCGAAAAGACTGAAACGAAAAATCACAATACTAAAATCCAAGAATCCAAAAAATAAATATCAAAATAGAATGAAAGCACCCTTACCCTTATTTCAGAAGAGCTGGTCCCCCCCTCCTCACACATATACATTAGTAACGACCTTGGATCACAGTCACCTTCCTAGGGAAGCAAATAACCTCATAATACTATAAAACAGTACACACATTCTCAAACCAATAAAAGAACACACACACACACACACACACACACACACACACACACACACACACACACACACACACTACCCTAAAGGAAAAGGAAAAAAAACACAAGCAGAAAGAGAGAGTGACTACAGCCGAGGTAAGCGACCTCTACAAGCCCAATAAAAGAGTAATAAAAATTGAACATGCCAATGAATAACAGACACTTACACGCCTCCACCCCTTGGAAACATTTCAAATGAACTACGAAAATGCGATTTTTACATCTCCAACACATTTGAAAATAATTTCTGACGAGGACGCTTCACAGAACGTCTGAAACACGTAAAAACGATTTCAATGGTTTAAAAACATTATTACAATGATCCAAACATAATTCACGATGAAAAACCAAGACACACAATAATAAAATAATGTTAAAAAATACACATTGTTGGTGACTACCCCCTTATTTAAATATACATCTTACTTTCGTTGGAATTTCTTACCCCATTTTATATATATGTATATATTGTCTACTTCACAAAAACATTACTTTTATACCTCAAATTAAATTAAATGTTCATGTTATTTTTGGCATAACTCTAAGGTGTTATCGGCGTCCAAAATGGATCTACTAAAGCCAGGTGGCCACTGTGATATTATCAGCCCCCCTACACACATTACACAAGTGTTGGGAAGTATGGACAAAAAAAAATAAGTATGACAAAAGACAAGAGGAAATAAGTTTGTTTGAAAAACACAAGGTATAGGAAATAGGGTTGGTGAAAAGACAATGGATAGGAAGTTGTTCACCAAGTAAAACAAAAGGAAGTTGAGGTGGAATTGTTGGTCAAGGTGTGGTGATGATTGGGACAAAAAAAGTCAATATATATTTTGGAGTTGGTTTATGGCCACTGTTAGGGATGGCGGTGAGTTTTGCGATAGTTTATGACTGTTAAGAACATTTAGGTATGGTCTTGATTGATAACAGTGATGAGTTGGCGACAGTCACCAGTTACACACAGTTGAAGGCAGATCAGGGAAATGAATTGATCAACTGACTGACAGGCACAGCCTCAACAGAATATAGAGAGTCGATGGTGTCACACACAAACACCAAAAATGCAACTAATATTTTCTAAATGTATCAATTTGTGTGTTTTGTGTTTTGCTTTATTTTACATTTTTGTACTTGTGAATTCATACACACTCCCTTGACAGTCACCAATGTGAAAGTCAGTAGCACAGCTAGAAGAAGTGACGGGTTACTTTTGTTAAATTAATTATTTATCAAATGCTTCTCTCAGTAAATTGATGGTATCACACTGTGGCATGTGGCTCCGTCCTGCTGAAACCATATGAATTTCCGAACCAAGTTGACGTAAAAATAACCAATAATTGCCTAATCTGCAAATTAGAGTTGTTAAAGTTCGGCAACTCTATAAAAAAAAACAAAAAAATAAAATAAAAAATAAATAAAAAACTATATATAGCATTCCCCTTTTACGCCTATGTTCCTAAGGAATCAATATCTCTTTATTTTAGGGTTGACTTCTATGAAGTCGGTATTTTTTCTTTTCCTTTTCAACATTTGCTTTTGAGAAATTAATTGTGGCATGTCAAACACAACATCCATAAATTCTTCTGGAATGATGTCATCTACAGTATTGAAATATATTTTCCTGGTTTAATTCAAATGTCTTTTATGGGTAAAATTTGTCACTTTCACTGTATACAACATATTTCCAATTTTTTTCTCCACATTCTCAATTTCCCAAAATGACTTATTCTCAAACATTTGGAAAATAACCCATTCTCCAATTTGAAAATTTCCTTTTTTTTTAAATTTATTTTTTCATTCAGGGTTCTTTATTTAAATAATATTTTTTGCCCATTTCACCATACGGAACATATTCCCAATTTTTTTATCTACATTCCCAACTTCCCAAAATTACTTATTCTTAAACATTCGGAAAATAAACCGTTCTCCAATTTGAAAACGTCTTTTTTTGACGTTCAGCTTTTCATTCCAGGTTCTAATCTGCCGTATCAGTAACAGCTTTTTTGAAAATAGTCTTGCTTTTTCTTGCTGACAAAATTTCGACATATTATTTATAGAAATAATATTTTGGGTTATGAATATAAACGTACCTTTTCAGACATCTAGGCATCAAATTCATCACATTGGTTGTAAAAAGAGAAAAGACGTACAGAATCCTCCAACGAAACTTGGTGTGTCCGAAGAATGAAAATAATCATTTATCAATTGTTTAAAATAAACAAAACAACCACAAAAAAAAAACATCTAAAATAAAATTTATGCCAATAAAACTCTAAAATAAAAAAAAAATAAATAAATAAAAAATGAATTTTTAAAAAATGATCTAGATAGGTGAAAAATAACTTTGGTAACAATTATTTTTGCTGTTTTTTTTTTCTCTGTTGGAAATTCTGTCTCATTAAACTCAGGATATCGTTAACCCTTGCTTTGGGAAATAAAAGCAATTCAGCATCTTATTTCTTTCAATAAAACTTGACTAAGTTGATATTCTCTTCAAGTCTGATTTTTATTTGCTTCCTTTTTTATATTTTATCTTCCCTTTGTTTATTGTCACTTTGCCTTTATTCACAAGACTTCACTTAAATTCCCCAGCACTTTGTTTTATTTTTTTCTTTCCCCATTTTTAAAAAATTGGGGGCACCAAAAAACGTCTTTTGGTAACAAAAACTGCAAAATACTTCAAATTACTTTTAACTAGAAAGAAATTTTTACTCAATGATTTTTCGTAATTTGTGGATATATTACTATTTTTAGTATGGTGTTTTTTTTTGCTTAAAACAACATCTTTAAAAAAATAGATCTGCCGACTGTATCTTAACAAGCACCCAAAAAGCTCACTTCCTCTACGGAAGGAGAAAATAATGCATAGGATGATGGCCTTCAACCACCAAACAAAACTATATTTGACTCCAATCTGAAAGTAAAGTCCCAATTTGGTATCTATCCGTTAAATGGTGTCTCTGACAAACTCATAGCACTTGTACGATGTACCACCTCGACGTAAATACATCCCGACTAGCCAGACAAGCAGTAAAATCGCACCCCTTCACTTTAGAGGTCCTTAGATTCCGAAAAGGCATCTACTCTAATAGTTTCTTCTTTTAAACTACAATACTTTCAAATTGCCTCCCGGTTTCTTGCATCTCTTACTGTATTGAACAGACATCTCACTGCTTAAGTCCCTATGAAGTGTCCCTGTAGATATAGTCATAATTAGTAGTTCCTTGCGTCCAAGTGACAACATGACTTGTTTGGAGTGAATAAGAAGAAATTAATTAATTAATTAATTAATCAATAAATGTATGTATATATATATATATATATATATATATATATATATATATATATATATATATATATTGTTTTGAATTACTGGTGGACAGAAGGAAGTAAAAACCACACGTTCGCGTTAGCCGTCTCGTCTACCTTTGCGCATAAAGAAATTTGTGCCGCCATTCCTGAAAACTAGTCACATTTTATTTATAATTATTTGCCTTAAAAAAAAATAATAAAAAAAAAACAGTTCAAGAAATATGTTTTTTTATTTTCTCAAAAAATACACGAGTTTTTGATTTAATATATTTAATTTCCACTTTATGGAGTGAATTTTTTTATTTTTTTAATATCTAAAAAAAAAAAAAACATTGAATGAAATAGAAATAATTTTCGTAATAAAACGAAACTTTCTGTACATTATAAGAAGATTATAAGGTTTCATTAAAAAATAAAACAAAAGAAAACGTGGTTAAAAAAAGATTTTAAACTTCGGACTTTATAAAACACTTTTTTTGTTTTAAATTTGAATATATTATTTATTGATTTTTTATCTTCAATTTGTGATATAAAAACTTTGGTGAGTAAATTAATTATTTACTTTTTAATAGACATTTCAAAATGGGGGGGGTGAATTTAGAAAACAACTTTTGTCTAAAATATTATATTCGGTTTATTGGAAAGAGCATAAAATTTCACATTGACCTTGAAAATATCGTAAAAATTGAATCAATAGAAAAATTTTGATAGATTTTTAAAGTTTAAAAATTGAAAAATATTTAACTCGTAAAATTCAATTGATTTCATTATTAAATGGCTGCATGGACGCTGACCAGCACTTTGTAAACACTGTTTTTTTTTTAGATAAAAAATAATATTTCTATTACTTTTTATACAACTTTAATAGTTTATTTTGGAAGTATAATCCATCAAGAAAATAAACAACCTACTTTTAAAAGAGAAATTGCGAGTTTTTTATATTTTATTTGCAGTTTCGTGTTAGGGGTGTCAAAAATCCCCCCCCCCCAAAAAAAACCTGATACACATAACCTACACCTTGGCCTTTTGGTCAAGATCAAAGTGTAGTATCTGTTCCGGCAGATACTGCACTTAAGATAATTTGTACCAGTCAATGGAGGGGAAACCCTCTATACTGGGACAATTATTATTTTTGGTAACCAGAGTGACCCCTTTTAGGGGAGCTGGTTTTTACCTCACATTAAAAACGGCCTTGTGCCTAATTTGCTCAGTGGGGGAGCAAATAAATACCATCTGTTCCGGCAGATGCTGCAAGCTATGACTAGCTATGACTAGCAAAGACCAGATGTCGGGGCAACCCCACATGCCTGACCATTAACCAGCTCCCATTTCCCACCTCTCGGGAGCTGGTCCCCTTTTTCCCTTCCCCCTCCCTCCACTCCTCACATTAAAAATCGGCCTTGTGCCTAATTTGCTCGGTGGGGGAGCAAATAAATACCATCTGTTCTTCAGATGCTAGACTTCCATTTTTTGTTCTCTTTCAGTGGAGGAACAGTCCTTCACGACTGAGACAATTTTTTTTTTTTTTTTTTTTTTTGTACCTTTTCTCCACGTTAAAAAACGACCCTGGTGTCTAACTCTGTCCCGTGGGGAAGCATTGTAAATAGGTACAAGGTACACATAATAAACTCAATCTAGAATCGCAGAATGTCAGAATAGTAATTAGATACTATTCCGGAATAACCGGTGCACGGCATGCCGACACATTAACTCATGTGCTGCCGCCATTTTTGAAGTACTTGAGAAAGTATAAGTTTTTGTTTTAATTTTAATTAAAATAAGAAGAAAACATATTTTTGCATTTATAATATTATATCATCATGCCTCGGAAAATGATTACAATCCAGGCCAGTGTGGCGACCAGAGTAAGTTGATAATGTCCAGTTTTTAACTTATTTTTTTT
This sequence comes from Euprymna scolopes, assembly GCF_053919585.1. Lineage (NCBI taxonomy): Eukaryota > Metazoa > Mollusca > Cephalopoda > Sepiida > Sepiolidae > Euprymna > Euprymna scolopes. The sequence goes on along the minus strand of NC_136520.1, from coordinate 59,036,648 downwards.
TTTAATTTCGTAGTAAATGTTTACTTAGAGAAGTCTTTTTAGAGTCTGAGAGGCAAGGCACTTCCCTATTTTTTTTTCTTTAATTTGAATAAAAAATGTGAAATCCAACCTTTATTTTCTCATTTTTTTTGAGAGGGAGGGGGTACTTATGAAGAGAAGATACCATGTTGAAATAGTAACGTTATTATTTAGAAACCCATTTTTAACATGGGGAGAGCGTATTGTAACTTAAAACTTTCTGTACAATTTAATAAACAAGAGTAGGTTAAATTTAACTTTAAAAATACTATTAAAAATAAAGCACGGTTCCTTCTCTGCATAAGTACCTCTTTCTTTATATTTAGAAAAAAAGGCAAACCGGAAGAATGCCCGACTCAATGTCTGCAGTAAACGGTGTCCGGACAGATTTGGTTCCTGATATTAAACTTCGTTATATAATTTCTGGCGAGAGTTTCAGATTCAAATTCTGTATACGTAACTGCTATCAAGTGGTAAATATATATTTAATTCGTAGCAAATGTCATCTTTACGATTACTGTTTCCGCTTCACTTCCGGTTGCCCCTCCCCATGTTAAGAATTTGTATTATTATTCAAATAAAAACGTTATTTAGAAAACCCTTCTTAACATAGGGATGGGGCTTCCTTTACCTATTCTGTACTTTCGCGTAACTATTTAATAAACAAAATATACCATAAAAAAATTAATTTAAAACGAAAGATCAACTGGAAGCGAAGTTGAAACGATAATCGTAAAGATAACTAGTAGCAAGTGTTATATTATGCATAGTAAAAACGAAAGAGCGATTCGGAACTATGGGCGACCCAGGCTGATGTCAGTTAAAAATCGCTTACTGTCAGAAATTTAACACTTAAATCATGCTTACCATTGTATTGTTTTGGGGCCAATCAGAGTGGCCGATTTTATTTTGTGCATAAGCTTTTTTGGGGTTTGTATTACTGTGCACATAGATTCGAAAAAGTTGTCAAAAAACAAATATATAACAAATAAATGTTATCAAAGACAAGATAAGTTACTTATCTACCTAACTGGATATGTTTTTAGTGTTTTTATTTAATGGAACATGTTCATTCAGCTAAAAAAAACATACAGTGTTTACAGATGTATTGGAAAATTAAAAATGGCGCCCGCCTCTCTCTTTGACACGGTAAGTTTGATTTAAAAATAAAAAATATACAAAATACTGTTAAATCCTACCGAATATATGTCAACCTATGTCGCGGTAACATATATTGAACCAGTTTCTAGTTTAAATCATTCGGTGACATCTGTGCTGATGATGACACTACCATCTATGGCATCACATCAAAGGCCGTAAATGACAAAGTTCTCTCTGATTCTCTCTCCTCTGATCTTGAGTGCGTGGTACAATGGGGGAAGAGGTGGCTGGCTACTTTTAATTCATCTAAAGCCAAGCTCCTATCTTTACATCATCAACAATGATAATGATTGCAAACACGCCAAAAAATCCAGCTCCCCAACAAGGTGCACTCTGAATTGGAACGAAAATTAAAATTTTCACCTCTCTTTCACTGACCGAGAACAAAATAGACTATGTGTAGCATCAGAACAGATACTACACTTTTTATTAATCTTTTAAAAATTTTTACAAGAAAGATTTTTGGAAGAATTATATAAAAGATATGGCAGAAGGTAGCAACCGCTACATACAGCCGGAACAAATTTTTGTCAGAGAAATATTCGTAGCAATCACCGTTTTCAACGCCCACGTTTATCGGAATGTGTAAGTACACAACGTTGTGATTTGACCACCCGCACACATGAAACAAAGGAACTATGTTACGTTTCCGTGCGTATGCAGCGAACAGACTGGAACGTTCAAGAACAGTGTTATATAAGAACTAGCGGGGGGTACCCGGCGTTGCCCGGGTGTTTGTAGGTGTGTTTGTTTTTGGGTAAATCGTTGGCCGGGTGTTTATTTTTAAAAAAAATGAAGTCTTGATGCGCAGTTGGAAAATAATAAAGTGTGAAAAAAAAACATGCGACTTGGCAGGTGCCCGTTTTTGACGAGTTAATGGCGTCAACTTTGAGTGCGGGACTGTTTTATTTACCGTGAGTCTGTTCGCTTCTTTTTTTTTATACGTAAAAGCTTAATGCACATGCGGCGATCAAAAATTGTTAAATATTTGTCTTTTGAAAGTCGGGCAAATTAAATAGACAGGCGACCCCGGTTGTTAACTCGTAGATATTATCATTTAGGCGCGATATAAAAAGTTTTAAGAAGTTGTGAGGTGACCGATCAGTTCTTGGAAAAAAACCTTTCTTGGACATACACGAAAACGCACACACACACAAACATTTTCGCTTTTATATTTATAGACTAGCGAGGGGTACCCGGTGTTGCCCGGGTGTTTGGAGGTGTGGGGGGGGGTTAAAAAAAAAAGTAAGTATGAGGATCGAACCAGAACCGTTGAGGCAAAGTTGTAAATTAAAGTGTGAAAAAAAAAAACGTGTGACGTTAACCATTGCCCCACCGCGAGATGCTAACGGAAACACGTTTGAATTTATTTAATTACTTGGATTTAGCAGGTGCCCGTTTTAATGAGTTAATGAGGTCAAGTTTGACTGCGGGATAGTATTCATTTACTGCTGAACGCTTTTTTTTTTTCCCCCAAGATGTTATAGGAAAAAGACTAACCCACATGCGGCAAGCGACAAATATTGAATATTTATCTTCCCGAAATCGAGCAAATTAAGTAGACAGGCAAGCTTCGTTGTTAACTGTGAGATATTACGATTTATATGTGATATAAAAAGTTTTAAAAAGTTGTGAAGTGACCGACCGCTTCTCTGAAAAAAGCCTTTTGTTGACATACAGAAAAAGCGAACACACATACATACATACATTTTCGCTTTTATATATATATAGGTTTGCCATGAAAATCAAATCAGTTCATTCCAGTTTTTATTCTAATTTCTCTCTGGTCTTCCTCAAGACTAAATATCAATGAAACTCCGCCACTGGGAGGCGTTAAAGTCCACCGTCTTGAATTTGTGCGCCATGCAGATGTACCTTAATTCTCATCATGGAAAATTACCACATCGAATGAGAATTGTTTTAACAATGTTATTTTGAACTACTGTTTTCTTATGTGATAAACACACACACACGTATTTCGCTTACATGCTTTAATGACTGCTTTTCTCACAGAAGATAATCACATTAATTTCAAGCCACATATGGCACTCTGTTCATAAAAATTAATAATCTTAAACTCCATGCGATTTGTACGAGATTATCTATTCCTGCATAATGAACACTTATTACAAGAAAACATTCATGTCGGAATGATTTTAATTAATATTTTTTTAACACGTAACAAAATGTTATTTCATAATATCAATACAGTGATTTCGAATTCTTTGTCAAGTGTCGTTATTTTCCGGAGTCATCTCTATATTTTTATTTTACGTGTGGATGTGATCCAGTAACATCTTTCTGTTAATCGACCATCTTGTTTAATTTACCTTTAACGGTCCTGCGGGTACTCTATTTCAAGAGATTCCTGCACCTGCAACCTCGGTCCTAAAAATTGATAGATCCCGATTATGAATTGGTCAATACCGACTCACACCTTTACAAATTAGGGACTCCCCGGCCAGAGCTACTAAAAGTGGTAACACCCTTACCTGGAGTTCTTATAAGGTCAAAACATATAGGGCGAGAGTTGAGTTGGAATCATCCACTTGGTCAATTCACTAAACTAGTTTCAATCACCACAATTCCGCATTCAAACTATTTAAAAAATCGGTACTTGTCCAGAATTATTATCACTATATTAAAAAACTATATATAAGAACCATATTAAAAAACAAAAATAACGAAAAATCTGATGTACGTACACGTGATAGAAAATATATTCCAAAAATCACATAAATTAATCAAGTAGTTTTATTTTTAGATAAGAAAATCAAATTTTATGACTACCAGAGAAATGACGGTCTCGTGACTCCATATTGAAAACCATCTCAAAAAATAAGGATGACTCAGCATAATTTAAATTTATGAGATTTTTGTTGTAATGCCTACAAATTCCCATTAATAGCTAAAAAATTATTTTCTTTATAAAAATAAAACTACTTGATCAATTTATGTGATTTTTGGAATACAATAGTGTTTTTTTTTTTTTGTCGTATGTACATAATACAGATTTTTTTTTAATATAGAGAGAATACTCGATAAGCACCAAAAATCCCAGATGTCTTCAAAAAGAACTTTATTTACGACTAGCATGGGTACCCGGCATTGCCTGGGTGAGGAGAGGTGGTATAGTAAGGCCATTGAGAAACCAACCCCTAAAATAAAAATGTTTCAATCAAAATAGCAGTGAGTACCTGTGCGAGCACAAAAAAAAAAAAAAAAATTAACCACAGTACGCAGGCAGGCTTGAACCTGTGACACGAAAGAGGAAAAGGAGGTGAAAAAAAGCTAGTGCGTTAATTGTCGCTCCCATGCCACACTTGTGGTGTCACAGGCTTTCAAAATAACGTTTTTTAAGAGATCGCTGGATATGAATAACTTGCAAAAATGTTGCTGCAAAAACTGAGGCCTCCTTGAAAAAACAGCCCCGTTGACCAGTACAGAATTAATCATTTTGGCTAATTTTAACATATTTGTCATCCGAGAGAGTGATCTTTCTAACGATACCAATTTTGTCGAAAGTTTTTGAGAAACATACAAACACACACACACACATATTTTGCCTTTTATATATTAGATTATGGGAGTTGGATACCTAAAAACACCAAAAACTAAAGAAAAATAATGGTAATAAAAAATGAACCAAATAAAATGCTAATTGGGACCGGGGGGGGGGGGTTAATAAAACCTCCACCCTCCCAACCTATCTACATTATGAACTGTTTTCAGTGTTAGTCCAGAATAATAATTCTGGACTAAAACAAGCAAGTCACTTTCTAAGTTGGAGTGGGGACATGCTAAGTGTTAAAAGAAAAGAGGGAAAGATTTATGGTTGTTGGTGCCCCCCAAGATAAGTTCTATTTGGACAAAAACAAATCTTGCAAGAGAGCATCCTGGAAGATCTTTAGTACCGAGAAAAAATAAAAATAGGGATAGGACACAATTATTCTACTAGTAAGGGACTTTAAATAAGCAGATTTGTCGTTTCAAATTTAAAGTCGGCACATGCCATGCCTAAGTAGAGAACACAAACACAACCCAAATGCACATAAGCTAGCGATGTGATACAAGGGCAGGTTGATTTGCAACTTTTTTCAGAAAATCAACAAGGCACTGGTGATGATAGTTGGTATTTGATCAGAACATATACCAAAAATTAGATCCCCATCTTGAACAGAAAATTGAGCATTTAATTTTAAAAATCGTGTAGAAAAATGCTGAAAAATCCTTCATTTTCACAGCATTTTTCACAATACTGACTTTGAAATTTCACTATTTTTATAAAATATTCAATTGAAATTGATATATTTATATGAAATACATTGAAAGAAAAATAAATCATAATTTTAATTATGAATCACAACTAGCAAAATATCAACTTTTACTGCATTGATTAAACAAAAATTGTAAAAAATGCTAATTAGCAACTAAGTTTTAAATTTAACAATTCAAAAAAGATATGTGGAGATGTATTAAACAATATAACAACTTGATACAAGTTACAGAACCATGTATTTTAATTTTTTATTAAACGCAATAATATAAACTCTTATAATAGAACTAAATTGTTCTGTATACTTTCGTTTCAATGAAAATGAAGATCTAATTTGCTGGCACGATGTCTTTGTAATAATGTGTCCATGACTTGCTTCCTGCCCATATACAACTTTTTGAGAAAAATCAATCAAATTGGACCAGTGTGTGGCTGCAAAATTGATAGCAGTAATCTTTTTCATTTTTTTTTTTTTTGAGTTCACTATTTCTGGAAAAAAACAACACAAAAAACCCCAAAATTATTTGAAAACACTTTTTTTTTTTAATATATTTTTGCGATGTAATATGAATAAAACTAACTATTGTTTTGGTAAATTAAGAAAACTAATAAAATTTAATGGATAAATATTTATTTACCTAATGGACAAAATCGTTTGAATGCCCTCTTCTCTCACATCCAATTCATCTAATATCATCGATATAATATTTTCTGGAAGTAGTGCAAAAGCACTATATTTTGAACTGTTTAAAACAGTAATTTGGATTTCAGTTAACTGTTTTGTTCTCTGAATCATATTAAAATATACTGTTGTTGGTTAAAAAAAATATTGTCGGTTTTGATCTCAAACCAACTAACTGCATACACTTGGATGATAAATTTGACCAAAATGTTTAATTTATCATAGTGTTTGAGGATAGACAACTCTAGTCCATAAACACCTTGTGGCTTATGTTAGCCATCTTCCTTGATTCAAAGGCCCAATTTTCTAAGTTAACTTCTCCACAAAAAATGCCAACAGTATACTCAAAAAGTAGCTTCTGGTCTTCATACTTAAATTATTTGTTTCTTCTGCTGTCAGATAATGATGATCAGGAGGGACACTAAATTTTTTAGAATTCCACTTGAGGCAAATCTTGATAATTAATGATACAAAGTTTCCCCAAAGGACCAGTAAATGTTGTTAGGCTTTTTGTTGTTCCATCAATTGCTTTAAAAATTGCTGTAAATGGCAGTTCTTCTAGTGGAACCTGAAAATTGGAAAATTTGCATGTTTAATAATAGAGCTAGATTACATAATAAATGCCAGTATATTATTTTATTTTCCACAAGAAAGGAACATAATTTCAGGTGAATCTATAGAATTAATTTTACCTCCTTGTTAGGAGGACAAGTGCAGATTATGTGCCTTGTTTGACAATTTTCTGTCTTGCACTTTACTGCAAAGTCATCAGATTTCAAGACAGAAAGTTTACAGCTACAAGAAGATATATCAAACAGTCTGTGTATCTGTTCCTTTATTCTTTTCACTTGGATTGCTGCAAGAGATTTCCTGTCAATCTGTTTGGCCCTCTTATAGCAAAATATATTGACCTTCTGTCCTATATAATGTTACCTTAACAAGGGTATTTGTGGATTAACTGCTTGCTTAATACTAATTATTTCCTTGGCAATTAACTTAGAAATCTTATTATTTTTTGAGTGGGGATAACTGTTTTCGAGGAAATAACTAAACTGGATGACTTGTCGTGAAGTTGGGGGTGCCGTTTCATCCAAATGACAAGGTGGACCAGCAAATTTTTTGAACCACGGATTAAAACTGAACGTTGTGCTTTTGCTGGCATTCTAATCTGAAAAGTAAAATAAATAAATGGATTATGACTGAAGGAAACTATTAGGCTATGTTCCAGTTTCATACGTAAAAAAATAAGTGCTTGTTATAAGAAATAATGGAAAACTTTGTAGAGTTGAATTAGATGCATTGAAGAGAGAGGACCAAACCAAATCAGAGGCATAGTAGTGTTTAGTTTAGACATTTTTAGCAGATTTTAGCTCCTCCTTCGATAACATGAATTTATCCACAAAGGAATTCTTTCTTGCTGTAGCTGTGCCATTTTAAACGAGTGTTTAAAGTTTGAAAAGCCAGTGCTTGTGCATCTATGTTACTATGCTATTTTTAATAGTATTTTCAAGTTAAATTTAATTTTTATTAAATTTTTGTTTATTTAATTTTTAGGTGAAAGTACAGAATAGTTACAATACAACCTCCTTTCCATATTAAGAATGGCTTTCTAAATAACAAAGTTATTTTAGCACAATAACATAGAGGCACAAATAACGAAAAACCTTTAAAGGAGTTTCCTTATTTACTCGTAATTATCTTTGTAGGTTATCTGATTTTAAAACTATAATTTTAGAAGAAAATCACTGCTTAAAAACAATTACTCCCTAAAAATAAAAGAAATTAAAATTTGACACTAATTTTCTGCAAAGTATTTTTTATTAAGTAGAAAAACTTGAAAATTTACGTGGTTATGTTTCGTAAAGAATGTGTAGAATAAAATTGTATGGACTATTTTTTTTTTTTTTGTTTTGATATAAAACTGGAGTATTACCGTATTTTAATAAAAATTTAAAATAGAATTTGATGTGAAATATTAGGTTGGTGCAAAAATAATGCTTTTGACGTTCATTTGGACGTCAAAAAATGACATTGTTTTTGTGTCAACCTAATAGAAAAACAAATTAAAAAAGATAAAACAAATATGTTTAAATTCACTGCAGACACTTGAAATATAATAATATATATTTCAAACAAGTCTTTTTCGTTTTTCCTTTCGAAATAATTAAGCCTAAATCGTAATGTTTTCAAATTAAATAATAAACAAACGTTAATTTTCAATATCAATAACGAGCGTGTTTTGCGACGGTGAAATCTAAAATGTTTCCACCCCAAAAAAGTTCCTGAGATGAAAAAGTGAACTTTGGTCGTTATTATTTAAAAAACATAATTTTGCCTTTACACTTAATATTTATTTTATCAATTCACTAGCGAGGGGTACCCGGCGTTGCCCAGGTGTTTGGGGGGGGGGTTAAAAAAAAATAATTATGAGGATCGAACCCGAACCGTTGAGGCAAAGTTTTAAATTAAAGTGTGAAAAAAAAAAAAAGTGCAATGTTAACCATTGCCCCACCGCGAGATGCTAACGGAAACACGTTTGAATTTATTTAATTACTTGGATTTAGCAGGTGCCCGTTTTAATGAGTTTGACTGTGGGATAGTATTCATTTACTGCTGAACGCTTTTTTTCCACCCCCAAGATGTTATAGGAAAAAGACTAACCCACATGTGGCAAGCGACAAATATTGAATATTTATCTTCCCGAAATCGAGCAAATTAAATAGATAGGCGAGCTTCGTTGTTAAGTGTGAGATATTACAATTTATATGTAATATAAAAAGTTTTAAAAAGTTGTGAACCAACCGACCGCTTCTCTGAAAGAAGCCTTTTGTAGACACACAGAAAAAGCGAACACACATACATATATACATTTTTGCTTTTTTATTTATAGATTATTCTCACTCATTTTACTTAAAACTGTTTAAAAATTATTCTAAATAATGATTCTATTTTCTTTACAGTACAGATTGTTTTGATGACGGGATGTTCTTGACAATTCATCGAAAAACTTTTAATCGCTTTAATTTTTCAACTTTTAAAGTCATTTCCTAAAGCAAAGATAACGATTTTGAAAAAAATATTTTGTGTAGGTCTTTTCTATGTCAAACCTCAACTATCATCACCATTGCCTCACCGGGGTTCCAAAATCGACCTGCCCTAATGTGATACTATAGGTGGCCCCACTGCAACCCTGTTGGGAAGTAAAAGAAAATAAGATGTAAGAAAAGAAAAGAAAGCAGGTTTAGCAGGTAACAAAAGGATTTATCAATAGACAATAGATAGGAAGCTATTCACTAAGGTCGACAAAAAACAAAAGGATCAAACAATAGACTTGAGATATGTTTATATTTGGTTTGTGGATACTTTAGGATTGGCAAGAGCTTTTATCACACGCCCTCTTAAGTAAACACTTCATTAAATCTCCACACTAACGTACTGTACTTGCAATAACCCTTGTCCCTAAGTGGCTTCCGGGCCTTGATAAGTGGTGACCACCGTGTAAAAAAAAAAAAAGGAAAAAAAAGGAAGTGCCTATGGGTTTGTAACAGTAATGAAATTGTAACCACAAGAACGATTTATGAACGAAAAAGTCCAGTTTATGACAATACAGTTGACAGTTGAAAGTTCAGTTGAACTTTAACATCAGTCAGAGTTAGGGCGCAGTTGAAGACGGAGCAGATGGAAAGATGACTTGATCAACTGATTGACAGGCAGCCTTGACAAAACATACATGCAGACCTTAGCGTTTAGAGGGTTGGGAATATCACACACAGATTCCAACAAATATATATGTAAAGTGTCGGAGTTTGTGTTTTCTTTTGTGTCCTTTGTTTTTATTTTAGTTTTATACTTGTAAGCCCATGCACTACAATCAGCCATAAGAACAGAAGATGGGAAAGAAATCTGCAGCATACAATGTTGTGGTTGGAGATTTGTCAGTGGGACCATGTGGTATTATAGTGGTGTGTATTCACCTACTTCTAAATATATCAAATCTTTTTTTTATTTTTTATTTTTTTTTTATTACATTTTCACCCCAAACAAGGCACATTGCCACTTTGGTGTAGGGGGCTACTATCAGGGGAAACATCTACTGGGGTACTATGTAGGGATTAGGGCAGCGAGATGTTGGTTCACGTTGCACTTGAACTTATGCATGTCAGTACAGTTGGGGAAGCAGTGACCTGGAATGGAATTCCAAAGTCTAGCAGTTCTGGGGAAGAAACTACTGGAGTAGAAAGATCTTTTACATCTAGGGATCTCTACAGTGTGGGGGTGGGACTTTGCAGCTTGTCGGGTCTGTCGAGGGTGTTCACGTCGTGGGGGCACAAGTGCTTGCAGTTCTTCAGAGCATTCACCATTATAATACTTGTAGAACAGGCAGAGGGATGCAACGTTTCGACGATGGGACAGAGGCTGAAGTTTAGATGCCAGTTTAGGGCCTATCAGATTTGCGACTCTCTTTTGAACCTTGTCAAGGAGCGAGAGACTAGTAGCCGATGCACCAGCCCAAATATGACAGCAATACTCCATACATGGGCGAATAGTGGCCTTATAGAGGTACAGGATACTTTCGGGTGTTAGAAGTTTTCTAGCACAGTAGAGAGAGCCCACCTTCCTTGCAGCGGCCCTGGCAATGCCCTCGATGTAATTGTTCCAACTCATGTTTCCTGTGAACGTTAGGCCAAGGAGCTTGAGAGACGTACTCTCAGATAAAGAGTCGTTGGCCATTGCTATAGGTGGTAGAGAAGGTTTCTTGTAATTATTGAATGAAACCAGTTTTGTCTTGGTGGCATTGAACGTTACCATCCATTTTTGTCCCCATTCCACTACTGATTGGAGGTCATCCTCTAGTGTTTCTGCCATTACTTTAGATATATATTCATTTGTTTTCCTGTCGTGCCTGCTATAGAGTGTGGTGTTATCAGCATATATACCCATCTCAGAGGCAATTTTGTCGGGGAGGTCATTTATGAATATCAGGAACAGTAGAGGTCCAAGGATAGATCCCTGGGGCACTCCCGCATTTATATCATATTGTTTAGATGTACGACCGTCAAGGACAACCTGGATTTTTCTCTTATCTAAGAAGGATTTAATTATGTTAAGTATTCTACCAGTGATACCGTAAGATCTAATCTTCCTGAGGAGACCCTTATGCCATACCCTGTCAAAAGCCTTAGATATATCTAGAGCTACCGCTCTGCCCTCTCCCGCTTTGTCCAGTGAATGGTATATGCGGTCAGAGATTACAGTGAGGATGTCTGCCGTGGAACGGGCTTGTCTAAATCCATATTGATGGTCGGTCAGAAGTTTAGCATCTGTAAGGTGCTGGACTAGAGCATGGTTAATTAAGGTCTCAAATATTTTGGCAAAAAGTGGGAGGAGGCTAATAGGGCGATAATTTAATGGGTCAGTTCTTTCGCCAGAATTCTTGAATACTGGTACTACAGAAGCAGTTTTCCAACAGCTCGGAAAGAAAGATTCATTAAGGCATTTGTTGTAGAGTTTGAAGAGAACTGGAGCTACTTCGACTGAGCACTTTTTTAATAGCACAGCTGGGATGAGGTCGGGTACACATGCTTTGGAAGTGTCAAGGTTTTTTATGATAGCATGCACCTGAGCAGGGGTGATTATCAGATCGTCTAGCGTGGCGTCTGTCCGCATAGGAAATTGAGGTAGGGGGTGGTTTAGAGGGTCCAGTGTGGAGTTGGAGGCAAACCGACTGGCAAGCATGTTAGCCTTTTCGGTTGCTGAGCAAAGAACCTCGTGATTGTTGGTTAGTGGGGGAATTGTTGATTGCCCATTATTTACTACACTGTTGTAGATTTTCCAGAAGTCACGAGTTCCTAGTTTTTGTGCTTCGATGCGTTTTTTAGTGGTTTCTGTAAATTCCCTCTTAGCTGTCGCTATTTCTTTCTTAACGTTACTTCTAGCTTCTATGTACTTCTGTCTGTTTGAACTGGACTTATGTCGGTTAAACCTGCGGAATGCATGCTGCCTTTGAGCAATGGCAGTTGCGCAAGTCGAAGTAAACCATTGGGGAGAGTGGGGCTTGCTATAAAATTTCCGCATGGGAACATGCGCTTTGATTGCAGTTTTGAACTATTCAGTGGTCTCGGTTGCACACTGTTCAGCAGGAAGAGAAAAAATATTTCCCCATGGGGCGTCTCTGATAAGATCTCTGATAGCTTCCCAGTCAGCCTTTTTATAATATCTCGTTGTTTTGAGCACTGGCTCTTCAGTTTTGGGTCTAGAGTTTAGGGCGATTTCAACCATTATCACTGCATGATCAGCATTCCCAAGTGGGCTGTCGGCTTTCGCTACGCAATCATCAGGAACTGTGGTCAAAAACAGATCTAATAGTGATGCGTGTTGTTCTTCCTGATCAGGGAAGCGGGTTGGAAAAGTAACAATTTGCGACAGGGAGTGAGATACAGAGAAGCTATGAGTTGCGCTGCCTGCTGCATCTGTGTAAGTAGAGAATCCAAGCCAGTTTTTGTGATGGACATTAAAGTCGCCAAATACATGTACTTGGGCGCTAGTGTCGAAGGAGAGTGCTGTGTCTATGCTGTCAGATACTTTGTTTATTATGGTGCAGTCTTGGGTCGAGGGAGAGCAGTAGAGAAAGTAAAAGTAGCTAATGTTGTGTTGCATGATTAGTCTAAAGCACATAAAGGCTTGATCATCCGTTTCTAGGTTTGTTTCTCTAGTCAAGGGAAGGGTATTACGAATGTAAACTCCAAGTCCGTGCATATGTCTGTCAGAGTCCTTACGGCAGAGTGGGAGATATCCAGGCATGTTAAAGTAGTTAGAGGGGATGGAGGAGTGTAGGTTAGTCTCACTTAGTGCTAAGATATCCGGGGTATTTGTTAGGAGAAATGCTTCAACATCAGCTAAATTAGTTCTAAGCCCACGGATATTTGTGAATGCAAGCCTCAAGGGAGGAGGCAAGTTGGATTTGTTTGACCCTGATTTTGATTTTAAGCTGATGCTTAAAATACAAAATCAGATTGTAATCAGAAAAAGATGTACCTTATCTGTTAATTATATGGTCCAAACTACTAGTCTAGCTACAGTTAGTGTCATGAAAAATGCTATTTGTTTCTCCTTAGGCCAGTATGATGCACGCTATCATCTCGTTAACATATTTCCAAAGCTGCTGCAATTGAAGAAAGCATGCTTACCCATTACTTCTTTATTTACTCCGTGGTGTAAATAATAAGGGCCGATAAATCATCTAGCTTTGTAGAGCCTACCATTGAGGGGTAGAGCATTCTGAACCAATCGCCAAGTCAGAGAAAACAAAGAATTATTGAAATGACTCTGGCTTTGTACCCAATTCTACTGAGAGCAGATTTCCTCCTCTGACCATCCTAGTTACTCACCTTGCAGATTAAAAGCAATCCCTTCCACTAAATCCCTATATAGCACCTTCTTAGGCTGTGCAAGGTCACTAGATCCCAGCAGCACTCTCAGTGTAACTGGGTATTCGGAGAACTGCGGTTCAACCATTGGTTTATATCGACCTTCAACCAAGCGGTCAGGAATAAGTCTGGGAAAAGACTTCCCAACTGCAGTGCCCCATGCAGCCTTCAGGCCAAGATCAAAGTGTAATATCTGTTCTTCAGATGCTACACTTCAATTTCTTGTTCTCTCTCAGTGGGGAATAAATCCTTTACAACTGAGACAGTTTTTTTTTTTTTTTTTTTTTCCTTTTCTCCACATTAAAAAACGACCCTGGTGTTTAACTCTGTCCCATGGGGAGGCATTGTAAATAGGTAAATTTTTAGTCTTCAGACTTGGAACTTGATATATAGGGGACTTAGACCTGTGGAACAAATTCGATTTGAATTTTAGCCAGTAAAAATAGTTGTTAAGGGGGCAAAATTGAAAAATTTGAACTCAGCCGATGTAAGTCAACTAAACGTGTTATTGTACGCATGTGTAAATATACATTTATAGGTTTAACAACGCCATTTTTTAAAAAAAGTGTTTATATGTTTATGAACTTAGCTCAGATGTTAACGAACAAGAGAGCTATATGCTTTGGTTTCGATTCTAGCTTACGGCACCCAAGTTATATTTTTTTTTTTTGAACTTTTGAAATCATTACTATATATTGAGTACAATTTAATAAGCAATAGCGCTATAATAATAAATATGAAATCTGCATAAATTAAAATATAATATTTAAGTGTATTCTACCACTGGGATGGGCAACACTGGGCATCCTGCTGGTAAATAATATTTGACTTGAAGCTAAAAACGTTTTCCAAAGTTGCTGGATTCAGCATTAAATAATCCAAAAAGGGTTGATATGCCATAAAACAAAAACAATCAACCAAAAAAAAAATATCTGCAAAGGAAATATTTCTTATGTTTAATTGAAAATTATATATAAAAAAAGAGTTATCTCCCTTAAAGCATGTTTTCATTCTTAAAGAATATAAAAAGAGTTGTCTCCCTTAAATCATGCTTTTTTTTTTTTTATTTAAGCAACCATTGTTACAAAATAGAAATAACATAATTTATCTGCTTAATTATACCTTTTTTTTTTTTTTTTTTAAATCATTTTTCAATTTTTTGTATTAAAATGAAAATCAAAACTATACCAGGAAAATTGTTGGAAATCAAGAAAAGGGCTTTTTTTTTGGTTTCACTACCCCCCCCCCCCAAAAAAAAAGAATTTTATTTATGTGTTTATGAAAAGAAAGCGAATGTAATCAAGTTAATTTTATGTTGTAGTATAAACAGACCAGGCGAAGATGCAAAAAAAAAAAAAAAGTAGGCCAATTTACAGTATATAGACAACAAAACGAAAAAGTGGTAAAAAAAATATATAACAAATAAATGTTACCAAAGGCAAGATAAGTTACTCTTCTACCTACCTGGATAAGTTTTTTATGGTTTAAGTTAATGTAAAGCATTTTAGTTACTTCAAAGCACAAGTAGTGTTAAGTTAGAACAAGAGTGGTGGCATTTTTTCACAAGAGTACCCGGCGTAGTATACCCCCTCCCCCGATCTCTCCATGTTAAGAACAGCTTTCGGAATAAACACTCCCAACCTCGAAAGATGTTCTTAACATGGAGATGTTGAGGGTGTTTATTTCCGAAAGCCGTTCTTAACATGGGGCGGTTGGGGGTGCTTATATTATGCTGGGTACTCTCGTAAAAAAATACCAAAATGGTTGTCAGATGGTCATCTATGGAGTCTCAATAATTGCTCGAAAATCGAAAATTAGAAACTTGCTCAGTAAAAGTCACCATGTAATGTTTGACCAATATTTTGTTTCATTTTCGATTTTTGAATGAAATGTTTTTCATTCTACAAATAAATCACAATGTTTTTTTTGTGATAGCATGAATAACGGCATGTTAACTGCATGACTAATAAAGTTTGTGTTGCTTGCAAGCAATTTCAATTTTATTTCAATTCAGTGAAATATTCAAATTTTAAACAATGTCTATTTATCCCCACCCCCCGAAAAAACTTACCCTATCTATGTTTATATTTTATTAAAGAAAAGGAAAAGAAAACATAATCGATTTATTTTTATATTTATATCACATTTACACATTTATTCTGAGATTTCAGCCTCTCACAAAAAGTCTTCCAGATAGAGAGTAGGAACCATATTCCCTCCCTATAAAATATATACTAACACTACACCAGTATACATCAGGACAGTTTTCTGCACAAGTAAAAATATTTTTGAAGCACCACCAAATTCCATTATTCTGGCGTTTTCATTCTTTCAGTCTAGTTGCTGGATTTGTTTGTTTCTTTTTTTTTTTTTTTTTTTTTTTTTGGTTGTTATTGCACCCCAAATAAGGCACAGTGCAACTTTTATGTAAGGAGTTACTATTTGGGACCAAATTTACAGGGATACTATGTAGGGAGTTGGGCAGCGAGATGTCTGTTCACATTACACTTGAACTTCTGCATGTCAGTGCAGTCAGGGAAGCGGAGACCTGGCAGGTAATGCCAAAGTCTAGCAGTTCGAGGGAAAAAACTATTTGAGTAGAAGACTTTCTGGCATCTAGGAATCTCTACAATATATGGGTGGGATTTTGCTACATGTTGAGTTATTCGAATTATTTACAGAGAGGGGTTTACAAGTGCTTTGAGTTTGGCGGAGCACATTCTATAATGCATTTTCATGGTAGCATTAAATGAGCACGTTCACGTTAGATCTAACAGACAAATAAAATTCAAACATGGCTTTTTAAAATTTAAACAATTTTTTTTTCATTATTTTACGATTTATATTTTTGCACAATTTTTTTAATAACATAAACAGTTAAACTTTATTTATTGAAATCTATGAATAAATGTAATATTTATCCAGATAGGATGAAGAGAGTTTAGTGAACGAGGCCTATTATAGGTCTCCTTTGTTAGGATTTGAAACCGATGGTATCAATGTTGTTCTGATCTTCTGTAATACTTATATAAATAAATATTACGCTCTTATTTTAAAATTTTCTTAATAATCGAGCACTCTGCTGGGGTTATCTCCCACTAACCTTACATAAATGATTAAAGTTCAATGAATTTATTGTAATGGACCTTGTTTTGTCGATTTCTGATATAAATGCTTAATTTTTGTCATTGTATCTTTTTTTTCAGAATGCACAAATTAATATTTGTCCATAACAAAATAAATCCTTTAAAAGAATACTAGCCTGGGTGCCCGGAGGTGTATGTTGAGCAAAAAAAAAAAAAAGTGGTAGTAGGCAGAGGCTCGAACCCATACTGCGAAGGAGTAAAAGAACATGAAAAAAAAACGTGACGTCTTGGTTGTTGCAACCACCACCAAACCGGAAGTGACAAACGTTTAAATTAAGGCTAGTCAATCAAAAAGAGGGGATGATTTTCGAAAATATTGGCAAAAAAAAAAACCGACCCCTCTCTGTAGAAAAGTGCCCAGTTGAGGGTGAAGGAGTAAATGATTTTAGCTAATTTTTCGATATTTGTTGTCCGAAGAGCCGTGCTTCAAAATGAGACCAATCTCGTGAAAATCCGTCGCCTCTGTCGAAAGTTTTAGGCAAACATACAAACATGCATACATACATGCATACATTTAAACAGACAGGTGAGATTTATATTATAGATAGCTACCCAGGAAACAACAATGGAAATTACCTAAAATCGGCCTCCTTTACCGGACTCTCTTCAGCCTCTGTTTATGGCTGACAGTACCAAAGTTGTTCTGATTTTTTATAATAAATTTGTATAAATCTCAGTCTGCTGAAAACTTTTGTCATCCGCATCATACGGGCACGAATGTGGTATCATTAGCTCTCTTGGACATATAATATCGAAAAATTGGAAAAAATTGTCAATTATTTTGTGTAGAAATGTTGTTTTGTTTGACGGGGATGTCAGATAAAAATCTTGCTTTCGATGCGGTTTGCAAACCGCACATGCTGAAATTGTCATTATGTTTTTTCACTTTTAAGAGCTAAATTTGCTGCGTGATAACATCTGTGTCCTCATGGTCCCATCGATAGTGCATTCGCTTACTAACTTAAGTTATGCGAGTTTGCACCCGGCACGCATCATTTTTTCTTTTTTTTTTTTTTTTTTTTTTTTTTGCTTATAGAATTTTGCTTTCGGTTTCATGGCACCCAAGTCCTGTTTTTTTTTTTTTTTTGTTTTGATTTTTTTCTAACCAGGCCACGCCCCCCCCCCCCACTCCCCGCTTTTTTTTTTTTAATTAAAATATTTTATTTAAGTGAATTTTATTTATTTTTTTTTTTTTACAACCAGGCAATGCCGGGTACCCCTTGCCAGTACATATTTATATAATAAATTATTATGCTCGTATTTAAAAAATTGTTTTTTGATCATCAGGCACTCTGCTGTGGTTCTCTCCCACTAAACTTATATACATATATCAATAGAATATTAATAATAATAAAGGGAGGAGTGATAAGTATGTATAGTGAATTCATTCGAACCATATAAATGCAGTAGATTTGTAAATAATAAAATATAAATAGGTTCTTTTTTTTTCTTTTCTTTTTTTTTCTTTTTTTCTTTTTTTTCTTTTCTTTTTTTCTTTTTTTTCTTTTTTTTCTTTTTTTTTTCTTTTTTTCTTTTTTTCTTTTTTTTTCTTTTCTTTTTTTTCTTTTTTTCTTCTTTTCTTTTTTTTTCTTTTTTTTTTCTTTTTTTTTTCTTTTTTTTTTTTTTTTTTAAGGGATAAAGACAAATGATACAGAGGAAAATATAAATAGGTTCTTTTTTTCTTTTCTTTTTTTTTCTTTTTTTCTTTTCTTTTTTTTCTTTTTTTTTTTTTCTTTTTTTTCTTTTCTTTTTTTTTTTTTTTTTTTTTTTTTTTTTTAAGGGATAAAGACAAATGATACAGAGGAAAACTTTCTTTTTTTGATACTCATCACATAGGTTAATATCCGGAACATTTATTTGTTCTTTTGTTTAAGGAACGTGGTGTTTGATCTACACTACCGAGGGAAGCCATGATTTAAAATACTGTTTTGTTCTTTTTAAATCCCCGAAATAGTGTTTAATGGTAAACAACTGATGATCCCTGAAAACTTAGGACTATTGTGAGCTTGAGAAAGCAAGTTGATTCAGCGATTGCAGGAGATTAAATGACTTACTATCAATATAATTTTCCAACGAAGGATTAAAAATTAAATTTAAAACAATATTTTTATTTAGCTTTCAAGGTTTAAAAAGCTTCCAAAATATATTAGCAGGCCGCCCAGCATTGCCCGGTTGTAGAGTACACATAAATATTTAAATTTTATCAATGCAGATTTCTTATTTATTATAAACAGAAATTTAAAAAGAAAATGAACTAAAAAAACAAAAAATGGAAAGAAACTGAGACGTGTATGCGAGTGTTATGTTTTTTTAAACAGTTCACTATTTATAAGTAAAAAAAAAATACTCGAGCTGAGATCGAAACCAAAACCTGAAGACAGTGAGTCAAGTACGATAACCATTAGACCAGCTAGACATGGTCTTTAAAAAGTGTTTTCAAACCTACTTATTCTTAACATAAGGAAGCTGCCAACTGTTTTACAACCGCGCATGCACAGTCGTGAAACAGTTGACTAACAGTTAAAAATCCAATGACCTCCAAGTACTAATTTTTCAATTTTGATCCATTAGCAGCCCTTTTAGATAAAAACAGATTAAAAAGTTTTCCACATGTCTGAATACCCTATCTCGAGTTGTAAGCCATGTTTAGTTTCAGGAGAGTTTCCGATTGGTAGTTATTCTATACAAGTCCTGGAGATGACAAACTCTCAGCAGACAGCTGTTCTGTACAGGTTCCAGACTCTATAATTTTGCATCCAAAGAGCAAAAGATCCTCGTGTTGACATGAAAAAAAAATATGTGCAAGGTTGCTAAAAAAGTTTAATCTTTATGGAGCAATTCTGGTTTCTGATTGATTGATAGCAGAACGTGAATTAATTTGATTTGTTAGTTTCTAGCAGCAGCATTTATAAATAGAATCTCCCAACTGTGAGGGACCATGCCCCCATTATGAGTCAAAAATATTGCAACGCATTGCAAGATGAAAACCCGATTAAAAAGTTTTCCACGTGTCTGAATACCCTATATATCAAATTTCAAGTCTGTAGATCAAAAATTCATTGAGTATATAGGTTGATAAATGTCCTTACACACACACTCACTTATATAGATATATAGATCTATATATATATATATGTATATATATATATATATATATATATATATATATATAATATATAAGTTTCATGAATTTGTGCGCCCTATTTTGTCTATTTCTGCTATAAATACCTATTTTTTTTTTTTTTTTTCAGATTGCATGAATTAATATTTTGTCCATTTAAAAATAAATGCTTTTAAAAGAATGTGGCTTCCCAGAAAACGACAATGGATCTGTTTATTATTGGTCATCGTCATGTTTGTCATAATGTTGCAGTATTTTCTCAGCAACGACCTGACGGAAAGGAAACGAATCCGGATTGTACCCCAGATTGTCTTCACTCCTCCGTCGGAGGAAATGGTAGAGAAACGTTTGAATGAACCCAACAATGACAACAGCAAAAAAGCTGGAAAAAAACATAGAGTACAAAATCCATTGTTGGAAGATGCAGATCATGAAAAGCTGGAACTACAGGAAAAAACAAAGAAACTGATGGAAGAGAAAGCGTGGAAACGGAAAAAAACGTTAGATAAATCCGTGACTCAAAACGAAACGCAATTGAATATGATTGGACTTATAAGAACACAACAGGAAGAGGACAAAAGAAACAATGGTCAGAATTGCTTTTTTTATTATTTTGTTTTATTTTGATTTAATTTAAAATTTGTAAAAAAAAAAAAAAATTTAAAAAAAGCTACTAGAATACCTAGTGACCAAAGTGATATTTATATGGCAGGCATTCTTATTTTGTTATCACTATTTGATAGTTTTTTTTTTTAATTCTCTTTCATCCTCTTTCTCTCAGACTTTATATATTTTCTTTTTTTCATATTTTTTTCTTTCTTCCTTTCCCTCCCTCAATCTTGTCTTACCTTGCCTTCCTTTTCTCTCGCATGACTGTTCTCTCTGAAAATGTTAATTTTTACTGTGAAGGTTAAGACTTCAAACGATTCATGAAGAGGGTAGGGGAATTAGATGATTTTTTTTTTTTCATCAAAGAATGACTTCCTGCCCCTCCCCCTGTACACTCAATATCTTTCTTTTGATTTTATGAGGGTCGTTCCAAAGTAAGGCCTCCTTCTTTTAGCTTAAAATCTAAAACGTTGAAGAGCTACAAAGACTGGAGTGGTACCATAAAAGAGAGCAATATTTTCTGCTCCAGAATTTATTTTTCTACATAGTCACCACCATTCTCAATGCACTTTTGCCAGCCTGCCTACCTTGCACACTCAATGTCTTTCTCTTAGAAAAATGTCTTTCTAAATTAAAACTGATTGGAGCTGATTGGGAAAATGCCAAAAATATTTAAACTGTAAATTATTAACTAACACATCATTCAAGTTGATTTTAATTGTTTTTTGGTAATTTTAGGCATTTTCTAAAATCAAAATCATGTAATGGATTTTGATCAAAAGGGATGCTATGCATAAGGTTTTGTAACATTATATTTTGATTTTAATCATTATAATTAGGCATAAAAGTGTTGAAAATTGTTCTGTTACAGGCGGTGGAGGCTCGGGAGATTAATTTTATGCGTCCTAAGACGGGTATTCTAGATAACTGATAAAATTCATTTAACATTAATTGTTCAATCAATTCAACTTAATATCTTACCTTGTTCTGGTTCCCATTTCATTGTTACTCCTCCCATGACCGAGATCACTTTGTTAACTGCAATTAAAATTATCAAGGAATTCATGTTTTAACAAGCTCCTTGAATTGACTTTCAATCCAAGTCTAAAATGGAAGAACTGTAAGGCGCTTGGTCGACATTCACCGATGCCTTGTATCACAGTCGTGATGTGAGCATAGGTAAATGTTTCCCAATCTCCAACAAAAATAAAAAAAAATAAAAGGTTGTCAGAAATGGGATTAAGATGAAGGCGAATTTTAAAAGTTCAATAAATGACTTTTTATTTAACAATTATAAGAAAGGCGAATGATGTTATTGTGTTGATGTATTTTTATTTGTGCGTCATGTGCTGGTTTAGCACGAGAGTCATGAAAGTGATAAAGCAAAAATGTTCAGGAAAGGAATATTTTGGCAATAAAGTTAATGTTGGTAACTTCTTGTATGATCGCTAGGACTATATATATATATTTGTATTTAGTTAACCTCGATGGGATAGGAACATTGTGAAACAACAACTAAAAAAGATGAGGATAATAGTCCGCAATAAATAAATAAATAAGTAAATAAATAATACTATTTACTCATCTCAATAAGAATTCCAATCAATTAAATAATATACCTCTCACGCAGTAAACAAAATGGCATCCTCTAACAATAAACAATCGGGTAATTTGAACCTAACAAGATCTTTTTTTTTTTTTCCAAATAAACCTAAATTTCAATTAAAATTACTTTACATTTACAATTAAAACAGAAGAGTCCGGTTAAAATTTTGTGAAAGTAGATCTTTTCGAAACAGATTAAAGGCGGGGGAGGGGGGAGGGCTGCTTCAACAGAACTCTTAGACAGAAAAAAAAAAAAAAATGCTGATACAAAATTAGTTATGCAATATCTTTTATTTGCATACTGCACGATTTAAACCTATTCTGTATTTTCACCCAATAATTTAATAAAACGATATCATAGTAGTCGTTGTCATCATCACTTATTACTTCGCAAATGGGTACTCGTGCAGAATATGGACTGTGCTAAAATTATAATGAAAGCTTTTTTTTTTTTTATAACTCTTGTGGACTTTCAACTAACGTTTTTCTACAAAAACAATGCCATATAATCTTACATTTAAATTGAACATCATAGCTAAAAAATATGGTCCGTATTCTGTATAAGTACAAAAACATCTACGTAGACACAGCAAATTAGGATTGCATAGAAATTAGAATAGGGTGCTACTTGCTTTTGCTCAAGCTTGGAACAAAACATGACATTGGTCATAAACGCCTTGAGTGATGGTTTTGACCATCGAACAACAGTTGTTAAAGCAGCTAGTCCCCCATTAGTGACCATGGGTAAACACCAATAACCGCAAGTAACCACCTCAAAACAGCAGTTAATGCCCAAAACCAACACTAATAGATTTGAAACGCCAGTGCCATGATGGTGATAGTAACCAACTTATAAGAGCAATGCCCACTATGGATGACAGTGCCAGCCACTCAATGACAGTGCCAGCCACTCAATGACAGTGCCAGCCACTCAATGACAGTGCCCAATAATCAAAGACAGGCAATTTTCATGCCAATTCCCACCAGTGTCTGTTCCTGTCAAGAAATGACAGTAACCACCTGAAAATCACAAGAAGAAGATGAGAATAATAGTCCGAAATAAATAAACAGATAAATAATACAAAATTACTCGTCTCAGTAAGAATTCCAGTTAATTAAAGACTTCTGATTTTGTGTCTTTGAATATTATGGTTTGCCAAGATTTATATTAATTTATTTATGAAATCGATAAGTAAAAGTACAGAATATTTAACAAATCCCTTCCCTATCCTGTTAAGAATAACTTTTTTAAATAACTTTACTGACTGTGCTGAAATAATAGGATTATTATTTAGAAAACCATCCTTAACATGGAGAGAGTGAGGTCTTTGTTAACTATTCTGTACATTCACCTAACAATTTAATAAATAAGTAATAAATTTGGAGAACTGAACCTCTCACTGGAAGTTATATTACAGATGAAGTTGAATATCAGGAATTGAATTTGATCAGACACTGTTTGTTGTGAATTTTGAGTCTGGGATTCTCCTTATTCGATATTTCCTTCATTTTAAAAGTGAAGTAAGATCCTGCTAGTATTTTAATTAATATTTGTATTAACTAAAATACCCATAGATATATGTAACTCATCCTCCTCTCTATATGCTTTTTGGCACAACATACCATGAACATGAAATTGGTACATAGTAGTGTTGGGGCGATTAATCGGAATCAGGAATCGGAAAAAATCGGAGCCTTTTGGGGTATTGGAATCCAAAAAATTTGAGCCTATTTTCCGATGCCAAAACTGAGTCCTTAAATTATCTTTTTTTTTATTTGATGTTGGTTTAGAAAAAAATATCTCCCACTGCTTGTAGCAATAATAGAATAATAAATATTTATTGATTTAAAGTTCCAGTAAGACTAAACTCTCAAGATCACCCTCCCACAAGTGTGTTTTTATGTTTGAGAAAATACATGCACATTTAAGATGTGTTTTTACGGTAATCGAGACAAAATAAGACTTTTATAGTTAAATATTTAGAGATTTATAAAGAATCGGAATCGGAAAAAATATTGGAATCGTCCCATCACTATATATAGATACATTGATTTAATGTTTGCAGCATGCTAACCCTAACCCCCCCCCCTCCAATAAATATGGTCTTCCGATCACCAAAGACGCAATGTAAAAAATAATAAATTCAGATAAAAATAAATGATAAATAATGTCGTTTTTGGCTTGTAAATGAAACTAAAATACACTTTCTTGGTCTTCTGGCTAGGATCCAAAGGTAGTATCTGTTCTGTCTAAAGATGGTATCATGATATTGTGGGGGTTTTCATTTGCACCAGTTGTCCATACATTGGAAATATGTCACAGATTCCTATAAGGATATTGGACATAAAACATAATAACCAAATATATTCTGGCACTACATTAACCAGATTATTTGGATAATATTTTTTACAGTTTTAACAAAAGGGCTACAATAATATATCGCGGGGGGGGGGGGGGTCTCCATTCACGCTGAACATCCACAGAATACCCAGCAGCAATATATTACATATGAAAGATGCTGGAATTTCCACAGGTCGCACAAGTATTTTAATTAATATTTATATTAGCTAAAATACCCACCAATATATGCAACTCACTTTTCTCCGTATATGTTCTTTGGCAAACCAGAAGAATCCTCAACTCAAAGTTTGCAGCAAATGTTGTCCAGTCAGATTCAGTTCCTGATATTAAAGACTTCCAATTTTGGGTCTCTTACCGTTATGGATTGCCAAATTTTATCCTAATTTTTTTTTTGGTATGATGTTTGTATATTTTTTAGATGACGATTGATAATTATTTTTTCATGTTATTTGGATTCTTCGGACTATTGTTCTCATCTTGGTTGTTTTTCTCACAACATTTCAGCCAATGTAGCCTCTGACTGTCTTTGGGTGCATTCACATTGGATGTTATTGGTGAATGGTGAAAAATGCTCTTTTATTTTTTACTAGCCTGGGAACCCGGCATTGCCCGGGTGTTTGGAGGTGTGTGTTGAGCAAAAAAAAAAAATGTTGTAGTAGGCAGGCAGGCTTGAACCCATGATGCGAAGGCGGAAAAGAAAGTGGAGGTATGTGTAGGGGTCTTGGTTGAGCAAAAAAAACAAAAAAAAAGCAGGCGTAGTAAGCAGGCTTGAACCCGCAACGCGCAAGAGAAAAAAGAGGTGAAAAAAACAAAACAAACGGCCTTACCGGTGTGCCTACCATGGTTGTGATGTCACAGGCAGTTGAAATAATGCCTTTTATGCGATGTCGTGGAAGCAAGGATTGAATGACTTGCAAAAAATGTCAGCGAAAAAACCGACCCTCCCTGTAGAAAACTGTCCAGTTGAAGATGACTGAATTAATGTTTTTGGCCAATTTTTCGATATTTGTCGTTCTAAGGATTGAGCTTCAAAAGGATACCGATCTCGTGAAAATCTGTCGCCTCTGTCAAAAGTTTTTGCAAGACATATAAACATACATACATACGTTCAGACATACATTTAAACAGACAGGTGAGATTTATACAGGGTGGCCCATAAGTCACTTTGCAGTTTGAAAATCAAATGACCTTTTCTTGAATGATTGTATTTAATTAATTCTTTTTTTATTACACAGTTTATAGTGTGGAAATTTGTTCTGACTTAATTACGAAAGATAATCCTTCATTCTCGGCTTTGCAAAATCGAGCTCTTTCTTTATGACAGTTCTTAACATCGGAAGTTGTAGGGAAAGAATTTCCTGCATATGTTTGCCTTAAGTTCTTGGATGCTTCGAGGCTTATTTGCATACAATTTGTTTTTTAAGATATCCCCAAAGCCAAAAGTCTAGTTCTGTCAAATTAGATGAACGTGGAGGCCATTCAAAATCGAAATTTCAAGAGATTTTTCGATCCTGAAACATCACAGTTAACAACTGCACTGTTTCTCTAGCTGTATGTGCAGTTGCTCCATTTTATTTGCCACCAATACCCTGGCATGTTTACTAACTGAGGTTGAACAAATTCAATAGCATATCTTTTAAGAGGATATTGAACATTGGAATGGTGCATATAAGATCTTTGCATTGCAACAATTGACCATCCATTTTCAAAGTGAAATTCAATTATCCTCATTTGTTGTTCTGTTGTAAACTTATCTATACAAAAAATTTCCAAAGATTCTATTTTATAATTCTGAAAAGAGAAATTAAAATATATTAATAGAAAAAAAGTTATTGAATTTTTAAAATGTAAAGTGACTTATGGGCCACCCTGTATTATAGACTAGTGAGGTTGCTCGCATGTTTTTTGGTGTAAAAGAAAAAAAGTAAGATAGGGAAGTAGGCTCAAACCCCAAGCCACGACACTAAAAGGGCAGAGAAGTGATAATGGTAAAAATTAAATGTTTAAAAAAGTAGGTTGTTAAACAAACGTCAATGTGTGGTTTTCTAGGTCGAACATCATGCCATAGTAGTAGAGAAATGAAATCACAGCGCAAATTTTGTAACATAAAAGTCACTGAAATAAAAGATACAGACGACCTCCTTTCGCAAATTGTAGATATTATAATCTAGGGAGTATATAAACAGTTCTAAGAAACAGTGACTCCCCCTTCCCCGAGCGTCCCCCTAAAAGAAGCCTTTGGCGGACATATGAAAAAAAAATGTGCACACACACACACACAAACATACACACATTTCCACTTTTTTGCAAGACATACAAACATACATTCATCCATACATTTAAACAGGCAGGTGAGATTTATATTATAGATTTTTTTTTTGAACAATTCAAATATTACAAAAAAATAATCATCAATCCTGATCTCAAAAATATATAAACATCATACCAAAAAAAAAAACAAAACCGACCTGGATTTATTAAAAAAGAAATAAACTTGGCACTATTTGCATTTTGAATTTCTAAGTGCTGTGTTCGCTGAAGAAACAAATAAAAACAAACATTTTTCACCATTCACCAATAACATCTAGTGTGAATGCAGCTGAAGACGGTCAGAGGTTACATCGGCCGAAACATTGTGAAAGAAACAACCAAGATAAGAATAATAGTCCAAACAATCCAAATAATTATAATAAAAAAAATTTAATTTGTTGTTCATTTATTAAATTGTTAAGTGAAAGTGCCACTAGCTCTTCCTGAGTGTTGGAAAAAAAGAATGTGATAGTCGGCTGAAAAGCTGGCCCAGAATAGTGAAATACGATTCCGAGTTGATCCTGGGTCCTTGCCTATATGGGCTTTGCCGTTGGAATTGTGTGGGGTTAACACTTGTCTGTGTTACTGCAGTGGACCATCATGTCTGGTAAGCATTCATTCAATTTGCCAGCAAATTTTCTGGATGGAACTGGACCAACCGCTCCAGAGTGAATAAACAAGTAAGTGAAAGTGCAGAATAGTTAACAAAGCCCACCCCCACTCATTTCTCATGTTAAGAATAACTTTCCGAATAATCTTCTGGAGTTTAGTGACTGTGCTGAAATAATATTATTATTATTTATATATTATTATTTATTTATTATTTATATATTTATTTAGAATATTATCATTATTTAGAAAGCTGTTCTTAAGATGGAGAGACGGGTCTTTGTTAACTATTCTCTACTTTCACCTAGCAATTTAGTAAATAAATTGATAAATTTGGGAAACCGAAATTCTTGCCAGGAGTTATATTACAGATGAAGTTTAATAAGATAAAATCATTACAAATTTAAAAAAAAAATTTTTTTTAAACATTTAAAAAAATTTTTTTTTATTTTTATTTCTTTACAGGTTACCAATTATATTCTTTCAATGTCCTCATAAGTGAGAGACTTGGTTACCATCGAAATATTCCTGACACTCGTAATCAAGCGTAAGTATTTAAAAATTATTTCTTATATAATAACCCCCGTCTTTTATTATATAAAAGACAATTACCTGTGTGTATGTATGTCCAGCTAAACTGCAAAAACAACAAACAACAAAAGCAAAAACAAGAAAAAGAAATCCCCACAAAGTTGGTATATTCTTGACGAGCAGTGCTCTGGATGAACAATAGTTAACATAAAACATTTGTTGAGGTCAAGTTTCTCATCAGATTTGGAACTCCCTTCCGGGATTCTGCTTTCCCAACTGCAATGATATGCAGAAGTTCAAGTGTAATGTTAACAAACATCTTTCTACTCATCTCCCTTCATAATGACCCCGCTAATTAAGTCCCTGATAGTAGCCCCCTGCTTCAAAGTGGCACTGTGCCTTGTTTGGGGTGAAAATTGAATAAAAAAAAATAAGAAAAAAAAAAGATCACTGAAGTTAAGTGACATTAAGCCTTGTCATATTTAGATGAGTGACCATATTCATCAACTTGCAGGGTTGATTCCATTGATTTACAATTCTTCATTTTGCCACATGCAGCAACAAACGACAATGGATTCATATACCAACTCTGCTTGAATTTTCACCAAATCCTTATTCGACTCTTCCTCTAGTTGAGAGTGGTAACAGTTTGATGGTTAATAATGACAGAAGTGGTCTGAGTCGGAATACTGCTATAGTTGCAAACTTTCAATAGCAAGGATTATTTAAAAATCCAATTATAGTCAGCTAACATACTTCCTAACTTCCCATGTGGCTGCTGCCAGAAGCAGTGACAAGGCAAATCCTTCACTTTTATTGTTCTTCAGTATTTCTATTGCGAAGCGATTTATTGAAATGAAATAGAAGAAAATGACATTATTGAAAAAAATACAATAAAAATTAACAAAAGTATACAAAATAAGTCAATTAGTCTTTATTTGCATTTTTAATAACAACTTTTTTTTTTTAAGTTTTTATTTTATTTGAAATTTTAAAAGAAATATGTTTATGAAGTTATAAAAATAAAGTTTTTTTTTAATTTTAAAGGCTTTTTATTTGAATTTATATAATAAATACATGTTTATAAAAGTATAAAATTATTGAACTCAATAGAACAATAGTTTTAAAAATATTTCAAAAAATTTTTTTAATAATTCTTTAAAAAAAAAAAATGAGTGGTTTTTTTTTACATAGACATCACCACTTATCAAGGCCAAGAGGCCACACGAGGATAAGGGTTAAAGAGTGTACAGTAGAAATTGGACAATATAGTAATCGTTAACAATGGAAATTCGGTAAATTTGTTAACTTATATGGAACGGTTCATCAAAAACTTGTTTACATTAGACTTGAAGACAACCATATTGTAGTCAGCTGGAAAGCAGGAAAACGGAAGATAATTCCACAGGTGTGCAGTTCTAAGAAAGAAGCTTTGTTCATGGAATCTACGTTTAGGTTTAGGCACAGATAAAGAGTGGGGGAAATTAGTGATAGTGTTTTCTGCTAGACCGGTGTTTCTTATGAAAGTCTGGTGAGAGGGAACCATAGATTGGAGCTCAGCCGAGCACTTGCCATGAAAATAATGATACCGATATTTTAAATAATTCTTTAAAAAAAGATGAGCTTGAAACATGTTTTCAATAATTCTTTAAAAAACTAATAATTTCAATAATTCTTGATTAAAATAAGATCAAAAAAACTTTTCAATGATTATTAAATAAAAAAAAAGAAAGATCAGAAAAACGTAATAAAAAAATGAGCACATGCAAATATGGGCGTGAGAGGAAAAAAAGGAAAGGATCTGATTGGCCTTGTCATTATTTCCAGTAGTGCTACACCAGAAATTCAGAAGTATGTTAACTGACTATAGTAGAACCCTGGGATACGGCATTAATCCATTCCGGGGTTGGTGAAATCGCCGTATGGCGGGGGTCTAAGCAAATTTTTGTACAGTACATATTAAAAATTAGTAACAAAATACACTATATAATACACATGTATATAATTAAATAACATAAATAACTAAGCTACATATAGCTAAGTGACATTATAACTTGTCATACTTAGATGGGTGACCATATTCATTAACCTGCAGGAATGATTCCATTAATTTGCGATTCTGCTAATCTGCTAATCTTTCCTTTTCACATGCAGGGGCAGAGATAGCCAGAGAATGACGGCGCTTGATACCGACTCCTCTTGGAATTTCACAAGACCCCTGTTATCCTAGTACCTCTGACATTACCATGTTACCACCACCTCTACCACATTGAGGAAGAGTTTTAAAAAAAAATTTTTTTTTATTATATTTTCACCCCAAACAAGGCGCATTGCCACTTTGGTGTAGGGGGCTACTATCAGGGGCAGCAACTACTGGGTCACTATGTTGGGATTTGGTCAGCAAGATGTCGGTTCACGTTGCACTTGAACTTCTGCATGTCAGTACAGTTGGGGAAGCAGGAACTTTTACTTTAGGGCAGTGATTCCCAACCTTTTTTTACATGGCAGCACGCTACTGAGTTCTTTTAAATTTTTGTGGCACACCTGTCACAAAAAAATAAATATGTTTTAATCATGAAGCCTTTTTGCAATAATCTATAATATAAATCTCACCTGTCTGTTTAAATTTATATATGTATGTATGTTTGCCTAAAACTTTTGACAGGCGACGGATTTTCACAAGATCGATATCCTTTTGTAGCGTGACCCTTCATACGACAAATATAAAAAAAATTGGCCAAAAACATTAATTCCTTCATCCTCAACTGGTCAGTTTTCTACAGGGAGGGTCGGTTTTTCCACTGACATTTTTGCAAGTCATTCAAAAGTCGCATCAACGACGTCACATAAAAGACATTATTTCGACCGTCCATGATGTCACAATTGTGGTAGGCGTATTGATAAGACCGTTTGCCTTTCTTCACCTCTTTTTCCTCTGGCGTGTCACAGGTTCGAGCCTGCTTACTACTCCTATTTTTTTTTTTTTTTTTTTTTTGCTCAGCCAACACCCTTACACACATCTCCATTTTCTTTTCTGCCTTTGCGTCACGGGTTCAAGCCTGCCTGCCTACTACAACATTTTTTTTTTTGCTCAACACACACCTATAAACACCCGGGCAATGCCAGGCACCCAGGCTAGTAAAATAATAATAAAAAACAAAAACGATATATAAGGAGAATTTTTATTCACATATATCAATAGTTGGTATCGTTTTGGCATCGATAGTGAGTCTGAATTATTCAGCTCCGATGCCAATTCCCAATACTTTGAAAAACTCCTGAGATTTGATGAATTGTTTCATCATTAATATAAACCATAAAAAAAAACAAAAAAAACTTACCAATTAATATACTCAAAACGTTTAGATTCCAGGAAATTCAGCAATTTTGAATTGAGCGCTCTCATTATTTCTTAAATTTCATAAATTTCTTTATTAAACAAAATGAAATTAAATTGCTTTGTGTTATTATCTCTTTCGGCACACCAGTAATCATTCCACGGCAAACTAATGTGCCACGGCACAGTGGTTGGGAACCACTGCTTTATGGAGTGCTTCAGCTAATCCTAATATCATATCCCCACCAATCTTTTCACCTGACAAATCATATTAACATTTAATCTTAGAAATATGTTGTTGATATGTAAAATCTAATACTTACACAGCTATAGCTTTTAGTCTATATAAATAAAACAGTAGATGTGTGTGTGTCTGTACGTAAATATTTAGCAGGTAAACTCTTAAACTACTGGTCACATTGTGGGGAAAATAGAAACGGACATACACATGACCTACCTGTGAAGCGCCCACGTGTCTGCCTGTCATGCACGTTGGACAGGGGAAAGAAAAAGCAAGATGGCGCCTGTGATATTTAACAGAAACGGTCTCGTGTAATCTCGCGAAATTCACGTGGATAAATGTAATATGAAGCAGGTTGCGTGGAGGTGTGGGTTAGGAGAGCTTTGGCTGTTTAGACGCTAAACAGGTGATATTACAAGACAGACGGTTACTCAGTGAATTGGGACAAGTGAAGGAGGTTCCAGTTCTACACACATAGCACTGAAATAGTAATCATACACCAAAAACTGTTTATTATGAGTAAAATCTTTGTTTGGATGAATGAATAACATGTGTAAGTTGAAATACAAAAATGTTCCTTTCAACTTGCCGACATATTTTTATTAGTTTTACGCATGTGCAAATTCAATACCATAGCTAGAATTGGTTTAATTTTAAATCTTTTTTATCTATCTGTCGATAGCTCAAACGGTAGGGAAAATGTCTAGAGCACTAAATGTTTTGGTTTCGATTCTAGCTGATGGATACCAACATCATATTTTTTTAACTTTTTAAATCTTTTTATATATAATATTCAATAGAGAATTGGGTTAGAGTTAGGAGCGCTAAATGTTTCAGTTTCGATCCTAGCTGCTTGCACTCAAGTAATTGTTTTTAACTTTTGAAATCAGAAATATTAGGTACAATATAATATTCAATAGAGAACTGACTTCGTAATAAGAAATATGAAATCTGCATGAATTAAAATATATTTAAGTGTATTTTATGACCGAGCAAGCTCCCCCACCTCCGTTAGTCACAAATGTTATTCATTTTTCTTTATCTTCTTAATTCCAGATGCCAGAAAAAATCCTACCAGCCTTTCTTGCTATCAGCCAGTGTTATAATTTGTTTTTATAATGAACACTTGACAACGTTGCTTCGCTCTGTGCACAGCGTTATTGATCGTTCGCCAAAGGAAATGCTTCATGAAATCATATTGGTCGATGATACCAGTTCACTGAGTAAGACATTTTTTTTATTTTGTTTTCTCTTTACTCTCACCACACAATTATTTTATCTTCTTTTGTATAAAGTAGAGACAGTTGTTTTTTGTTTTTGTCCTTCTTCCTCCTTCTGTATCTGTTGGGGTGCTTATACACCTAAAGATATTTATGAAAATCGCATTTCCAAATTGATATATTTAGATATCAAGCAAAAATAAAGGTGCTTGTACAGTTTAATCAAGACATTAAAGAATGAAAATATCGAAAAATGGTTATATTGTACGTATCTGTTATAGAATGAAGTTCTCCGAAAAAAAATTTCACTTAATTTGATCAAGTAGTGAAAAAACAATTTCTTATGATACAAAAGGTAGTCATGTTTTGATTTTTAGGAAGAAAAGCTAGTATTAAAAATGGGGAGGGAGTGTCGGCGCTTAAAACTGAGTTATCTCCCCATGGCGTGTTCAAAAAATTCAAAGATGCCTACCTTCATTGCGCTCTCATAAAAATGTGTTTTTCTGCTGTAAAAAAAAAAAACTGCTCGATCAAATTAAGTAAATTTTTTTCAGAGATCTTCAGTCCAAAACGGATACATACGATATACTCTTTTTTCGATATTGTCATATTTTAATGTCATGACTAATGTTGGAGACACCCTCCATGTGATTAATGGACTATCTCATGATGTCACTTCAGGTAAAGAGTACCAGTGCCCGGCAGTCAGAGATTGGCACGTGGCCAAGGAGGTCGTGTGCAAATGCCCTATAGTTTAGGAATGATATTGCTCAACCTGCTTTTGCCTGCAATATATGTGAATACAGGTTTGTTTCTCAAAGTCCTGTGTTCCTTCATTTTTATTACCATTTAACAGCATAACAATTAAACTGTACAAGTACTAAAATAAATATCCTAACCAAGAAATAGGAAAAATTATTGAGTTGATATTGGATAAAATTTTAACTAAAAGTAAAAATCAATTTTTTTGTGTTTTGTGTGATTCACTATTGACTTGTTGTGAAGAGTTACATAAAACAAGGGAGGTAATTCTTTGTAAGAAGTCTTACTTTCAGATAAGGTGAACTTTTCTCTCTTTTCCCCATGTTAAGAATGGCTTCATAAATAATAACATTATTTTGAAAGTCATTCTTAACATGAGCAGAGAAGATATTTATAGAAATGACAAACTGATCTATTCCCTTGTTTTACAAATTAATTGTGATCAGGTCAATGGATTTAGGAAAATAAAACTAATATTTACTTTTAATTAAAATTTTACTCTTAGGTTGATAAGAAAATTTTTAATTTTGACTTCAAATGATGTATTTTTAAAAAAGTTTTTGTGATAATATTTTTTCTTTATACATCATTTTAAATAGCGTTTTTCACTCTATCTAATCGTTTAAATTACAATTGTTTTAAAACAATTACGTCTTCTTTTTAGAAAGTTGAATACAAGATGAAATAAAAGCAAATTCACACAATTTTCTTATTTCAATTCAAGCTAGGCTGAAAAGATTCTGAAACAGCTTACGATATCAACAACTGTCGGGTCTGTCGAGGGTGTTCACGTCGTGGGGGCACAAGTGCTTGCAGTTCGTTAGAGCATTCACCATTAAAATACTTGTAGAACAGGCAGAGGGATGCAACATTTCGTCAATGGGACAGAGGCTGAAGCTTAGATGCCAGTTCAGGGCCTATCGGATTTGCGACTCTCTTTTGAACCTTGTCAAGGAGCGAGAGACTAGTAGCCGATGCACCAGCCCAAATATGACAACAATACTCCATACATGGGCGAATGGTTGCCTTTTAGGGATACAGGATACTTTCGGGTGTTAGTAGTTTTCTAGCATGATAGAGAGAGCCCACCTTCCTCGCAGTGGCCCTGGCAATGCCCTCGATGTAATTGTTCCAACTCATGTTTCCTGTGAACGTTAGGCCAAGGAGCTTGAAAGACGTACTCTCAGATAAAGAGTTGTTGGCCATTGCTATAGGTGGTAGAGAAGGTTTCTTGTAATTATTGAATGAAACCAGTTTAGTCTTGGTGGCATTGAATGTGACCATCGATTTTTGTTCCCATTCCACTACAGATTGGAGGTCATCCTCTAGTGTTTCTGCCATTTCTTTAGATATGTGTTCATTTGTTTTCCTGTTGTGCCTGTTATAGAGTGTGGTGTCATCAGCATATATCCCCATCTCAGAGGAAATTTTGTCGGGGAGGTCGTTTATGAATATCAGGAACAGTAGAGGTCCAAGGATAGACCCCTGGGGCACTCCCGCATTTATATCATATTGTTTAGATATACGACCGTCGAGGACAACCTGGATTTTTCTCTTATCTAAGAAGGATTTAATTATGTTAAGTATTCTACCAGTGATACCGTATGATCTAATTTTCCTGAGGAGACCCTCATGCCATACCCTATCAAAAGCCTTAGATATATCTAGAGCTACCGCTCTGCCCTCCCCCGCTTTGTCCAGTGAATGGTATATACGTTCAGAGATTACAGTTAGGATGTCTGCTGTGGAACGGGCTTGCCTAAATCCATATTGTTGGTTAGTCAGAAGTTTAGCATCTGTAAGGTGATGGACTAGAGCATTGTTAATTAAGGTCTCAAATATTTTGGCAAAAAGTGGGAGGAGGCTAATGGGGCGATAATTTAATGGGTCAATTCTTTCACCAGAATTCTTGAATACTGGTACCACAGAAGCAGTTTTCCAACAGCCCGGAAAGCAAAATTCATTAAGGTATTTGTTGTAGAGTTTGAAGAGAACTGGAGCTATTTCGACTGAGAACTTTTTTAATAGCACAGCTGTGATGAAATCGGGTCCACATGCTTTTGAAGTGTCAAGGTTTTTTATGATAGCATGCACCTGAGCAGGGGTGATTTTCAGATCTGTCCGCATAGGAAATTCAGGTAGGGGGTGGTTGGAAGGGTCCAATGTGGAGTTTGAGGCAAACTGACTGGCAAGCATGTTAGCCTTTTCGGTTGCTGAGCAAACAACCTCGTGATTGTTGGTTAGTGGGGGAATTGTTGATTGCCCATTATTTACTACACTGTTGTAGATTTTCCAGAAGTCACGAGTTCCTAGTTTTTGTGCTTTAATGCGTTTTTTAGTGGTTTCCGTAAATTCTCTCTTGGCTGTCACTATTTCTTTCTTAACGTTACTTCTAGCTTCTATATACTTCTGTCTGTTTGAACTGGACTTATGTCGGTTAAATCTGCGGTATGCATGCTGCCTTTGAGCAATGGCAGTTGCGCAAGTCGAAGTAAACCATTGGGGAGAGTGGGGCTTGCTATAAAATTTCCGCATGGGAACATGTGCTATGATTGCAGTTTTGAACTATTCAGTGGTCTCGTTTGTGCACTGTTCAGCAGGAAGAGAAAAAATATTTCCCCATGGGGCGTCTCTAATAAGATCTCTGATGGCTTCCCAGTCAGCCTTTTTATAATATCTCGTTGTTTTGAGCACTGGCTCTTCAATTTTGGCTCTAGAGTTTAGGGCAATTTCAACCATTATCACTGCATGATCAGCGTTCCCAAGTGGGCTGTCGGCATTTGTTATACAATCATCAGGAACTGCGGTCAAAAACAGATCTAAAAGTGATGCGTGTTGTTCTTCCTGGTCAGGGAAACGGGTTGGAAAAGTCACAATTTGTGATAGGGAGTGAGATATAGTGAAGCTATGAGTTGTGCTGCCCGCTGAATCTGTGTAAGTAGAGAATCCAAGCCAGTTTTTGTGATAGACATTAAAGTCACCAAATACATGTACATGTGTGCTAGTGTCGAGGGAGAGTGCTGTGTCTATGCTGTCAGAGACTTTGTTTATTATGGTGCAGTCTTGGGTCGAGGGAGAGCGGTAGAGAAAGTAAAAGTAGCTAATGTTGTGTTGCATGATTAGTCTAAAGCACATAAAGGCTTGATCATCCGATTCTAGGTTTGTTTCTCTAGTCAAGGGAAGGGTATTACGAATATAAACTCCAAGTCCGTGCATATGTCTGTCAGAGTCCTTACAGCAGAGTGGGAGATATCCAGGCATGTTAAAGTAGTTAGAGGGAATGGAGGAGTGTAGGTTAGTCTTACTTAGTGCTAAGATATCCGGAGTATTTGTTAGGAGAAATGCTTCAACATCAGCTAAATTAGTTCTAAGCCCACGGATATTTGTGAATGCAAGCCTCAAGGGAGGAAGCAAGTTGGATTTGTTTGACCCTAAGCTTGGTTTAAGCTTATTTTTAGATTGTACTGTCATCATATTTTTTTAAGTAGTTTCAGTTAGGTATGGGGGAGCTGAACAGGAGGTTATGCAGAGTATCACACATGCATCACAAGTAAACCATCAGCTGACCTTTCTTCAACTAGGACTGTGGCCTCAGGAAAGCCCACTGGGGATGAGTGCAGGGTCCCTTTCCATACGCGACATGGCACTACAAACATCCTGATATTATACAACTGTTGATGGAGCAGCCGCTCTAAGCGCTATCAAAGAGTTAGGGCACCTGTACTACCAGTCGGAAACAGCAGCCAGTAGCTGTCAATCCGGTACCCTCAACCCATCAGAGGAAGGTCAACCCAATCTAATTGCTTAGGCATATATGGTACTCAAGCACTCCCAAGTGCCCAGTTTTAGGTGTGGGGTGTGTCGGGAGTGGGGAAACGGCGTTCATTGCCCTAGACAAGAAACAAGATCTACCACTGGATGTTTCTGTCAAATCACTGTGATAGTGTCTCTTCGCCTGACTAATAGGCAAAGAAGGAGTATGGAAGCTGGGTGATAGACAGAACCTATCTACTTCTTAAGCAATTTAGGTTTGCAAACCGGTAATTTGTTTGAGTCACCAGCTCTAGGAAGGTTATCATCCAAGACTGAAGAGGCCTCCCTCCCCTTTGGTTTAGTTTCAGAGTTTTCCTTCTAGACGGATGATCTGGGAAGATCTACTGGGTCCGTCAGCACTGAGAGGGTTTGCTCCATGCCTGGGTTCTAATCCAGGTATTTCTGTGACCCCGCGTGGTTAGTTAATGTTACTGGGGATGTTTGTAGAGGTTATATATCTGCTGAATAGTTACACTCCTCAAAGTGATTTAGGGACATTGCTATTTCATTGTTACTGGATAAAGGGGGTGAGTAGAGCTCATGCAATGTAAGCAACTATGATTGTAAGAAGGCTTGTTAGAAAGGAGATAATGTGGTTTGAGGCTTTCCCTTTATATATATTTTTTATTTTATTCATGTTAGCTTGGGTCTAGGATAACATTAAAGTGTGAGTAGGTGTTAAGAATTGAACTACGAGTTGTGCCCAAACTATATTTTAGATATCAGGAGGGTTTGAGATGCGAGTGCAATATAGTACGGATAAAACAGTAAGTTTTGAGTCATGTGTAATTAGGTAAATAGATATATGGGCAAGTTTTTAGTAGATGCAAATAAAGTTGAAGGTACAAAGTTTGTTTCTATTATTGAGGGAAGATAATTTTAGCTTTCAAGTAAGAGTCATGGACATTTAGCATATCAGGGAGCATTGGTTCAGTTTCGTATTAATCGTTGCAAAGCTGTCTAGGAGGAGACATAGTTATGTAATGCAGTGCGCTTTGCTTCTGAGTACATACTTTGGCTGTTAAATACCTAACTGGAATAGGAATGAACTCCAATGCATGTTTAAGAGGTAGAAATGTATAGATGTTTAATGATGACTAAGCAGTTAGCATGTGAGGGTTAGGGGCTGGAAGTTAGATTCCACTACAAACGTTGTGGCGGTTTGGTGGGAAGGAGCAGATTGTTAGCGTTCAAGAGACAGGGGTTATTTACTTACAAATAACAGATCTCCATTAGGAGTTTCAGGTAAGGTTTTTTTGTGCATGCAGGTTAGACAGAGGTAGTCATCTTGGAGGTAAAATGTATATTGGGATTTCGTAGCTAGCCGTTAGGTGTTTGTTTTTTCCAGTTAAAAGAACTGGTTCATCGCGATTCGGAATTCGTATTCTGTATTCATAGGCAGAAATTAAGGTCAGGCACAGAGCATAGCATCCACTCAGGAAAAATAACCCTAGTATCACAGCTAAGATACTGCATATTTCAGTTATGAATATAGTGAAAGTTAAATTGGGGGGCACTATTTTTAATTTTCTAATTTTTAAAAAAAATTTTATTTATATATTTTTTTTTTTTTTTAAACATATCACGGGAAGATAACTCAGTCTAAAGTGCCAACATCCTCCTCCCCATTTTAAATAATAGATTTTCTTCTTAAAAATCCAAGCATGGCTACCTTTTGATCGGTTTCATAATAAATTGATTTTTTTATGTAAAAAAACTACTTGATTAAATTAAGTGAAAAAAATTTTTTCGGAGAACTTCATTTCATAACGAATACGTACAATTTAAACTTTTTTCGATATTTTCATTTTTTAATGTCTTGATTAAACTGTACAAGTACCCAATTCCTGCTACTTATCATAAATATGTTCTTGTTCTCCTATAAGCTTTATAACAAGGGAAGTAATTTTCCCTTAAAATTTTCCAATTCATTTTTTTATAAATATTTATTGTTGATTTAAATTTGCAGTTGACCTTGAAGGCCTGCAAAATTATCTATCCAAAAATGCTCCGATTGTAAAATTGTTCCGAACAAAAAGACGTGAAGGTTTGATCCGTGCGCGAATGTTTGGTGCTTCAAAGGCAACTGGTGACGTAAGTTATTCATTTTATTTATTGCTACTTGTACATACCTGGCATTGCCTGGTTTAGAATTTATTTGAAATTTGTTTTGCTTCTCTTTTTTTTTAAAATTAAGTTACATTTATTTTTTTTTGATGGTGGCTATTTGAAAATAATTCTGACTCAGACAAAGTATTTTTTGGAAGGAATTAAATCGAATCACATTTTATTCTTTTTAACATGTTGCAATGCTCATAAGAAAGACTAATGGATTAAAATTATGGTATTTGAATTCAACCAGTAAAGTGATAAACTAAAGTCGGAGGCAACCCAAAGGCTTTTTTTTCATTAGCTACTACACCAAGATTGTTGGAGACGCCCCTCCATGGGATTATGTCACTTCCTCTGATGACGTCACTTCCAGTATCGAGTACCGGTGCCCGGAGTCAGAGATTGGCATGCGGCTAAGGAGGTTGTGGGCAAATGCCCAACCATTGAGGAATGGTATTGCTCAACCCGCTTTGCCTATAATATATTTGAATACATGTTTGTTTCTAAAAGTCCTGTGTTCCTTTCGTTTATTACCATTTAATCCCATATGTTGAACTGAATAATGTATGACTAACTTGTCTTCAGTGTTTTGGAATGTAGTTTTGCTTCAAGTGTTATGCAACACAGGTGTGGATAGTGTTCAAATGAATCCTTAACGCCAGTGTTGTGAGATGTAGGTCTCAAATCCTCATTTCAAGTCACATGCTTTGGAGACTATGTCCTTGTTTATAATGGTGAACACCTCCACAATGGCAGCCTTCAGAGAGTCAACTGCGTTGTGGACATGTTTGTTAGTTTTAGCCTTGATTACATCACAAAAGAATTAGTCAAGGAGGTTACAGTCATATGGTAACGGTGGCTATAAGTCCGGTGACCAGTGGTGAGGAACTTTATTGAACAGTCAAACCTGGGTTGTTTTGGCTTTGTGTGGAGGAGCGGATTTGTGCTGGAAGACATAGGATCATCTGGTGGTGATCTTGTCCATCCAGGTCTTCATCATGCTCCTTAGTACCTACTGGTATTTTGTTTACTTTTTGTCAAGTGTGGGATTTTGCTGCAACAGTCTGCATATGTGTATATATATATATATATATATATATATATATATATAGTAATTTATAAAATATATATGGCGATTAAGCTACACTGAATATTCTGCATTTCATCCAACTATAGGATTCGTCAGGCTTAGGCGCATAAGCCTGACGAATCCTATAGTTGGATGAAACGCAGAATATTCAGTGTAGCTTAATCGCCACATATATATTTTATAAATTACTAACTAGCTCTACCTACGTATTGAGCACTTTTGAAGTAAATACTTAAAGTTTACGCATAAATCTATACTTTCGTATATTAAATTTATGTGAATAAATGAAGTAGTTATATATATATATATATATAATAGGGCAATTCCTGATTCTGTTAAAATTGCTGATTCTGATTCTTTGAAAACCTCTAAATATGTAAATGCAGACTCGTGTTTTACTTTTAACTAGCAAAGGTACAGTGACGAGCATGACTATAGACACCCCCTCTCCAATTTTTGAGTGGCCTTGTGCCTAATTTTTTCTCTTTTATTGTTTTGCTTTTACAACATTTCACGCAAAATAAAAAGTATATAACTTCATTAGGAAGAAGAAAATTAATGTCATTCACTTTTCTACTATCTTTAAACTTATAATTTTTAATATTGAACAGAAACGGCAAAGTTGAACATACAGATATCTATGTATATCATTTATATATATAAAAGCGAAAATGTGTGTATGTATGTACGCTTCTCCTCGATGTCCACAAAAGGCTTCTTTCAGATAAGCGCTCGCTCGCTTCACAACTTCTTAAAACTTTTTATATCATCTATAAATTGCAATATCTCACACTTAACCACGGAGCTCGCCTGTCTATTTAATTGTATTGACTTTCAAACGTTAATTATTCCACATTTCCAACATCGGCACGCGTTACATTCGGTTTTTGGTATAAACAAAAAGCGAAAATACTCTAATAACAGGCCCAGAGCCAGTGAACGTTTGGTCAATGTCGACTTCGTCATATCAGACGGGGGAGCGGGTTTTTAAAAACAAACAAACTGATTTATTGACCTCATTAAAAACTGTCCCGCACAAAATGCTGACTGCTGAATACCTATCGCCGTCACGTCAATCAAAAACGCGTGCCTGTTTTTTTTTTCACACTTTACTATTTTCGTCGTCAAGGCTTTTTTTTTTTTTTTTTTCACGGGCACCTGTTTTTTTTTCACACACACCTGCAAACACCTGGGCAACGCCGGGTACCCCTCGCTAGTATAGAGATAAAGTTTTAACCCTAGAAATAAAACAAAAAATATAATAAGTGCGTTGGCATTTATAAAACACTAGCCTGGGTACCCGGCGTTGCCTGGGTGTTTGGAGGTGTGTGTAGTAGGCAGGCAGACAGGCTTGTACCCGTACCATGTAGGAGAAAAAGAATGTAAAAAAAGTGACATCTTTGCTGTTGCGTCCATCACCAAACCGGAAATGATAAAGATTTAAATTAAGTTAATCGAAAAGAGGGGATGACTTTCGAAAATATCAGAGAAAAAAGAGATCCCTCCCTGTAGAAAAGTGCCCAGTTTAGGGCGAAAGAATGTTTTTAGCCAATTTTTTGATATTTGTCTTCCGAAGGGTTGAGCTTCCGAATGATACCGATCTTGTGAAAATCCGTTGCCTCTGTCAAAAGTTTTAAGCAGACATACATACATACATTTAAACAGACAGGTGAGATTTATATTATAGACCTGCGGGGGGTACCCGGCATTGCCTGGGTGTTTGTAGGTGTGTGTGTTTTTGGGTAAATAAAAAAAAAAAATTGTTTGCTGGGTGTCCCGGGTGTTTGTTTTAAAAAAAATATGAAGCCTTGACACGCAGTTGGAAAATAATAAAGTGTGAAAAAAACGTGCCACGCTTAATGGCAGGTGCCCATTTTTGACGAGTTAATGGCGTTAACTTTGAGTGCGGGACAGTGTTTTATTTACCACGAGTCTGTTCGCTTCTTTTTTTATACAAAAAAGCTTGCGGCGATCGAAAATTATTGAATATTTATCTTTTCAAAGTCGGGCAAATAAAATAGAGAGGCGACCCCGGTTGTTAACTCGTGGATATCATTTAGGCACGATATAAAAAGTTTTAAGAAGTTGTGAGGCGACCGATCGGTTCTCTGAAAAAAGCCTTTCTTGGACATACACAAAAACGCACACACACACACACACACACAAACATTTTCGCTTTTATATTTATAGATTATTTTTCATATTACCATAACAAAACATATAATATATGCATATATTTTCACAAACATAAAAATACACTTATGGGGTGATATTCAAACTTTAATTTGATTGAGAGTTTAAAATCATTAAATATTTATTATTTTTTTATTACTACCAGCAATGGAAAATCAACTTTGAAACAAAAATAAACAATTAAAAGAATCGTTTTTGGCATCAGAAAAAAAAACACCGCAAATTATTCTGATTCCAGTACCCCCAAAATTTCTTGAGGTTTACAATTTCAGATTCTGATTCTGATTGATTATCCTAACACTAATAGATATGGTATGTATTAAACCATATTTGTCAAGTGGAAAAAATTACATGATGCAAAACACTAGATCTGATATTTGAAATATTTTTTTTAAGGAGGTGGTGTCTGATCAACACTGCTAGGGAGCCATGAGAAAAAAATACTGTTTTATTTTAAATGCCTGACACAATTATTAGATTGTTTCAGGTATTTAAAACTCAAGGCAGACATGAAATCAGCATGTTTTTGTGACATGTCCTTGTTTATAGTGGCAGATGCCTCCTCAATGGTAGCCTTGAGAGAGTTCACCATGTTTTGGTCATGCTCGTTGGTCTTAGCCTCAATCATGCCAGAGAAGAAATAGTCAAGAGGGTTGCAGGTGGAGAGAGTGGCCACAAGTGGTAATGGAACATTGCTGAACAGTTACACCTGGGTCATCTTGGCTTCATGTGTAGAAGCGGAATTTTGCTGGGAGACGTGGGGGGCATCAGACATTGCTTTTGTCCATGTAGGGATTTACCATGCTCCCCAGCACCTCTTGGTATTTAGTTTGCTTTTCATCAAGTGTTGTATTTGGTTTATACCTTGTATATACGAGGGTCGTTCCAAAAGTAAAATAGTTGAAGAGCTATGAAGACAGAGATGATACCATTAAAACGGGTGACTTTTTGTGCCCCAGAATTTTTTTTTCTACATAGTCATCACCATTCTCAACGCATTTTTGCCAGGAATGAACAATGGTTGTGCATGGGTGTCTGGAGCGTGCTTTGTCATACGGGAGCCATTCCAAAAGTAAACCTTCCTATTTTTTTTTAATCAAAAAGTTGAATAGTTATGAAGATGAGTGTGATGTGAGCAACCTTTTATTCTCCAGAATTTATTTTTCTACATAGTCACCACCATTTACCATAAATCCATGATGCATCTCTGCTTCTGAGACACATCTACGACAAGGGTTGCTTTCTTCTCACACTGTCAGTATCTGCAACAGAGAGACAAAACTTTCAGATCATGAATACATAAGTTCAATCATCATAACAATACAATATGCAACTACCTCTGATCAGTTTGGACAGAATAAAAAAATAGGATGCATTACTTTTTAAACACCTCTCATATATGGCATTTGGCTTACATCAACTTGTCAAAATTAAACCATATTTGTTGAATGGAAATTAATAATTTTCATTGATATATATATATATGTATATAAATATTTATATACATATATATATATATATATATATAAATAAATGTGTTCAAAACGGATTGAAGAACTTGTTGGGAATAGTTGTAAGCTGAGGAGTGACTGGATGGAAGATTTGCAGTTCTATGGACGAGAGGTAATTGTCCATCCTTTCACGAAACAGCTGTAAGAGCTTAACGCCAAAAAAGTGAATTTCTATTCATGTAGGTTGTGATTTTATTCAATTTACGTATATATATATATATATATATATATATATATATATATATATATATATTCCTTTATCATCTATATAATTATAAAACTCTGTGGACTATCTGGCCATCTTTGCTTGCTTGAATCTTGTTTTCAATGATCGGGATGACAGGTGAATTTATATTTATATATATATACTAGCGAGGAGGTATCCGGCGTTGCCCGAGTGTTTGGAGGTGTGTGTGGCGGAAGGGGTCGGGGTGTTAATGAAAACCTAAGAATAAGCGAAGTAAAAAAGAAAACAGAAAAACGAACGTTAAAACTTATCTGAAAAATAAAGCGGGGAGGTACCCGGGCAGTGGGGGGGGGGGGATCAAAACATCGGAAAAAAACACAAAAATAACTAACGTAAGGCAAACGAAC
This sequence comes from Euprymna scolopes, assembly GCF_053919585.1. NCBI lineage: Eukaryota > Metazoa > Mollusca > Cephalopoda > Sepiida > Sepiolidae > Euprymna > Euprymna scolopes. The sequence goes on along the minus strand of NC_136520.1, from coordinate 58,991,918 downwards.
AATGTTAAATGTAAAAATCGAAAAAACAAAAACAGAAAAGAAAACAGAAAAACGAACGTTAAAACTTCTGAAAAATAAAAACCAAAAAAAAAAAAACACATGAAAAATGGCTTAAATAAGCCTGTTTTCATATCAAAATTTTAAAAATCGGTGGGTACCCAGGTGTTTTTGGGTGTGTGTGGTCGGTCGGGGGTGGGGGTGTAATGAAAACCTAAGAATAAGCGAAGTAAAAAAAAAACAGAAAAACGAACGTTACGGGAAAAATGGCTTAAATAACCCTGCTTCAATATTAAAATTTAAAAAATCGAAAAAAAAAAAAGGCATCTCATACTACGATTCGAACCCAAAACGTTTAGATAATGACCCAACGCTCTAACCAACTGAGCTAACACGATGTACATGACATTATGTCAGTTCTTCAAATATTTAAACTAAATCAGGTCATGACGTCATCTGATGCATGCGTAGAACTGATCTCGTCATGAGAGAACAGTTTTTGCTGACCCCCCCCCTGTAGAAAAGTGTTGATTTCAGGGTGAAAAAATTAACGTTTTTGGCCAATTTTTCGATATTTGTCGGGCGAAGGATGGGGCTTTCATATGAGACCAAATTTGTGAATTTTTGTTCTGTCTGTCAAAAGTTTTTAGCAGACACACAAACATACACACATACATACATACATACATTTTTGCTTTTATATATATATACTAGCGAGGGGTACCCGGCGTTGCCCGCGTGTTTGTAGGTGTGTGTGGAAACTCTGGGGGGGGGGGGTTAAAAAAAAAGTAAGTATGAGGATCGAACCCGAACCGTTGAGGCAAAGTTGTAAATTAAAGCGTGAAAATAAACGTGCGACGTTAACCATTGCCCACCGCGAGATGCTAACGGAAACACGTTTGAATTTATTTAGTTACTTTGATTTGGCAGGTGCCTATTTCAATGAGTTAATGAGGTCAAGTTTGACTGCGGATAGTATTTAATTTACTGCGGAACGCTTTTTTTTTCCCCAAGATGTTATAGGAAAAAAACTAACCCACATGCGGCGAGCGACAAATGTTGAATATTTATCTTCCCGAAATTGAGCAAATTAAATAGACAGTCGAGCTTCGTTGTTAACTGTGAGATATTACGATTTATATGTGATATAAAAAGTTTTAAAAAGTTGTGAAGCGACCAACCGCTTCTCTGAAAAAAGCCTTTTGTAGACATACAGAAAAAGCGAACACACATACAAACATACATACATTTTCGCTTTTATATTTATAGATGTATATATATGGGCATGTCTCAGATGCTAAGAAATGAGGATAACAAGTTGTATGTTTTGGTTTCGATTCTAACTGATGGCACCTAAGTCATATATATATATATATATATATATATATATATATAGTTTTGATCTCACTACTATATATTGGTCCTGGATATGACCTTAAACTATATCCGATGATGAAGCCCCAGCTTTCAGGCTTTAGGGAGTGTGGAGCCACCCTTTAATTGCCATTGCTCCTAGGTCCACTCTGACCTGGAGTGGTAGTACCTGTTAGGGTCTCAACCATGGGTTAAATAGAAACTGACTTTAAAAAAAAACAAATATATTCTATTAAAAAATTGTTCTTCATAACTACTTGATTCAGCATTAAATAACCTAAAAGTGGTTATGCCATAAAACAAAAACAACCAACCAACAAAATCAACAATCGGGATGACAGGTGAATTTATATTTATATATATTTTTAGTTTTGATTTCACTACTATGTATTAGGTTCAATATAATAATCGATGCAGAATTGTCTCTATAATAATAAATATGTAATCTGCATGAATTAAAATATCATATTTAAGCATATCTTTCACTGCCTACTAGTTCCTTACAAAACTCCTTCAACTTGAACCGGTGTATTTCTTTTCTTTTTTTCGTCGTAATGTTAATAAAAATCTTGTCTTTTTTTATTAGGTTTTGGTATTTTTTGACAGTCACATCGAAGTGAACATAAAATGGTTGCAGCCGTTGCTGAGTCGTATCTCCGAAGATCGTAAAGTTGTTACGATCCCAGTAATAGATACAATAAATCCAGATACGTTTGTCTACGAAGCATCGCCTCTTCTACGAGGAGGGTTCAGTTGGGGTCTGGAATATCGATGGGACCGTTTGCCTCCCAAATATCAAAACAATAAAGAAGCTGCGTCTAACCCTATTGAGTAAGTATGCATTTGTTTATATGTGGCCGTATTTCTATTTTATTTGTGAAACTCCAATTGGATTTTAGATAATCATGTAAATACTACTTCTATGGGGAAAGGTATGAACCCCTGTCTTCCATACAAGGAATGATTTAAAAATTTTTTTTTTTGTTCTTTCCCAAATAAAGCATATTACTATGACACCACATGGCCCCACCGACAAATCACTGACCTCAAACGTGTGCCGTGGCTTTCTTGTCCATCGTTCTTGTTCTGACCGTATCATCGTTGTCGTCATTTTCATATTAGCAATGTTATTCCCAAAACTTTTTGGCTAACATAACCTCCAACCTTTTTCAGATAGATCTTGTTGAATTGAAATTCTATATGTCCAACTCCGTAAATACGTAATTTTGAATGGAACCGTTCATTCAATCTTGTATTTTGTTCTCGTTCCATCAGCCGTGACCAGGAAGCGGTTTAACGTAATTCATAATTATATTCTTAGTATCAACTGTACTAAGAATTTAACGTTCAACCTCTAGAAGATTGGTGAGAGTGTGGCATTTTACAACCCGGATGTGGAGTTCTGCATGAAGATGTTTGTTGACATTACATTTAAATTTCTGCATGTTGGTACGGGCAGGGAAATAAAGAGTATGGAGGGAATTTTAAAAGCAAGTGTAACTGAGCTCATATGAGTACGTGTGAAAATGTCAGGATAATTGGCTAGCAAAGGTATTAGCAGCAGCAGCTGCTTAAGCATTACGCAAATTAGCAAGTGTGTGGGGGCTTGCATTACTAGAAAAAGAAACAAAGGACAGCACATGGTCAAATAGAGAAGCAAAGTGCATGCCGGGAAACATGGACGTACGTGTAAAGTCGAGGTGTGAGCTCGGGAGAAGAAAAGTGCAAGCTGAGTGAGATGGACGTGTGGCCTTGTGGTGGCGGCAAGGAACTTTTAAGCTAGTGTCAAGACGGCGAGGTTTTGTGAATCTCATGGCAGGCAACATGAGTAGTATGAAAAAAAAAAAAAAAAAAAAACGAGAAGCAGAAGTTGTTTGGAAATAAATGCCTTTTGCTAAAACGGAAAATAAAGCCGAGTCGGATTTATTTATTTTTTGTTTGTTTGTTCCTTTGCAATGGTACCAGACGGTATGGAGGTCTGAGGGAGGTTGAAAATGTAACAAACACAGTTCCAGCATAACAGCCACGTTATAGGAGCTGTCCGAGGAAAAAAGCTATTAGAGTAGTGTTATAAATGGAAATAACCGAAAAGCAAAGAGTTATCTCCCTTGGATCAAAATGAAAAGATGTTTCAAGATGGCTGACACAGCATTTCATATAATCTGCTGCTCTAACGTTTTACTATTTTTCTGTTTAAATAAATAAGATCGTCGCAATTTAGTGTACAATTCCTCAACATGAAAACTGAAAAATTAAGTAATAATTTTCATCGACAGTGATTTAAAGTAAAAAATAATGATGTTAAATCAGATAGGAAGAACAAGGAGGGAAATTTTCCATATGTTTACATTTATTTACCTCAAATTCAAAGCAGTTGTAAAAGTCTACATGTTAACGGTGCATCGTGCCTGTTATTTGATAATACAGGGTAGACAATGCATGTCTCTTCGATAAATTTTCATTGGCAAGCAACAGAAGGAGTTAACTTGTTAATTATATTAATATAAGTATGATTAATATTATATGTATAAATATATATATATATATATAATTAATATTAGTGTCATTTATGACAACAAAATTTGCTAATAAATTGACATTAGAAAACCTATTAATTGGCAATATGGTTGTCTTCAAGTCTAACGTAAACAAGTTTTTGATGAGCCGTTCCACTGAAGTTAACAAATTTACCGAATTTCCGTTACTAACGATTATTATATTGTCCAATTGTCTACTGTACACTCTTTAACCCTTATCCTTGAGTGGTCTCTTGGCTTTGATAAGTGGTGATGCCTATGTAAAAAAAAAAAAAAGAAAAGATTAATTGGTAATTGGCCAATTATCAAAGACTGATTAATCAGTAATCAGTCAATTTGATAATCGGTTCATTTTTTTTTTTAATCTGCCTATAGTTTTAAACATGTCCTTTTAAAGCACTCTCGTCACCCACATGTCACTCTCTGTTATTTTTCAGCCATGTCTCAAACACATGTTTCTTCTGTCACTTCTCCAGCCATGTGGGAATATTCGTCTCTGCTGTGACATCAACCATATGTTCCAAACACATGCTTTTCCAAACATCGCTTCTCCGCCAACGTGTGTCTTTTTGTCTCTGTTTTGACGTCACTTCGCGCAGCCGGCTTGGTCATTTGCATATGTTATCTGCCATACAGCTGCTGCTGCTAACAGCGCTAGCAGCTCTGTTACAAGAAGGGAGTAAGGGCTTAATATTTTGAAAAGACCCGCATCTAATTTAATGGTCTTGTGGTAGATGTTAAGGCTCAAACAAAACTACCTACCAGCATAAATAAATACTAAATGTAACACAAGTGCAATGGACAAATATTTATTGACAAACACGATCAAATGACAACACTGCAATACCGAACAACACAATAAAACATTATTCACTTCAATAGTGGGTTTACCGGCTGAGTGGGGGGGTGGATCGATCAGTCTAGAGTTCTACTCTGTTTCGTTTGACATTGTTTCACGAGGAGAGTTTACGTGCAGGCTCTACACGTGTCCAAACTCTGTCTCTCCCATGGGCGTTATGCTCACGGGGGTTAACATGTGTTCTTTTCTCGATGCTCAAACTCGTTTTCTATTGTCTCTTTTCAAGGGACATCACCCCTTATTCTACACTGTAATCCCGTGTTGTTCTTTTTATTTCTCTACAGCCTGAATTACAGTTTAAAACACAGGAACCAAATATTTGATGCTTACTCCCTTCCAGTTTGGTTATGTACTTAATTTCTTAAATAATAAAGATTAGTGAAGGGTTTATATAAATGTGTGGCATAATGATAATATTTATTGCAAGAATTTTACAAAAATCAGTATGTTTTTATTTTCAGAACCCCAACCATGGCGGGTGGTCTGTTTGCCATCGACAGACATTATTTTGAAAAGATGGGCAAATACGATCCTGGTATGGACCTCTGGGGAGGAGAAAATCTGGAAATGTCTTTCAGGGTATGGTTTTTCAGTTTTTGTCCAGAATTCTCTCGTTTATTAAAAAACAAAAATAAAGAAAAATCTGTACGGTGTACATACTCATGATGTAACGAAAATTGATCAAAGTGTTTTATTTTTGAATAAAATTTTATAAGCATCCAAGGAGTGACTGTCTCGCCCGCTAGTTAGAAAAAAGATCTCTATAAACAAGGGAGGTAACTCAACAATGATCATACTTCTTAGATTTATGTTGTAATGCCTATGAATTCCCATTAATTGCTTTAAAATGATTTTGTTAATAAAAATAAAACTACTTGATCAATTTACCTGATTTTTGGAATATGATATTCAGTTTGTCGCAGGTACGTACATCATACAGATTTTTCTTTATTTTTTTATTTATCATACAGGCAATTTTATAAAAAATAAAATGGTTTTTCTTTGATTTTAATTTTACAAATATCGTTCATAATTCTAATTTAAAATTTACTGGTAAAAAAAATTCTACAAATTTTTTTTGCTGTGTAAGTGTTATTTGCATCATCATCATCATCATCGTCATCATCATCATCATCACCAAGTTTTATATGCTGGCATGCACTGGACAGATTGTGGAAATTGACTTCCAAACTAACCTACCTCTGGATAGGTCTTTATTTATCCCTCTTTCTCTTAAGTTCCTGGTGCTACCAGATCAGGCTGTCTGAAGATATTGGCTTCCTGAGACAAAATGCACCTAACATTGATGCTTTTTGTTTTTTTATTTCCTTTTGAAAAACTTAATTATGTTCTGCAAAACCAAAGCCAAAAACAACAACCTTTTCTCCCTTTTCCTTCTTCCCATTTCCCCTTTTCTCTTTCTATCTCCCCCACGTCCTGACTGGTTTCCTAACTTAAAATGTACCAAACATTAATACTGAACTCTTTTTCCTCTCCCATTGCAAAACTCATTCATGTTGTGCAGGGCAGGGAACAAAAACCGGTAAAATCCACTATAAAACAACCAAACCAAACACTGCAAACTAGCGATTGAAAATAAAAAAAGTTTTTTTTTTTTTTTTTTTTTTTTTTTTTACAAAGGCATCACCACATTATCAAGGCCCAGAGGCCACTCAAGGATAAGGGTTAAAGAGTGTACAGTAGAAGTTGGTCAATATAGTAATCATTAGTAATGAAAATTTGGTAAATTTAATAACTTATATGGAACGGCTCATCAAGAACTTATTTACTTTAGACTTGAACAAAACCATATTGTAGTCAGCCGGAAAGCAGGAAAACGGAAGACAATTCCACAGGCGTGCAGTTCTAAGAAAGAAGCTTTGTTCATGGAATCTACGTTTAGGTTTAGGCACAGATAAAGAGTGGGGGAAATTATTGATAGTGTTTACAGCTAGACGAGTGTTTCTTGTGAAAGTTTGGCGAGGGGGGACCATAGACTGAAGCTCAGTTGAACACTTTCCATGAAAATAATGATACATCAGAGACAAACTCGCAACATCTCTTCTGTGAGATAGAGGTTGCAAGGAGGAGAAAAGGACATCTCCTACGAGGCTACGAAGTCTATTTTGAACTCTATCAAGGCAGGACAAGTTCTTTCTAGCAGCTCCTGCCCAGATGTGGCAACAGTATTCCATCCTTGGACGTACCTGGCTCTTATATAGATAGAGAATAGCATCAGCAGTGAGATATCTACTGGATCGATAGAAAGATCCCACCATTTTTCCAGTGGCCTTGGCAACAGATTTGATATACGTGTTCCATTTAAGATCAGGAGTAATGGTCAAGCCCAGAAGCTTGTCAAAACTTGAGGCCTCCTGAAGACGAGAGCCATTCATTTCAATTGATGACAAATGTGGATTAGAATGTTGATGATGTAAAGAGAGAAGCTTGGTTTTAGATGCATTAAAAGTAACCAGCCACTCCTTTCCCCATTGTACTACGTGCTCAAGATCAGAGGAGAGAGAATTGGAGAGAACTTGCTCGTTTACTGTCTTAGATGTGCTACCATAAATGGTAGTGTCGTCAGCATAAATGTCTACAAATGATGTAAGGATATGATTTGGAAGATCATTAATGTAGATCAGGAAAAGAGTTGGGCCCAGGATGGATCCCTGAGGGACACCGGCATTAATACTGTGAGCTTCTGATTTTTGCCCCTCAACTACTACTCTTATGAACCTATCAGAAAGAAATGATTTAATAATTGAGAAGACTTTTCCAGCTATACCATAGCTAGCGATCTTATGAAGTAAACCTTTATGCCATACCCTATCAAAGGCTTTAGATATGTCAAGAGCAATTGCCCTAGAAAGATTGCCACCGTCGAGAGATTTGCTAATCCTATGCGATATAACTGTAAGGACATCTGCTGTAGGAAGAATAGAAACCTTCTACAAAATAACTGCAACATGAATAAATATTTGAAGATATAAAGAACTTGAAGCATAAAAACTATTTCCAAAATAATTGGATTCGGCATTAAATAATCTGAAAAGGGTTGATATGCCGTAAAACAAAACAACCAAACCAAACTCTACAAATAAACATTTTAAAATTTACTGGTACAAAAAAATTCTATAAATTTTTTATGCTGTGTAGGTGTTATCTGCATCATCATCATCATCAAGTTTTATATGCTGGCATGCACTGGACGGATTTAAGAAATTGACTTTCAAAATAACCTATCTCTGGGCAGGTCTTTATTAATCCCTCTTTCTCTTAATTCCATTCTTATCACTTCCACGTTTTCCTTGGTCATCTTCTGTTCAAATGGAACCCTTTATTTAATTCTTGAAGGTAGCTTGCTCTTGTTCCGTCAACCATGACCGATGTCTTCAGTAATTTGTAATTGTATTCTTAGTATCGTCTGCACTGAGGATTGAGCCTTCAACCTGTAGAATCCTGTAACTTAGAACGGATCATTGTCATAATTGTAACTTTGAATTACTGAAGACTTCTACCCAGTCATGCCTAACAGAACGAGAGCAAGCTAATCCCATGGATTAAATAAAGGATTCCATTCAAAATTTCATACAGATTTTTGAGTTTAAGAAGGTCAGAATTTACGTTGAAACATTGTGCGACTAAATAGCGTGATCCAAGTATTGCGGATAATCTAATCATCTTAAAAACATGCAACGTCATCTCATCACCAGATTTTTTTTAAAAAGTATATTAAAAATAGTTTGACTCTCTTAAAATAAACATCCAAGATGAAAACAATAGTTTGATTAATCTAAACAAATATTTCCCTTTTGTTGAAATCTTAAAAACATGCAACGTCATCTCATCAAATTTTTTTTTAATTATATTAGAAACATTTTTATTCTTTTTAAAAACAATTTATAGCTTGCATTTATTTTATGGAAGAGACATTGATATTAACTTCAAATTATTAAATTACTTCAGCAAATCTCAGCTATTTTGATTATCAATTTTGATTACAAATTTTTTTTTTTAATACTAAATGGATTTTAGTGAACTAATTTAAATAATTTGAAAATCATCATATGAAAAACTTTAAAAGAGAAACTTTAGCCCCTTCACCCCCCCCTCCCTAACAACTAAAGTGGATTATTGAGAATGGATGCGCTGCATAGATTAAGATTTTAGTGTCATGGTCATTTTGCTATTGTGTGCCTTGGATTATTCAATTCAAATTATTTGGCAAAAATAAAACAATCATACTTCTATCTATATAAGAGCCAGGTACATCCAAGGATGGAATACTGTTGTCACATCTGGGCAGGAGCTGCTAGAAAGAACTTGTCCTGCCTTGATAGAGTTCAAAATAGACTTCGTAGCCTCGTAGGAGATGTCCTTTTCTCCTCCTTGCAACCTCTGTCTCACAGAAGAGATGTTGCGAGCTTGTCTCTGATGTATCGTTATTTTCATGGAAAGTGTTCGTTTGAGCTTCAGTCTATGGTCCCCCCTCGCCAAACTTTCACAAGAAACACTCGTCTAGCTGAAAACACTATCAATAATTCCCCCCACTCTTTATCTGTGCCTAAACCTAAACGTAGATTCCATGAACAAAGGTTCTTTCTTAGAACTGCACGCCTGTGGAATTGTGTTTCGTTTTCCTGCTTTCCAGCTGAGTACAATATGGTTGTCTTCAAGTCTAACGTAAATAAGTTCTTGATGAGCCGTTCCATATAAGTTAACAAATTTACCAATTTTTGATTACTATATTTTCCAATTTCTACTGCACACTCTTTAACCCTTATCCTTGAGTGGCCTCTGGGCCTTGATAATGTGGTGATGCCTTTGTAAAAAGAAAAAATAAATAAAAAAAATGAGATAGTAGGCTAAAACGAGATCACCTCGTAATCGTCAGTGCTCAAAGTAGAAAAGGTTAAACTTTTTTGAGTCGGTTTTCATAGGGCAGATTTGATGGATCCTGCACCATTATAAAGTAGTTCTAGATAAGCATTAGACAGTAGAAATGCAATTTTTCTGTTCTGAAAATACATGTTTTTTTCTTCTTAACATTTGATTTTTATGTTGCATATGTGGATGGATGAAGACTTGAGTGGATTGTCAAGATTGGATTAATATTTAAGTGTCTTATATTTTCATATAAAAAATGTCAAATTGTCGAAATTGGTCATGACACGTGGATTATTATTTTGAGGTGGTGATTTGGATATTTAATGCCATGGATTATATTTTATCTGTGTGCTTAAGTAGTTTTAGACAAGCTATACATAATAGAAATGTAATAGTGACCAAAAAAAAACTCACATATTTTTTTAACTTATATTTTCTTGTAGTGTCCGCCTAGACCTCTTTCTGGTGCAGGAGTGAATGATAGGTTTTGAGGTGTATCATAATGCCCGTTGATGAGATAGTAGGCCAAAATGAGATCATCTTGGATTTATCAGTGTTCAAAGTAGAAATGATTAAGCTTTTTGAGTTGGTTTTCATCGACCAGATCCAAAAGATCCTGCGCCATTATAGTTGTATGCTTAAGTAGATTTAGATAAGCTCTGCATAATAATTCACTTTTTTTTTTTCTTTTTTTTAACATTTGTTTTTTATGTTGCAGATGTGGATGTGTGGAGGACGTCTTGAAATAATTCCTTGCTCGAGAGTTGGCCATGTTTTTCGGAAAAATAGTCCTTACATGTCCCCAAAGGGCAAGAATATAATAATGAGAAATTTGCTCCGGGTAGCTTACGTCTGGATGGATCAATATCGGGTAGATTTATTTGAGCTCTCTCTCTCTCTCTCTCTCTCTCTCTCTCTCTCTCTCTCTCTCTCTCTCTCTCTCTCTCTCTCTCTCATTTGTTTTAATGTGATCAGAGCCAGAATCTGGTGCTACCAGATCAGGCTGTTTGAAGATATTGGCTTCCTGAGACGAGATGCAGCTAACATTGATGCTTTTTTGTTTTCTACTTCCTTTTTGCAAAACTTAATTATGTTCTGCAAACCCAAAAACAACACACCTTTTTCCCCTTTTTCTTTTTCCCTGTTTCTCTTTCTATCTCCCCCACTTCCTGACTGGTTTCCTAACTTGAAATGTACTAAACCTTAATACTGTAACCCTTTTCTCTCTCTCATTGCAAAAGTTATTCATGTTCTGCAGGGCAAAGAACTAAAACAATAAAATCCACTATAAAACAACCAAACCAAACACTACAAACTAGCGATTGAAAATACAAAGAACTTGAAGAATAAAACCTTCCACAAAATAACTGGATGCAACATGAATACTATTTCCAAAATAACTGGATTCGGCATTAAATAACCCAAAAAGTGTTGATATGCCATAAAACAAAACAACCTAACGTAACCTAGAGCCAGAATAAAATACCTTTGACCCTGAATCAAGCCAAAGCATGCTAAAGTCCCCTTTAAAAGATGGTTTGGATCGAACTCTGAGGCTTTACTTTTATAAAATGTCAAAAAAAAAAAAAGAAAAGAAAAAAAGTGGTATAGTCTTTTGCTAGAGGCCTCCAAAAAAACTTGAATTAAAAACTATTCCATTGAGGAGTAATGTGTTCTATGGTTGAAAAAGTCAACTGTTTTTTCATCAATACTGCTGTTGATAAGTAGGCATGTTTGCTATGCTTGAACTCAAATCATCGACCAATAACTAATCCAGTTGTGCTCAGTTTCTGAGATACCCTGAATCTGGCACATAACTCCATCAAATGCCGAGCCCAAGTAATTCCATATCGAATCATGCAGAAAATTTTGAAAATGTCACTCATACCTTTCAGATATTTTCAAACTTTCTCCAGTTGTTGATATCATAAAAACTAAACAATCCTGAAAATTTGAGCTGACAATTCCAAGTGGTTTCCAAAATATTTTTTTTTTTTAAATTACAACTCTGTTGCAAAAAAGTGCATAAATCGGATTCTAGAACATTAAAAATTCAATACAGACAAAGTTTTTTGCACAAAGGATCCAAAAATCACACTTAAAACCTATAAAAATCAGCAGTTATTGTACATGTCTGTCTAAATTTGGTTATGGAACTACCAAGCCTCTAAAAAGTATGTGGCACTATGTGTAAATGAATATTTTCTGTGTATTCTACACAGTTTAAATTTTCTTTCATCCAAAAATGAAGGCTTGTTCTTTCTCCATTAGCTCACAATTTAATTTGAGGAGTAATATGTTCTGGACCAATCACCAGTCTAGAAAGTGTTGAGATATCCTGAACTTGGCATCCTAATCTACTAACCCTAACCCTAATCTACTGAGAGCGGATTTCTTTGATCAACCATTACAGCTAGCTCGCAAGCAAAATGGAAGCATCTGCTAAATTCCTGTATTTCTCGACTATGAACAGTCACTGGACCAAGGAAGTTTTCTGAGATTCACCTGTCACTCAATCTGAGGGTAGATATCAGATTGGTTTGTTGAGTCATGTGACATAGATAGGTTTGAATTAATATGATAAGTAGCAGCTTAAGTTTTGGTGTAAAGGCAATGTAATAATGCGAGTTCCTGTTCTTTAGAATATTCACGTTCATCCAAAGATTGCAAGAAGCAACTCAAAATTAAGGAAGAGATGTTGCGAGCCTGTCTTTGTTTTATCGTTACTTTCATGGCAAGTGCTCGTCCGAGCTCCAATTCCTGGTCCCCCCCTCGCCAATCTTTTACGAAAAACACCCGTCTAGCTGAAACCACTGTCAAAAATTTTCCCCACTCTTTATCTGTGCCAAAACCGAAGCGTGGATTCCATGAACAAAGCTTCTTTCTTAGAAGTGCACACCTGTGGAACTCTGTTCCGTTTGCCTGTTTCCCACCTGACTACAACTTGGATGTCTTCAAGTCCAACATAAGCAAATTCCTGATGAACCGCCCCCTTAAGTAAGACACTTTATCAAATCTCAACACTAATGTACTGTACATGCAATAGCCCTTATCCCCGAGTGGCTTCTGGACCTTGATAAGTGGCGACCACCTTGTAAAAAAAAAAAAAAAGAAAAAGATGGACCCATAATTGAATTAATAAAATGTCTTTTTAAGATGATGTTGCAGCTGCCAAGAAAAGAAACAAGAGAACAGCATCAAACCTTGGTAACCATTTTCGGGTTTGTATTACTGTACACATAGATTCGAAAAAGTTGTCAAAAAACAAATATATAACAAATAAATATTATCAAAGGCAAGATAAGTTACTTTTCTACCAAACTGGATACATTTTTTTTGTTTTCATTCAATGTAACATGTTTATTCAGCTCGAAAAACATGCAGTGTTTACCGATGTATTGGAAAATTCAAAATGGCGCCCGACACTCTCTTTAACATGGTAAGTTTGGGAAAAGGTGTTATAAATAATAAACTAGACAAAATACTATTAAAAAAACACCGAATATATATCAACTTGTGTTACGGTAACATATAATGAGCAAATTTCTAACAGTATTTTCTCTAGTTTATTATTTATAACACCTTTTCCCAAACTTACCATGTTAAAGAGAGTGTCGGGCGCCATTTTGAATTTTCCAATACATCGGTAAACACTGTATGGTTTTCGAGCTGAATAAACACGTTACATTGAATAAAAACACAAAAAATATATCCAGTTAGGTAGAAAAGTAACTTATCTTGCCTTTGATAACATTTATTTGTTATATATTTGTTTTTTGATAACTTTTTGGAATCTATGTGTACAGTAATACAAACCCCCATTTTCTTTTATTTTTCATGCATTAGAAAAAAAGTTGTTTTTTTTTGTCCCAAACTAAACATTTACATTTGTAAATTTGTCTACGCATTATGCCATTAATAATTCTATCAAATAATCGTCATTTTTTTGCAGGAATATTTCTTCCGGATGTTTCCCAATGCTCGTTTGAACGCAGATTTTGGGGATATTACTGAACGGAAAGCTTTACGGAAACGTCTTCATTGTACATCTTTTAGGTGGTACTTGGACAACATTTATCCTCAACAGGTACTTTTTTTTGCTGTTTTTTAAATTATTAAGAGGTGGGGTGCTATGTTTTTTTTTATTTTTTGTACTAAAAGAGTCGCTGTTTATCATGGCCTAAAGACCACTCAAGGATAAGAATTCATGAATTTATCAGGTGGGCGATGAGACAACACCTTGAAAGCATTGGATATGATTGTTCAAAGTAGGCAGAATTTGATTATGTAAGAAGAATTTAATATTGAACTTGAAAACAACCATATTGTATTCAGCTGAGAAGCAGTCCTGTGGTATTGTGATCTACAGATGAGTAGTTCTTGCAAAGAAATTTTTTTCATAGAAGTTCTGTTTAACTTTAAGTATACAGAGGAAGATAAATTATTTACAGCAGTTGTAGTTAGTCGAGTTTTTGCTTTGGATGTTTTATAAGGTTTAATCTTCAGCACGAACAATACTAAGATACAATTAAGAATTGCTTAAGACTGCTATCTGTTCAAAATTTTGTACATATTTTTGAAGTAGATCGGGGATACATCGATCGAAATGCTGGAAGTTCTCAATTCAATAAATCCACATTGTCTTTAATTTTTCGCATAATTGCTCTCTATTCATTGAGTCAAGTTTATTGGATCTCTGACTCTTTCTTGAGTATCCTTTCTTCTTTCCCCCCGCAAAAAAAAAATGGGGCGGGGGGGGGGGGCAAATGAACAAAGGGCAGGTAACTCCCTCAATTCTTAGGTAAGTGTAATTGAATGCAACAGAATCGCTAATAACAAAAAACAACAGATATTACATTTAAAAGCGATAAAATAGTGCATAAAAATTTGACGGGGTATCGTAGCTTGGTGGGAAAACATCAGGCTACCAATTGGGCAGTTACAAGTTCGATCCTCGTTAAAAGTTTAGCCATGCTAACGACAGCGGGTGGTACACAGAAACATATGTTCATGGATAACTTTTGTGCACATAAAAATATTTAATAAATATTTAAATAAAAAAATATTTAAATATTTGATAAATAAAATTAATAATATATATATATATATATATATATAATAGAACAACAGGAGTATGAAATGAAGTCACAAAACTATATATTGGTGGATATAGATTGGTTCATTTATTGAATAATGGAATACAAGCAAAATTTGGGAGATAGAAGGGACTTTATGCCAAGGCATTTCGAAGCCTAATGCTTCTCATCAGAAAAGTGGAGAAGGTGCTAGGTAGTATGGAGGAGATGCGGTGTCTAGCGTAAGGTTCATTAGGAGTGAAAAAGACTAAGTGGAATTATAGAATATTGGGGGAAGGTTTATTGAATTCTAAATAAAGGAGAAGCTTGTTATATATAGTATGATATATAAGAATATATATGGTCTTTAACATTGTGTTGAGTTTATTTTTAAATTTAAGGCGTATATGTTTTAGGGTTAAATTGAGGGTACATTGTGGCTGCATGGTAATTCTATTTTAACGGTTTGTGGGGTGTCTATTATCTATGGAATGGTATTTTTGACAGGTGCAACCCATACGGCAAATATCAGCTATAAAATCGCATATAATTATTGGGGGGGGGGGGTAGTTGCAAGGTTATAATATTGATTTTCAGAGCTTGATATATTTTAGGTACTATGCAGCAATATTTCTAAGTTTCTTCTGTTATGATATAGGGAGTGTGGTTATACGTAGGAGGATAAGATTGCAATGTCTATGGGTGCGTTTAACTTGATAAAAAAGGTTTAAGGATACATATAATTGGCGTGATGGAAGAGTAAGGAGAAATTTACTACTTATAAAAGTGGTAATAATACCAGTAATAATAGGGTAATTATAATAATGACAATAATAATGATAATTATAATAATAGTAATAATAATAATAATATTACCAATAGCTATGATAAAAGCAATACCAATGGTAAGGGCAATAATCAGTTCTCAGTAATAGTTTTTTTTTTTTTTCAATTTTAAGGTTCAAATCCTCAGTACGAACAATATTAAAAATACAAATTGTTTAAGGCTTCTACATGTTCGAAACTTCATGCATATTTCTGTTTGATAAGACTCGCCAAAAGAAAATCAGAGATAATATTGGACAAAATTCTGTATTGTTACTGAAAGTCAATTTGCATGCAAATAGTCAAGGCAAAGCTTTACTCATATCTTATCCGAGAATCTTCAATTTATGAGCAATTTCACTCTGTACTGTGGAAAGGTTGGCGTTAGATATTCCTTACTCTGTATCCTCCTAGTCAATTGCTGTTGAAATAATCTGTATTTTGTTTGAGGAGGTGTTCCTTGTTCGTTAAAAATATGTCCATTGAAGTTTGAGGTCATAGTCTCTCTCTTTGTAGGTTGTGGGAGTCAGAATACAAGCAAGGCCTTGATCATTTTTTCTAGTAAGAATTTGATTTCTTATGTAGCATTTTCAAAAAGATCCCAAAATTCCCAAAAACAATGATTACCCTTAGATACAAACCCAGCACTAAAATGTGCATTTTCTGAGATATTATTAATTTTTTTCGTTATGATCAAAGGTGTTATATATAAATGCGTTTTGTGAAGTATTTGCGTTGCGGAACGACACTAAAATTATGCGTCAGTTGCTTTATCAATTTCAGACGTACTAAATGAAAGTTATTTTCGTTTGAATGAAAAACATTTGATACTTTTTACAACTCTTCAGTTTGATTTGCTTATTTTTCGTTGCACATTCAATCCATCAGAACATGGTGAGCATCAGAGGTGGAGTGTGGCTTGCAAAAATGTCTCACCTGCAAAAATCTCTTCGTCTATGTTGCTTGTCCTTGTTCCAAATGTCCTCATGACCTTTTCAGCCTTTGTTTATTGTTTCAAAAAGCAGGTCAGTAGGCTGATTTGCTCTGACCGACTTTTCCATAATGCCAGTCAGAGCTTCCCTGAACATTATGACATCATTGTGACATATTGACAGGCTAGCCCCGGATCCTCCTTGCTTTCTCCAACAAAAGGGAGGCAACTCTGTATTAATAAATACAGAATTGCATCTATTCTTTTTAAGATGGCCGCCATTTGAAAATAATTCTGTCTCGGATAAAGTATTTTTTAGAAGAAATGAGATCAATTTACATTTTATTCTACTTAACAATGTTCACTACATTTAAGCAAGTACCCAATCACTAACTTCTCCCCCTTTGGAGAGAGGGGTCAAAAAAGAATTTTTGACCTAATAAGTTTTGTACTGTCTGCGAAGCTCCAGACTCTGTCACATCGCTGCAGTGTTGCATCCTTCTGTTTATTTTTATCAATGCTTTTACGGAATATGCTTAGAACTTACTGCCTTTGTACACCTCACTGTAAACAAACTTAACCCATCTTAACAGTAAAATCCCACATATTTACTGTAGATACTGAATGGTTTCCCACTCTAATAGCTTTTATTTTGGGACTACTTGCCTTTGGCAAACAAATGCAGAAATTTTAATTTAATGTGAACAAGTGTAACCCCATGTGTGGCTCCCTCGTCAGATCGCCGACTCCCAACGTCGTGTACCGTGGATTTTTCGTTCATGGCTGGATCGTCATTTTCTCGCTGGTGACTGTCGGTAGGGATACCCGCGTGGTTTCACAAAAGTACAAATATGAACAAAGAAAGGAAAAACACAAATGCCAATGTTCCCATACAAATTGACTGTTGGACTTGTGTGTGTGTCTTCTCCCCGTCCGATTGATGTTACATTCGTCTCTGTTTCGCAGTCAATTCTAAAATTGTCCACAACTCACAACAATTCACAGTCAACTCTATAACTGCCCAACTTCCATCCGCCGTCTAGCACATCTAGATGTCAACTGTTTGTCTCCTCTGTCTTGGTCTCTCAGGTCACCCATCCCACCTTGACTACCGGAAGCTGCCCTTCCTTGTTTTATCAGTAGGTTTCTATTGTTATTGTTTGCTACTTCCTATCTATAGTTGATTGTAGGATATTTCCGATTTCTTTGTTTATTCTAAGCTATTTCCTATCTATTGTTGATGGTAGGATATTTCCAATTTCTTTGTTTATTCTAAGCTATTTCCTATCTATTGTTGATTGTAGGATATTTCCAATTTCTTTGTTTATTCTAAGCTATTTCCTCTTCCTTTGTCTATTCCCCCCCCCACACCTCTCAGCACTTAGTGGCTCAAATCCACCCTAGGGCCACTTTATAGTATCACACAAGCATCTTTCCCAACTCCCCTTCAAGATTGTCTCCTATGAATCTGGTCTCTATCATAGTAATTGCTTACACTTCTGTGGCAATATGCCCTGTTTGGGGTTAATGAAACAAAAAAAAAAACAGGTTGCAATGATCTAAAAGGCAAACTGACTCAGCAGAATCAAATATGCATTTTCTAATTCGAAACAAAAAGTTGTTGATGAAAAAAAAACGATAGAGACTGACTTATGTATTAGATGTTTGATTTAAAAAAATGAATTGCACTTAAAATTCAAGCTTGTTAATAATGATAGTTGCATAAACAAATGCAACTTTTGCATATTTTTTATTTAAAAAAAAATCATAAATATTGCAGGTTTTGCCGGATATGAATGGAAATGTTCCAGCCATGTTGCCTGATCAAAATCTTTCGAAACGGCATAAGAGTGTGATCAAGAAAGTTGGAAAGGTTTGTGATTTCTTTGCATTAACTTTATTACTTGCAGTGTTTCATAGGTAACGGACAACAATGAAAAATATCGGATCCAGGCAAAATCAGATGTACATCGGATTGCTGGCAATGACGTCAACCCTTCATTTCAATCGAAGAATGAAGATCATGAAACAATGAGAGAAATATTTAATTCTGGATTGAAATTGCTAAAATTACAAAGAATAATACAATAGAAGAAGAATGTCAAAATAAATATAATATATAAAAGGCTACCTGTCTGTCTGTCTCCATATTTTCAAACTCTATCTCTTCCAAAACTAAAAGTTGCAGAGCAGCACTAGGGTTAGGGTTAGATTGGATTTTTTTATGGACTGTTCTTTTATGAGTCTTTAGCTGGGTAAAAATTGAAAAAATCATTAGACATTTTGTCTATTCATCTTAGTTTATTTTGAATTTTAATCAGTTCATGTGCGTGTCCTGTTGGTACAGTGGTAACATCCCCAGCTTTGAATGCTACAGTTTTGGTTTCGGTTTTGATTCTAGCTGATAGCACCCAAATACATTTTTTTTTTTACTTTTGAAATCACAACTCTATAATAATATATATGAAATCTGAATAAATTAAAATATCATATTTAAGCGTATTTTATGACCAAGCAAAGCCAAGTGACCAAATAGTATAATTATAAGTCAAAACAAAGACAATCAGAGACAGAAAGAAGAGAGAGAAACCAACGACGCACTTCTACTGTCGTCCGACTGATCAACCACCCCCTCATACTGACCCGAACTCTCTCACTTGTCAGATTATCATCTGTAAAGTAAATAAAACTTTGTTGATTTAACAAGTTGTTATTTGATTGCAAAAACATAGTCCTCACAGTGTATATACAAGTGCGTCTATAAAATATATAGACTGCAATAGAACAATGGTATACACTTGCGTACGGCATAATCACATTGACACACCAGTTCTCTGATGTTTTGCAACAATGATCCTGGCTAATATCAGATGGGTGACCATTTAGGAATACTAGGCGCTGTATCAGGTTGCAGGACAGCACTGCTATCAAAGGAAAAGTTAGGTGCATCCTTCCCTCTACTAGTCTGTGGGAGACCCCTGGGCAAGGTCGAGAACTCACTTCAGCCACCCCCCTCGATCAAGATAATGTGAGGTCATGGAAAACAGGTGACTGATGTAATACGGAAGCAATCAGAAATAATTCTGTTTATGTTTTCGTATCTCTTTGTGCTGGGCAGAAGACCTCTTTGGGTATAATGGTCAAGATAGTTGCTCAGTAATGGGTACTGCTCGGACAGAAAGAAACTGCAACCTTCTGTTTGTACAACTGCAAAGAAAGCTGTGGCAATATATCAAACACTTTCGAGAAAACAGCATGAATGGGGTTATGAATGATGATTAACAATTTTGCAACGATGATCTTGGCTAATATCAGATGGGTGACCATTTAGGAATACTAGGCGCTGTATAGGGTTTAGATTTAATTTTCCTATAAGATCATTAGATTTAAGCCTATTTTTAAACTTCACATCATTCTATTCTTCTGATCTCATTTTTTTCCATGTAATGCGTATTCTCACTCAGCACCAGCCTCATTTCCATACATCATCCCACTGTGTACATATGCCTGATTGACTCTGTCAGCACTGATAATGTTCCACTGGTTAGTAATAGCAGTAATTCTCTTGAGACATTATGCTGAACAAAGATGGCAGCAGTAAATCAAATCGGTGAAGAATCAATGCAGTCACGATCTCGAATGTCGAGTAATTCTTAGTAACAAAGATGGCAGCGAAGAATCAATGTAGTCACGATTCAGTCGTTTCAAGACAGAGGTTGACAACGAACTGAATTGAATCCAAAATTTGATATTTTTTTCTAATAACGTTAGAAGCTTCTGATTGGTTGATTGTCATAACCGTGGTTATAAAAACGATCATCAAAATCATTGGAGTCATACCCTCACCAGTAATCAAAAACATTTTAACAAATTCCTTGAACTTACTTTATCCACTCTTAACTTTTACAATCACACTAACATCTGCTCCAGCCAACAAAAATCTGAACAGCCTCAATAGCTACGCCATCCAGATATATTTTTTCCACATCTGAGTTCAATTATTTCATGGACCTAACTGATAATTTCCCCGAGTGACCCTAAATGGAATCAAAAGAAAATTTCAGCGGCATTTTTAGATTTTCTTAAGAATTTGATGCTTATCTGTTTCTATAACACATAAATAAACAATGACTTTTATATATATACTAGTAAGGAGGTGTGACTCCACATGGCATCACAGACAAATCGCCGACCCCAAACGTTATGTGTGCCGTGGATTTTTTATTCATCTTCTTATGGCAGTATCGCTATTTTATCACTGGTGACTGGTGATGAGGAAGCATGCAGGTTCACAAGTATAAAAATAAAATAAAACAAACTCTATGTAAAATCAGGAACAAACAATAGGAAGAGAACAGGTTGGCCTGGCACTGCCTACCTCTGGAAAAGAGAGACTCCTCAGCTCCAAAACAGGTTGCTCAAAACAATTTAGTTTCAACACACTGAGTGCTGAACAGTTTGATGGAATCACTTTATGTTAGATACGTAAAGTCTCAGTTCCCTTTAAGAAGGACACAGTTTCCAGTGAAGACAACAACACCTCAAAGCCCGGCCTTCCGTAAAAGAAAGATGACGAAGGAAAACCCACTCCTCATGAATTCATTAGATCGTTACGGAAACAATCACCTCAAAACTCCACTGATCTTTGCACTCCATAACAACACCGCCTCGTAGTTCACTACCACACCATCTGCCAAGTGGTCTGCTACTGTCACCTTTATGCCAACGATCACCAACCAATTTGCATAAGGCCAAGTTCACCTCTTGATAATCCTCGCAGCTACGAAATCGCATTTCCCATAAGACCAACTCACCGTAATAGTGGCATTTCTTCCTTCGGATCAATTACTGCCCTGCATGCCAAAAGCAAACAAACCTTCTCACGTCGAAAGCTAAGGTTAGTCTCACTTTCATGTACACACAAACACAAGAAAAACACTAACGCCGATACTCCCTATACATATCAGTTGGAATTTGGGTGTGTGTGAAACTACCCTCGACATTGAAACTACCCTTTACACGCTGAGGTCCACATTTATATCTACTGCTGATATCGTCTTTGTTGAGTTGAAGGAAATTTACTTGAAAATTATTTTTATTGTTTTAAAAAGAATTGGTACGATGAATATGTTCATTTTTTTTTATTTGTTTAAAAAAAAATTTAAAAAATGGACATATTCATTTTATTTATTTAAAAAACTGTTTATTTTTTGACCTTCGAATACAGGTATTATTTCAAAATGAATATTCTTCTTCTTCTTCTTCTTCTTCTTCTTAATAACAACAACAACAACAACAATAGGAAATTATAGGGATTAGAAGACACTGTGGAATTTCCATGAGGTCTCATTATATAATATTATATAAATTTTAATACATATTTAAATAAGTTTGAAATTTAAATAGTCAGTTTTTGTCCAGAATTTCCAGTATATAAAAAAGCAAAACTAAAAAGGAAAATCTGCACAACGTATTTACCCGTGATGAAATGAAAATATCATATTCCAAAAATCATGTAAGTTGATCATCTAGTTTTATTTTTATAAAAAGGAAATCAAATTTTGTGAATATCAAAAGAATGACCATCTCGCCAACCATTTTTGAAAAAAAAATAATACTCTAAAAACAAGGGAAGTAACTCCACAATAATTTTAAAAAAATTTATGTTGCAATGCTTCCGAATTCTAATTAAACGCTTAAAAATTATTTTCTTTACAAAAATAAAAATACTTGATTATTTTACATGTTTTTTTGAATATTTTTTTTTCGTTCTGTCACTGGCACGTACATCATACAGAATTTTTTTTATTTTTTAATATCGGAGAAATTCTGGACAAAAACAATATATTTGATTCTACATTTGATTTTCACAATTAGTGCTATCATGATTTACTTACCTTTTTTTTTTTTTTATTTATTTTCAGATTTTACATATTAAAACTGGTATGTGTGTCGAACCAATTGGAGCAGCTTATGATAAGCGATCGAAATTAAAAATCAGTGAATGTATACCAGGTTCAGATTATATAAAACAGGTTTGTAACAAGTTGGACATCAGTTTTATTGCCAGTTTTTTTCTTTTTTCATAATTTGTTTGTTTTGTAAATCAGATTTATCTGGTCTGTGTGAAGCCCTCTTTGTTGGTTGTAGCTATTTGTGAACCTGTAGAAATGCAAATGTTTATCCCCAACACTGAGAACAGCAAGGCTCAACAATTGCATACAAAGTCGGGGAAGGTTTGACCCAAAACACACAAAGGAATATTTCAGAAGTGAGGAGTTATTGCCAGTGTTTTTTTTTGTTGTTTTTTTTAGAATATAATTACTGTTTTTTAGGCAAATCAGACTTCTGCTTGGCTTTTTTATTTAATTTTTTTTTGCACCCCAAACAAGGTATATTGCTACTAATCGTCGCAAGAGGCTATTTATTATTATTTGGGAATCATGTCAGTATTTATACAGTTAATGACCTGATGGTTATGCCCAAGGATGGAGTTATTACTGTTACATCTGGGCAGAAGCTGATAGGAAAACCTTATCCTGCTTTGACAGAGTTTAGAATAAACTTCGTAGCCTAGTGGGGGATGCCCTTTTCTCTTCCCTGCAACCTCTTTCCCACAGAAGAGACATTGCGAGCCTCTCTCTGTTTTATTGTTATTTTCATGAAGTGCTCATCTGAGCTCCAATCTATGGTCCCTCCTCGCCAAACATTTACGAGAAACACTCGTTTGGCTGTAAACACTATCAATAATTTCCCCCACTCTTTATCTGTGCCTAAACCTAAACGTAGATTCCATGAACAAAGCTTTTTTCTAAGAACTGCACACCTGTGAAACTCTGTTCCATTTACCTTCTTTTCAGCTGACTACAATATGGCCATCTTCAAGTTCAATGTAAACAAGTTTTTGATGAGCTGTTCCCCTTAAGTAATCCAATTTACCAAATTTACACTTCTAACGAATACTGTGATATTGTCCTTTTGACCATTGTACACTCGTTAACCCTTATCCTCGAGTGGCCTCTGGGCCTTGATAAGTGGTGATTCCTTTGTAAAAAAACAAAAAAACAAAATGTATTGCCACTTGATCACAAATATTTATTGCATGGCAAAACCTTCCGGATTTGAAATTGGCTAAATTTCTTCAATAAATTAATTATCTGCCACTGTCAAAAAAAGAGAAGAATCTGAAAATTGGTTCATTGTTTTTGTTTTACAGCATATCAACCATTTTTGGTTATTTGATGCCAAATACAGTAATATTTTAAAATAATGTTTTATGCTTCAAGTTATATCTTTAAATATTTATCTATGGAGTTTGGTTTGGTTGTTTTGTGTTATGGCATAAATGCTAGAAAGCTTTCTACTCTAATAGTTTCTTCCCTCGAATAGCTAGACTTTGGAATTCCTTTCTTGCTACCTGTTTCCCTGACTGTACTAATATGCAGAAGTTTAAATGTAATGTAAGTCATCATCTTGTTAATCTTTCTTAAGCATGGTCCCAAATAGTATCCCCTTATGTCCAAGTGGCGATATGCCTTGTTTAAGGTGGACATGAGTTTTAAAAAAAAGGTGGATTTGGCAGTAATGAAAACTAATGGGCAATTCCACATTCCCTACAACCCCCAAATGGCGTCTCACCATAGGTCATACCCAGGATCCAGAATCTGAAAACAATCCTACTTACTAACCTGGGTGCCCTACATTGCCCGGGTGTTTGGAGGTGTGTGTTGAGCAAAAAAAAAAGTTGTAGTAGGCAGGCAGGCAGGCTCGAACCCGTACCGCAAAGAAGGGAAAAAAACATGAAAAAAAAGTGATGTCTTTGCTGTTGCGCCCATCGCCAAACCGGAACTGACGTAGGTTTAAATTAAGGTTAGTCAATCGAAAAGAGGGGATG
Organism: Euprymna scolopes; assembly: GCF_053919585.1. Lineage (NCBI taxonomy): Eukaryota > Metazoa > Mollusca > Cephalopoda > Sepiida > Sepiolidae > Euprymna > Euprymna scolopes. The sequence goes on along the minus strand of NC_136520.1, from coordinate 58,967,536 downwards.
ACTTTCGAAAATATTGGTGGAAAAAGCGATCCCTCCCTGTAGAAAAGTGCCCAGTTGAGGGTGAAGAAATTCATGTTTTTAGCCAATTTTTCAATATTTGTGGTCTGAAAGGTCGAGCTTCAAACCAATACTGATCTCATGAAAATCCATCGCCTCTGTCAAAAGTTTTAGGCATACATACATACATACATTTAAACAGACAGGTGAGATTTATATTATAGATGGGAGGGTTGAGAGTTGTTCCAAAAGTAAAGCCTCCTATTTTTTTTTAACTCAAAAATGTTGAAGAGCTATGAAGACAGCAGTGGTACCATTAAAACAAGTGATCTTTTGTGCTTCAGAATATATTTTCCTACATATTAACCACCATTCTCAATGCACTTTTGCCAGGAATTCAATGACAGATCTCTGCTTCTGACACAGCTCCATGATGGGTTGTTTTCTTAACTGTCGCTATCTACAACAGAGAGATGAAACCTTCGTGTCATGAATGCATCAGTTCAGTCATCATAACAATGCAATTTGCAATAGCCTCTAATCCATTTGGGTGGAATACAAAAAATAGGAGGCATTACTTTTGGAATGCCACTTGTGTGTTATTGAATGTATAATTTTTTAACTTTAACATTGGCTGATAATGTTTTTGCAAGAAAGCATTTACCTATGAAATTGATGATGTCATAAAGGATGAATGAAGGTAGGTTTTGGCAACTTTTGGATAAAAGTGACGCTCATTTTTTGATGCCATCCATTTCCAAATAAATATTATCTAACGACCCTGGTGTCTAACTCTGTCCTGTGGGGAGGAGGCATTATAAATAGGAACATTTGTTGATAAAGAAACAGCATCCATGGCTGCTGCTGCTTTCAAACAAACATATTATTAGTTGCAGCAACTTTTTCTTTTTTTTTTTTTTTTTTTACTTGTGTCACATCAAGCAAGGAATATCCCACTTGGATGTAGGGGCTACTATTTGGGACCGTGCTTAGGGAAGATGAACAAGATGTTGGTTTATGTTACATTCAAACTTCTTCATATCAGTACAGTTAGGGAGTCAAGTAGCAGGAAGGGAATTCCAAAGTCTAGCTGTTCAAGGGAAGAAAGTTTAGGGTAGAAGGCTTTTCTGGCATTTAGGGACTTCAACAGTGAAAGAGTGTGCTTTTGTTGCTAAGCAGGTTCGTCGGTGGTGTGTACATTGAGGGGGCACAAGTGCAACGAGTTCATCAGTTCATCTTGTTGTTACATGAGTTTCATTTCTGCAGAGTCCCTTTCCATCTATTACAGGAAACTCACTAGAATTAAATTGTGCTGGATACTGAGCCAATTGTTCTTTGTTTTTTGGGGGGTTTTTTCACCCCAAAGTAAGGCAAATTGGAAATTGGCTACTGTCTAGCAGGGGACTGTGGAGAGTTGAACAAGTCATCACATTACAGTCTGTTCACATTACATTTAAACTTCTGAAGGTTAGTACAGTCAAGGAAGCAAGAAACAGGGTGGGAATTCCAAAGTCTAGTAATCTGAGAGAAGAAGCTATTAGAGTAGAAGATTTTCTGGCATCTAGCGACTTCAATTGTGAAAGAGTGGGATTTTGCTGCATAATTTCTTAACTTCAACATAACCATGGGTAATGCCATGATATCATTTCTCAACTTGGACTTTGATCGATGAAGCAGCGGCTAGCAGCTATGACTACTGTTGTTTTCAGACAAGCATATTATAACTGCTGCAGAGAGACAACAAAGCCTGGGAGGGTGGTCTTCCTAGAACTGCATTATACCGCAATTAGCAGGGAAAAAGCAATTTCAAAAATGGCCTATATACAGGATGATCAGTAATCGTGGATAAATGTCAAGGAAAAATATTACACCAGATTTGGCTAACCGATGATCAGTGGCTGCCAGGCTACAGAAAGCGAGGAAGAGAACAGTAAGATTCAGTAGTTGCATACGAAGTTGGGGAAGGTTTGTACAAGGAGGGGTCGATTTTTTTGCAGATATTTTAGCAAGTCATTGGCATCGTTGGATTGACTCCGGTTAATTTCAACATGTTTGACTTCCGATCGCGTCATGAAGACATCGGCTAAGACGTCAGATTTTCTTTCACTTTCTTTTCCGCCTTCGCGTTACAGGTTCGAGCCTGCCTGCTTACTACCACTATTTTTTTTCTAATACTTCTCTTCATCCGGGCTGCCTACTGTTGTTTTGATTCCCTCCCCATGCTACTACACTTTTTTAACACCTTTATCCAAAAGAAAAAAGTGGTAGTAGGCTTGCGTGCCTACTACTTTTCTTTCTTTTTTTTTTTTTTTTTTTTTTTCTCAACACACACCTCCAAACACCCGGGTAACACCGGGCACCCAAGCTAGTTATAATTAAATATATATATATATATATATATATATATATATATATATATATATATATATATATATATATATGAGTTGTAAGTCATTTTAGTTTTAAAAGCGAAATGTTGTTCCAAACAAAATGGCAATATCAATCCAGAAAAGCTTTGAATTATAAAAGTTTGCAGACGAAGAGCAGAGTTTTTGGTAGGTAGCCAATCCAAAGAAATCTTGAATTGTATAAACTTGAAGATAACAAGCAGAATTCCTTCCAGTGTAAAAACAAAAAGGTTATGTGCAGGAATTCTAGAGGATTCAGTATATTTTATAGAGTGATTCAGGTTTCTGATTGGTTGGTAGCAGAACGTGGTTCCATCTGATTGGTCATTTTTTTTTCTCATTCGTACTTATAAATATAACCTCCCAATTTTTTGTAACCATACCTTCATAATTATACAAAAATTATTGCAACATATATATTTTTATTTCTTGTCTAGCAAGAGGTACTCAGCCTTGCCAGGTTGTAAATTTTATTAAAATTAAAACAACGTTTGTATATGAACTCTCATTGTTGACGTTATTCTCGCCTTGCCTATGCACAGTTCAAACATTTCAAAATACAACTGCGGCTCTTTACAAACAGACTTCTTTCTCTAAATTTACAACATGGCAAGGAAGAAGAAAAGGAAAAAGAAAAGAAACAAAACACCACACTGAAGATGGAGTCTACCTCTGAAATATATCTGTGATAAATTTCAAACAAGTAAAATATTTGTTTATTTTCCTAATATTACGTTGTATTTGGCTTTCAAGCGCACTTGATGCATATTTTATTTTATACAGTTAAATATATTTTAATTCATGCAGATTTCATATTATTACAGAGCCAATTCTCTGTTAAATATTATATTGTACCTAATATATACTTGTGATTTCAAGTTTTAAAAAAATGACCTCTGCGGTTTCTACCAAATTACTAAAGATAATTTCTGGTCTAAGTATTTGAAATTTTACATAAAGGGTATACAGAGATAGGGCAAGCTTTTTAATCGGTTTGGGTTGAAAATTTGAGCTACCAATATATAAATGTATGTATGTATGTATGCATGTCTGCCTAAAACTTTCGACAGTGGCAACGGATTTTCACAAGATCAGTACCGTTTGGAAGCTCGACCCTTCAGACGACAAATACTGAAAAATTGGCTAAAAACATTAATTTTTTCGCCCTCAACTGGGCACTTTTCTACAGGGAGGGGTTGCTTTTTTCACCAATATTTCGAAAGTCATCCCCTCTTTTGGATTGTCTAGCCTTAATTTAAATCTACGTCACTTCCAGTTTGGCGGTGGTTGTAACAGCAAAGACGTCACTTTTTTTTACGTTCTTTTCCTCCTTTGTGGTACGAGTTTCAGCCTGAAAAAAAAACAAAAAACAGTGGTAGTAGGAATACTACCACTGTTTTTTTTTTTCTTGCTCAACATACACCTCCAAACACCCAGGCAACGCCGGGAACCCATGCTAGTTAAAACCAAATTAAAGCTATTATCGAAATCAAAACATTTAATGCTCCAGATGCATTTCCTATCGATGTAGCTATCGAGAGATAGGTAAGAAAGATTTGATATAAAATGACTTGAAGAAAAAAGTAAAAATTATGTTGACAAGTCGAAATGAACAGTTTACATTTCAACTTGCCAATATATACTTGTATTCGTTATTCTTCCATCCAAACAAAGATTTTACTCGTGTATGATATCTATTTCCTGTTAATTTCAGTATTATGTGATCAGTAGTTTAAAAGTTTAGCGGTTAAATATTTACACGTAGACAGACACATACATTTACTGTTTTATTTGTATAGATAATAATGATGAAGTGTGACAAGCAAGCTAAATCCTTAGATAGAAATTATATTTACAAAATATAGAAATTATTACATAGATATATTTCACAAAATTATATTGAATTTTCTTTTTATTTCTTTTTTAGATGTGGTCCGAAACTTCTGAATATGAGTTGAAATTGGCCAACATCCTATGTCTCGAAGTCAACGATTTTAGCAAAGAGAAAATCATTCCAAAATTAATGAAATGTGATAGAGGGAAAGGGACACAAGAATGGCACTGGACGTCTCAGGTGACCCTTTTTTGCTTCGATTTATTTCCCTTTGTTTGGTTTTAAAAGAAATGCAAGAGGAATTTTTTTTATTAGTGATTAACCGTTCATCAAGACCCAAAGCTACTCGAGGACAAGGATTAATGGTTTTTGGGATGGTGAGACAAACACTTTGAGGATTGCAGAAGATGAATTTTTCTTTGTTTTCTTGAAAAGATGCTAGAAGATTTTTTTTTTTTTTCTAATAGTGATTCACTGTTCATCAAGGCCCCAAAACCAATTGATGATGAGGATTAATGATTTGTGGATAATGAGACAAGTATCTTGGAAGATTGCAGACGATGGTTGGAATTTAATTAATAGGACTGTTCAACAAAAACTTGTTAATATTTGACTTGAAAAGACCATGCTGTAGTTGGTTTGGAAGCATCCCTATGTAATGTGTTCCAGGTGAACAGTTGTTGGAAAGAAATTCTACTTATTTCTTATTTTTTTTTTATTTTTTACTGGAAATGGCCATCCTACCAAGTGCCATACATTCACCTACTATTTCACAGACTCCAACCAAGAGATCTTTTTAGGATTCTAATTGTTCCTCTTTTTGTTTTTTAACTGGGAGGGGTCACTGCTTATCAAGGTCTAAAAGCCACTCTAGGATAAGGGTTAATGAGTTTTAGGTAGACGGTGAGATCACACCATGATGATCAGTAATGGTGGAACTCTGGCAGGGTTTAATTATATAAGAGGATGGCTCAACAAGAACTTATTTACATTAGACTTGAAAACGACCATGTTGTAGTCAGTTGGGAAGCAGCTCCGTGGTATTGCATTTCATTTTAGAAAACTGAATATTAAAAATGTCAGCTAAAGAATGAACAATGCAAATTAAAAATATATTGTTAAAAATAGGTTAGAGTCATATGTTGAGAGTTCTTGTGTTGTCAAAAGCGTGTGCATAGCCACGTGAATTGGTCACGTTTGGAAAACACATTTCTGACGTTATAACGAAGGGGGATTCTCAATATAGGAGCTAAGAATTATTTAGTTAGAGAGTCAAAGAGAGAGAGAGTTGAGAGTCAGTCAGTTGGCAGTCAGTGGTCAGCTGACCCTTTGGAAGCGAAGGGGTAGAAGATACATGTAGATACATGTGAATTCCTGACGTCATTCGACCGATCGATCCGACAAATAAAGAGGTCATCATCATGTTTTGTACGTGTTGTCTCGTGTCGTCTTTCAACCCTCAAAAGGTAATTTGTTAATCATCTTGTAATAAACATTGTGTAACCCTTACAAGATTATGTATCTCCCCTCCTCTGTGTTAAGAACTTGTATACATATCCAGTCAGTATATATAGGAAGTCCCAAGCATCTCAGAACTGTAATCTCTCCCTCATCATTATTATATATGTCCCCGTATCTTCTTAATATGAAACCCCCACTACGTAATATATATATATATATATATATATATATATATATATATATATATATATATATATATTTTTTTTTTTTTCATAAGTTTTTATTTTGGTTTCGATTCAAGCTAATGCACCCAATTCATATGGATATATTTTTTTATTTTTGAAATCACAACTTTATAATATATAAAAATCGATAGAACATTGATAATATATATGAAATCTGCAAGAATTAAAATATCATATTTAAGCATACTTTACGACCGAGCTTTGTCGGGTGTTCATGCTAGCTTAGATAAATACTTTTGCAGTTTTACCAAAAAAGCTACAATAATATCAGAGCGTCTCCATTTACACCGAACATCTACAGAATGCCAACATCAATATATTACATATGAATGAGTCCCCTGTGGAATTTCCACAGGTCACACTAGTAAAACATAATTGTTATATCACGTGTTTTCTGATGTTGTCAATTTTTTAATTTTTAATTTTAACAAGAAGTTTTTATTTTCCATATATTATTATCTAGCATTTAATATTTAACAAAAAAAAAAAATGACAGAAAAGAAAAAAGCGATAGAGGAGGATAAAAAGAAAGAATAAAAAAGAAAAATTCTAATTAAAAAAAAATTTGTTTTCTTTCACAGTTGTTTTCATGCTTTTGTTTTTTTTTGTTTTTTTTTTTTCAAGAAAAGTTTTCAAATAATTACAGTAATTCTTTTCTTATTTTACAATTTTTGTTGTCAGTATTTTGACTTTATCGTCTCTGGGGCAGTCTTTGTGTCGGCGTTGTTTTTGGTTGCTTATGCAATCATGCTGGAAGATGCCGACGCAAAGTTGAGTCGGGTTATGGACAAGTACCAATATCTTTTTGACCTAAGGAAGCGTATCACTGTAATGATATATGGAAGTGAAATCTGGACAGTGTTTGTTGAGGACATGTGTTGCATGAATATGAATGATGATAATAATAGAATAGATGTGTTCAAGGCAAGCTTAGTTCTTATGACCTCAGATGCAGATAAAATTTGGACAGTATAGAGAGATGTGTACAATGCTATGACTACATTGAAAGAATGGAGGAGAGTTCTTAAGTTAATAGAGGTAGAACAGTTGAGGTAACAGGGTCAGTTCACAGGGAAAGGTCAAGAAAAACATGGGAGGAAGTTATTTTAATGGGCTTGAGACAAAAGAGGGATAAATAAAGACCTGGTCAGAGATAGGTTAGTTTGGAACTCAATTTTCAAAAGTCATCAAATGTGAAATCGAATTATGACGACGAAAATGTGAATGAAATGTGAATATTAATAACTTCTGTTTTTCTTTTTTTTTTTTCTCCAGGATGCACCGACGTTGTTGTACAACACGGCAAGCGGGAAATGTTTGAATGTCAATTCAGATGGGCCAATACCATATTTAGAACTTGAAATTTGTGATAGATCAAACCCGCAAATGAAATTTTATTTCAAAACCATAAAAAGATTTATTTGAACAGAAGACAAAACAAAAAAGTTGTTTTTATTTTTTTTTTTTTTTTACATCATTCATACGACATCTTGGTACTACTTTAACTATCTACAAGGCAAAACTATCCACACTATATGCCTCTCTACTTTGGCTTGATATCTACAAGGAATAGATTACTGAGCCTCCGGTGACTTCTTGTTGAATAATTGGCTGAAGTGTCGTACAGTCTCTTCTTTGAACGTTAGGGTTAGGCTCGTTAACTCCACATTCTTTTGAAATTATGTGAACTATTTTGCTCGTTCTTGCATCGTGTTGATTACAATACAAGATATGCATAGATTGCAATACACGTGTAGATATCGTACCAAAGTAGATTCAACATAGATTCACGGCTCAAATAAAATCTCCTTGGTATGGCTACGTTGTATTGGCTCATACGAAGATTAGTTCACTTTCTCCATGTGATGTTACCTCAAGTAACAGCACAAACCTGGATACTCCACCAGACTAGATGAATTCTTGTTCTTGAATCCAATAAGATCAAGAGACCACAAGAAAGTTTTATTATAACATATTTAAATGGCCGATTGTGGAGAGGAAAATTATGTTCCCAACTTTTTACTAACTCGGTGTTTGAGAGATTAACAAGAACTTTAATGAAATGTTCAAATATCTATGTTTTAATATAGAAATCAAATGTTAGACCAAGGAAAGTGGGCTCTTTGATTTCTGAGAACATTGAGTGAATTAAAATGAAACCAAAAAAAAAGTCAATATCATACCGAAATAGATTCATGTTCTGCAGATAACAAACCAAAACAACATCGACATTTCTACAATTTGTAATTATTTTCATATTCAAATACTACGTATAAGTTAAGCAAATATATTTTAGAAATTTTTTAGATAAGGGTTGATTCTTTTTTTTTTTAATTATTTGGACTGCGGTTCTCATTTTAAATATTATTCTCATGTTTTCACTGATGTAACCATCAATTTTCTTCAGATGTATCTTATTGAACTCAAGAATTTTTGTGTCAAACTCAAGGCATCTGCACGGAATTTCAAATGAGGCATTTTATTTAATCAACGGAGATAGAATGCTCTCATTCCATCGGCCATGAGCATGTAGAAGTCTAAAGTTATTCAGAATTAGATTCTTATTCTTGCCCATACTATGGTTGTCACTTAGAACTGATTATTGCTTAGCACGTTTATCTGTTGTGCTTTTTTTTTTTTTTTTTTTTTTTTACATAGGCATCACCACATTATCAAGGCCAAGAGGCCACTCAAGGATAAGGGTTAAAGAGTGTACAGTAGAAATTGGACAATATAGTAATCATTAGTAATGAAAATTTGGTAAATTTGATAACTTATATGGAACGGCTCATCAAGAACTTATTTACGTTAGACTTGAAGACAGCCATATTGTAGTCAGCCGGAAAGCAGGAAAACGGAAGACAATTCCACAGGCGTGCAGTTCTAAGAAAGAAGCTTTGTTCATGGAATCTACGTTTAGGTTTAGGCACAGATAAAGAGTGGGGGGAATTATTGATAGTGTTTACAGCTAGACGAGTGTTTCTTGTGAAAGTTTGGTGAGGGGTGACTATAGACTGAAGCTCAGTTGAACACTTTCCATGAAAATAACGATACATCAGAGACAAACTCGCAACATCTCTTCTGTGAGATAGAGGTTGCAAGGAAGAGAAAAGGACATCTCCTACGAGGCTACGAAGTCTATTTTGAACTCTATCAAGGCAGGCCAAGTCCTTTCTAGCAGCTCCTGCCCAGATGTGGCAACAGTATTCCATCCTTGGACGTACCTGGCTCTTATATAGATAGAGAATAGCATCAGCAGTGAGATATCTACCGGATCGATAGAAAGATCCCACCATTTTTCCAGCGGCCTTGGCAACAGATTTGATGTACGTGTTCCATTTAAGATCAGGAGTAATGGTCAAGCCAAGAAGCTTGTTAAAACTTGAGGCCTCCTGAAGACGAGAGCCATTCATTTCAATTGATGCCAGATGTGGATCAGAATGTTGATGATGTAAAGAGAGAAGCTTGGTTTTAGATGCATTAAAAGTAACCAGCCACTCCTTACCCCATTGTACTACATGCTCAAGATCAGAGGAGAGAGAATTGGAGAGAACTTGGTCGTTTACTGTCTTAGATGTGCTACCATAAATGGTAGTGTCATCAGCATAGATGTCTACAAATGATGTAAGGATGTGATTTGGAAGATCATTAATATAGATCAGGAAAAGAGTTGGGCCCAGGATGGATCCCTGAGGGACACCGGCATTAATACTGTGAGCTTCTGATTTTTGCCCCTCAACTACTACTCTTATGAACCTATCAGAAAGAAATGATTTAATAATTGAGAAGACATTTCCAGCAATACCATAGCTAGAGATCTTATGAAGTAAACCTTTATGCCATACCCTATCAAAGGCCTTAGATATGTCAAGAGCAATTGCCCTAGAAAGGTTGCCTCCGTCGAGAGATTTGCTAATCCTATGAGATATAACTGTAAGCACATCAGCTGTAGATCTAGCAGAACGGAAACCATATTGAGTGTCACTAAGAAGGTTATTTTTGTTGAGATGGTTGATTACTTCTGTATTTAACACAGATTCCAGCAACTTACTCATGACGCACAGGAGACTTATTGGCCTGTACTGAGAGGGGGATGAGCGATCACCTGAATTCTTAAATACAGGGCATACTGATGAGATTTTCCAGGGAGATGGGAAACTATTCTCCTTAAGACAACGTTTAAACAGTTTTGTAAGTATGGGCGCTAGTTCAGGTTGAAGTTTTTTGAGTACTATAATTGGAATACCGTCAGGGCCAGTTGCTTTACTGGAACCAAGGTTTTTGATTAGCTTGGCAACATCACGTACAGATATACGTATATCACATAGCGTGTTTTCTGATACAGGAGGAAATATTGGGGGTTGGCAGCCTTGATCGCAAAAGGTAGAATTAGCTGCAAAGTTCTTGACAAAGAGTTTGGCTTTGTCTGATGCTGACGAGATTACCTCAGGTCGATTGATAATAGATTGTGCTATTAAATGTTTGAAATTCCGAGTTTGACACGGTGCACCTGAAGAAGGTTGGAGGTTATATCAGTGAATTATTTATGTCTTGGAAATTTTGAGATGAGGATTCTTTGAATTCTTCAGATTATTCGGACTACAATTCTCATCTTAGATGTTTCTCTGATAACGCTTTTTGTTGATATAACCTCTGACCTTAGGGTATGTGTATGGAATTTCAAATGGAGCCCTTCATGAGTGAAAGCATGCTACCTCCACGGATTAATCCACGGAGGTAACATGCTCTCATTCCGTCAGCTATGATCGAGTAACATTCGTAATTATATTCTTGGCATCACTCGCACTGAGGATTGAATTTTCAACCTATTCAGATACTTTGTACAAGTGAAACAAATATGTTTTGGAATTTTTGAGATGAGGGTTGATTTGGGGGGGGGGATTATTTGGACTATGGTTCTCATTTTCAATATTATTCTCACGTTTTCACTGATGTAATCATCAACTTTCTTCAGATGCATCTTATTGACCTCAAGAATTTTTGTGTCAAACTCAATTTATCTGCACGGAATTTCAAATGAGGTTCTTCATTTAATCCATGGAGATAGCATGCTCTCATTTCGTAAGCCATGACCGAGTAGTAGTCTTAAGCTAATTCGTAATTATATTCTTGACATTACTCGCACTGAGGATTAAACTTTCAATCCTCAGTAGAATTGGTAATTATTTAGTACTTTTCTCTGTTGTGCTAGCACTGTGGACATATTTTGAACCACATGTAATTCGGCGTTCGCTCGGCTTTGGCTGCAACATGACGTCAACAGCTGGATTTAGCTGCTGAAATAACATGTTGATCAGCCAATCGTTTAATTACAACAATTTTATAATAAAAACAACAACAACAACAAAAAATACTTCTTTAATCTTTTTTTAAAAACATTTCCTTAATATTATTTGACCTCCCCCCCAAAATAATTTTTGCTTCTTCTAACCTTTTCTTGGCAGTTATTTAAAAAAAAAAAAAAAAAAAAAAAAAAAAAAACGAATAAAACACCAAATTACGGTAGGTCTTTTTTTTGTTTTTGATTTCTACATTTTACATATATTCATTTTACTATTTTCTTTTACGTAACGTTATGATTTTATCGGCAACACGCGGCATAATCCGGCTGTTGATGTCATGTTCTGGCCAAAGCCGAGCAAACGCTGAGATACGTCTGTTGTGCTAGCACGTCCACAATGCTAGCACAACAGATAAAAAATTTTAATAATTATCAATTCTTCTGAAGTTTGAAAGTTGAATCCTCAGTGCGAGTGATATCAAGAATATAATTACGGATTAACATAAGACTACTACTCGGTCATGGCTGACGGAACGAGAGCATGCTACCCGTGTGGATTAATCCACGGACTAAAACGGTTTTGTTCAAAATTCAGTACAGACTTCTGAATTCGACATGATGCACCTGAAAAAGGCTGGAGGTTATATTAGTCGAAAAGTTATGAGCATAAAATCCCAACTGAGAGCAGTAATCATAACAATCATTAACATAAGTAATCACAAGTAATCTGAATGATCCAAATAATAAAGACATACAATTTGGGCGATTTACTACAATGTCTGTTGAGTGTGTATTTTTTTAAATTTTGTTCAAATTCAATAGGCTTTTTAATTTATTCGCTCAGCAATTTTCTCTTTGCTTATTAATTTCACTGTGGGACTATCCTCCGTCCACATACACAAGTCCTCATCCTTCAACCCAAAGCAATGCAAACAAAATATGGTAGAATTATGTTTACAATCATCTGTCCATACACTTTATCTTTATAATTGTGCAGCTGTTAATAAAGACTTTCTAAGGTTACCTTTTCAGATTAAAACTGATACTTATAAACATTCACAATTTCTTTCCCTTCATGGCAGTCTTATAATATACATAACAAACCGTCCCCTACAATTCTTCATTTTAAACTAATACTTAATAAACATTGCATACTATTTTTCGATTTCATTTGTTACAGATGAGGGTTTTTTGGGGGTTTATTTTTACTCACGTTCTCCCCCAAACAAGATATATTGCTACTTGGACGTAAGGGGCTACTAATAAGGATGATGCTTAAGAAAGATTAAGAAGATGTTGGTTTATGTTACATTTGAACTTCTGTATATCAGTACAGTTAGGGATGCAGGTAACAGGAAGGGAATTCCAAAGCCTAGCTGTTAAAGTGAATAAGTTATTCGGTTTTTGATGTACTTACTGCAGCATCTGATGAAAAAAAACTTGTAGAGCAATGCATTTTAAAATGAAATTGCAACAGCTAATAGTACAAAAACTATATATATATATATATATATTTTATTATAACAACTTAACAAGTTTACCTATTTGTACTTGAAACAGCATTCACCTGGAGTAGGTTGAGTCGGCTCCATTCATCCTGGTCGCTATGTCTCTCATGAAGGCTGACCAAGCCTAATGATTTGAAGTCAGCGAGTAGATCATCTCTTGCCACAAGTTTTCGAATTTTGTGTATTCAGAACCCAGATTGGGATTCCAAATTAACTTTAACTGTCATCAACCAGTTTTTTTCTTTTTTCCAGAGGAACTGAGGCTATTGTTTTATAGATGACCTCTCCTGGTTGACGACAAAGGGTACGACACAGCCAGTGTACACGTTTCGTGAGGATGACTTCTTTGATGGAGTTAATTTTGCAGAAGAAACATGCTGTCTGATAAAAAGTGTTGCCATCGGACACAAAGGATGCGATGCAGGCAGTTGTGATAGAAAATTTCCAATTGCTTAACGTTTTCACTCTCATTGGCAAGCACCTGTTGCCATAACAATGGAAGGAACCATATTGCAAATAACAGCTTTTACCAATTAGTTACCATAGGAACTGGATCTAGTGCATCATTCATGACACGATATAGTAGCTTGGCACATGGGTCAGTTCCCATAAAAATGTACATTGATGCCCGTTCTTCATTATGAAATTGCTAAATATGGTAACTAGAGTAACTCTGCTTTAAGACAGAACGTACATGATGATGTAGAAGGATTATTTTTAAAAAAATGATTAAGTTGCTTGATTTTCTTCTCACTTAATCTGAGTAATTGTGAATGCCTTATGTGGAGCATACTATCTCTTGCATTAACTCCATAGCATGCTTGGATATCCCAGGCACCAGACTGTGTCATAAATTAAGTAAGAACTAGCCTGAGTGTCTAGGAATGGATTGAATCACATGGAGGGCAAGTGTGAGATTTTCCTGGTGTTGTCCACACTAGAGTATGTGGCACTTGAAACATCTAAAAAACTAAAACTTGATAACGATGGTGGTCATTATTATCAAAGTTGTTGAAGTAATATGTTCGTATTCCCCCGAGCATAAAAGTCATTGAATGAAAATAGCTATTCAGGCATGTTTTTAAAATTAAAAATGTATTTGGTCAGCTCTTATGATGCATTGGCATATATAAAAAACACGAAAAACACCCGTCTCGCTGAATCCACTGTAAAAAATTTCCCCCACTCTATATCTGTGCCTAAATCAAAACGCGGATTCCATGAGCAAAGCTTCTTTCTTAGAACTGCACGCCTGTGAACTCTGTTCCGTCTGCCTACTTCCCACCGGACTACAACTTGGATGTCTTCAAGTCCAATGCTAACAAATTGCTAATGAACCGCCCCCTTATGTAAACACTTCATCAAATTTCCACACTAATGTAATGTACTTGCAATAACCCTTATCCCTGAGTGGCTTCCGGGCCTTGATAAGTGGTGATCACTGTGTAAAAAAAAAAATAAAAAAATAAGATGATTCAATTAAAATTGAAAGTTAATTTGCTTACAGCAGTGTTGGTAAATATAGGAGTATATGAACAAAAATGGGATAAACAATATCAGATTAAAAAAAAAAAATTTGATAAGACGTTTTGAAGCTTACTTTCTATTAACGACACGGAGATAGGAGGAAGATGTTAATACCTGCATTTCTTGGTGAGTTGATGTCCAATGCAACATTACCTTTGCCAAGGAGGTTAGGTTCCTATTTACAAGGCCTCCCCACGGGACAGAGTTAGACACCAGGGTCGTTTTTAATGTGAAGAAAAGGAACAAAAATAAAAATTGTCTCAGTCGTGAAGGATTTCTCCTCCACTGACAGAGATCAAGAAATTGAAGTGTAGATCTGAAGAACAGATACTACACTTTGATCTTGTTTATATATTTTATTGCTTTTAAAAATTTTGAAAATACAATTAAGTAAAAAACAAAAGATCTTTAAACAACAAAATTAGGCACAAGGCCCTACAAGAAATTGGGGAGGGGAAGGGTTCAGGGTCTTTGTGACTAAAGTGATTAAAAGTAATAAATGTAGACTTTGGAATCTTACTCTTGACTGGCAACATTTACCAAAATACCTCATTCACTCTATGGATCTTAATCTAACTAATAAATCCCCAGCATTTAAGAATCAAAAACATATTTACAATTTATAAACAGTTGTCTGTGTGTTTGTGTATGCATTTTTTTTTTTTTTTTTTTTTTGTGTGTCTTGACCCGAAGGCCAAGAAGGTTATGTTTTTGATTGAGTTTGTTGGTTTGTCACTATGTTTATTTATAGTCTAGTGTCCATATCACTTGACCAATCATCATCAAACTTGATCAAAATATCTTATGGTTTGATTTAGAATTGAGTTAATTTTAGGATGTTGCAATCAAGATAAAAGTGAAAATCACACTTTCAGCAAATTCCAAATAATCCATTTTTGTTCAAAAGTTTTGTAAAAGCAATAATATGCAAACGTTGGGTGGCAAATATTTATCTTTTTTACCCACACAAGTAAGACTTAAAGACAATCTAGGCTTTCTGCTCGGTCTCTGTAGTAAATGTACATAGGATTAAAACATGGCCGAATGTAAAGATTAATGTTCCGAAATAAATGCTGGGCCGAGCCGCATTTTTTTTTTTTTTTTTCCTGCGAATTCTGTAACATACGAGAAACATTTTACCTACATTGCTTATGTAATAAACATATTCAAACCAAAAAGTTAAATTCTTTTTATTTTCTTTGTTTTTTTTTTCTTTCATTTTTTTTTTTAAATTTGTTTGGAGGATCATTATCCATTTCTTGAATATGTAAGTAAATATATTTTATCATTTTGTTCAAGTAGCGGATGCCAAACATTCACACACTTTCTCATAGATTCCAACTGAGAGATCTTTTTAAGAGTTTTACCATCACTTGTTTGAATCTTTTTTTTTTTCACTTGGTTCACTGGGTATATTTGTCAGGTACTTTTTGAAATTTGAGTCCAGTTGCTCCTATAATTACTGGAATGATGAAGATCTTCCTAAGGTTCCAGTTTCTTTTCATGTTGTACATAAGACATTGGTATTTTCTCTCATCTCCGTTTAACCCGGCATCAATTGGGACACTAACTTCTACTAAGGTTGTTTCTTTCTCTTTCCTGTCTCATGTCACTATGTCAGGTTTAATAGTTTCGTTACTAGGTGCGTAGCTGTAGGAACTGCTTAATAATAGTGGATGGTGTACGACTTATTCCCAACTGTTTTATCTGGTATAGCTTTACAGGACTTGCTGCTATGCTGGATATTCAACATCTTACAGGTTCGATTGTGTTGCATTATATTGTAGGGCAGGTCGATTTGTAACTTTTTTGTCAGAAAATCAACATGGCACTCGTGATGATAGTTGGGATTTGATGTGATAAGAACAAATACCAAAAATTAGATTCCCATCTTGAACAGAAAATTGAGCATTTAATTTTAAAAATCGTATAGAAAAATGCTGAAAAATCCTTCATTTTCACAGCATTTTTCACAACACTGACTTTGAAATTTCACTATTTTTATAAAATATTCAATTAAAATTGATATATTTATATGATATACATTGAAACAAAAATAAATACATGAATTATAATTTTAATTATGAATCACACCTAGCAAAATATCTCAACTTTTACTGCATTGATTAAACAAAAATTGTAAAAAAAAATAATAAAAAAATGCTAATTAGCAACTAAGTTTTAAATTTCACAATTCAAAAAAGATATGTGGAGATGTATTAAACAATATAACAACTTGATACAAGTTACAGAACCATGTATTTTAATTTGTTATTAAATGCAATATAAACTGTTATAATAGAACTAAATTGTTCTGTATACTTTCGAGGAAAATGAAGGTCTAATTTGCTGGCACGATGTCTTTGTAATAATGTGTCCATGACTTGCTTCCTGCCCATATACAACTTTTTGAGAAAAATCAATCAAATTGGACAAGTGTGTGGCTGCAAAATTGATAGCAGTAATCTTTTCATTTTTTTTTTTTTTTGTGTTGTTCACTATTTCTGGAAAAAACAACACAAAAACTAAATTATTTGAAAACACTTATTTTTTTTTAATATTTTTGCGATGTAATTTGAATAAAACTAATTTTTGGGTAAATTAAGAAAACTAATAAAATTTAATGGATAAATATTTATTTACCTAATGGACAATTCATCTGATTTTATCATCGATATATTTTCCAGAAGTAGTGCAAAAGCACTATATTTTGAACTGTTTAAAACAGTAATTTGGATTTCAGTTAACTGTTTTGTTCTCTGAATCATATTAAAATATACTGTTGTTGGTTAAAAAAAATATTGTTGGTTTTGATCTAAAAAATAATATTGTTGGTTTTGATCTCAAACCAACAATATTTTTTTGTAGATCAATTTTTCTAAGTTAACTTCTCCACAAGAAATGCCAACAGCATACTCAAAAAGTAGCTTCTGGTCTTCACACTTAAATTATTTGTTTCTTCTGCTGTCAGATAATGATGATCGGGAGGGACACTAATTTTTTAGAATCCTACTTGAGGCAAATCTTGATAATTATTGATACAAAGTTTCCCCAAAGGACCAGTAAATGTTGTTAGGCTTTTTGTTGTTTCATCAATTAATTTAAAAATTGCTGTAAATGGTAGTTCTAGTAGAACCTGAAAATTGGAAAATTTGCATGTTTAATAATAGAGCCAGATTACATAATAAATACCAATATATTATTTTATTTTCCACAAAAAAAGGAACATAATTGCAGGTGAATCTATAGAATTAATTTTACCTACTTGTTAGAAGGACAAGTGCAGATTATGTGCCTTGTTTGACAATTTTCTGTCTTGCACTTTACTGCAAAGTCATCAGATTTCAAGACAGAAAGTTTACAGCTACAAGAAGATATATCAAACAGTCTGTGTATCTGTTCATTTATTCTTTTCACTTTGATTGCTGCAAGAGATTTTCTGTCAATCTGTTTAGCCCTCTTATAGCAAAATATATTGATCTTCTGTCCTATATAATGTTACCTTAACAAGGGCAATTGTGGATTGACTGCTTGCCGAATACTAATTATTTCCTTGGCAATTAACTTAGAAATCTCACTATTTTTTAAGTGGGGATAACTGTTTTCGAGGAAATAACTAAACTGGGTGACTTATCGTGAAGTTGGGGGTGCTGTTTCATCCAAATGACAAGTTAGACCAGCAATATCAATAACGAGCGTGTTTTGCGACGGTGAAATCTAAAATGTTTCCAAACAAAAAAAAGTTCCTGAAATGAAAAAGCGAACTTTGGTCGTTATTATTTAAAAAAACATAATTTTGCCTTTACACTTAATATTTATTTTATTAATTCATTATCCTCACTCATTTTATTTAAAAATGTAGTTTAAAAATTATTCTAAATAATGATTCTATTTTCTTAACAGCACGGATTGTTTTGATGACGGGACGTTCTTGACAATTCACCGAAAAACTTTTAATCACTTCAATTTTCAACTTTTAAAGTCATTTCCTCAAGCAAAGATAACGATTAAAAATATTTTGTGTAGGTCTTTTCTATGTCAAACCCCAACTATCATCACCATTGCCTCACCGGGGTTCCAAAATCGACCTGCCCTATTGTATAGTCGCAATCTCCCCAGCCAATGTGAAGAGTTAATAAGGTTTACTGTCTGACTGAGATAATCTGGGGTAAATTTAGTGAGCATCCCTAAATTATCTCGGTTAGATACTAAATTTGATATGCTCTTCTCACTTGATAAACGTCATTCAAATTGAAATAAACTCATAAGATCGAGCTGAGTTTATGTTTTTCTTTTAATTTTCTTGTGTGTGTGAGAGAGAGAGATTGGGAGAACCAAGAGTAATGCAGAAAGCCGGTAATGTGAATAGAAAACAAAAACAAATAGATTAAATCATTGTCTGAAGTAGTTTTACCATCTAAGGACTTAACACTACTTCAGACACATCAGTAGCCCAGCTACATGATTGTGAAATATTTTTGATAAAAAATAAATACTTGTTTACTGTCGTCTCACATACAACTTCATCTGCTTTTGTTTTCCATTTGCATTGCTCTTAGCTCTTCCAATCTCTTATATATTTGTTTACCAGCAATGCTTCAAGCAAACTACCTATTCCTCTCATATATATATATATATATAAAAAAATGACTAAAAGTCTATATTCAAAATTTCCAGATGTTGACCAGCTTACTGTTTATTCCTTTAACTACTTAAAGGAATAAACGATCAACATGTTGAAATTTGGAATATAGACTTTTGTCATTTATCTGTAGTCACATTGAGCTTCACAAATTAAAGGATTGGTATAAATAAAAAGTGAAATATAATTGGATAAACATTTCCCATAAACATTGTGTATGTATGTGTGTGTGTGTGAAGTCTACAGACTCGAAATTTGATACACGGGGTACTGAGATTTGGGAAAAGCTATGTGATCGGTTTTCATCCAGAAATTTGCCTGTTAAGGGGTCAAAGTTCAATGATGTGACCTTTGAGAACTCTACCAAACTCCGACAATTTTGGGTCTAAACAAATGAAATTTTAGATATAGGTTCCTTGGACATGGATCTAACTTAACTTGATTTGAGCCCAAAACAATAAATGTGAATGGGTCATAATAGGGGTAAAAGTTAAAAAAAAATTGACTCATTTTTTTTTTTTTGGCTCAACATACACCTCCAAACACCCAGGCAACGCCGGGCTGAAATGCTAGTATATATATATATATATATATATATATATATATATATATATGTATGTATGATTTATAAAGATGCAAGTAAATAAACCAGTGTAAGATAATATGGAAGTGAAAAACAGATTAAAACTAGGCCACTTCCCAATACACAAAAAAATATAAATCCATCCCCGCCAAAATCAAACAAAGAGGTGAATTAGAGGCTAAGTGAAGAGAGAGATTTGCTTATGTTCATTTATCAAATATTTATATGCAAGTTTTCACACCCCAGTAATAAGAGTACCAGAGGTCAGTTCCCTACATTCAACAATGCTGAGGAGACATAAAATGGCTGAAACACATTAAAAAAATAAGCCCAAATTTGACGGGAAAAAAATAAATGTTCAAAATATCAAATTAAGTAGAAAAATATTCAAAACTCGAAAGTATTCTACATAAAAAAATGTTTGCTTTATTCACAGTGGGAAGGAGAGAGAAATGTGAAAAAGACAGTGAAAGGAGAGAGAGAGAGAGAGAGAGAAGCTTCTTAATGATCTGTATGAAAAAAACTTTACAAATAAAATGAGTGTTTTATTGCTTAAAAACAAAAAAATGTCCAAACTTAAGTATTTTTGGAAGGTGAAGCTTGATTTGTTAAATGTAGAAAAAAAAAAAAAAAAAAATTTGATTAAAAAAAAAGAAAAAAAATGGAATGTCGACACTGTTGTGACGCGGCTTAATAAAGATTTTCGGCGTTGGCAGAACGCGGCTTCTTTATCTTCTCAATGTTTTTCATGACAACATCGTGTAGAGATGCCTAAAACAGAAAAGAAAATGTTGATTTTTTTTTTAAAAGAAACAAAATATGAAGAACAGAAACAAAATTCTGAATTTTTGAGATGAGGGTTAATCGTTTACTTGTAATGATTGGATTATTGTTCTCATCTTGAGTTATTTGTGCAACGTTTCGGTTGGATTGGCTTTCGACTGTCTTCATTTGTTTGGGGAAAAAAAAAAAAAAAAAAAAAAAAAAAAAAAAAACTTTTTTTGTATTCGAGTTAGTCTATTTTATGAAAAAAAAATTTGGTTGAAAAAGGGGAAGTAACTCTAATAAAGATCGACAGGGGACTATCTCCCTTCCATCGCCGAAAATTTAAGGGTATATAGCGATGGAAGCAAAATTAGAGTTGTTGTTGTTGAAACTATACTCCTTAAAATTTCGGTGATGGAAGGGAGATAATCTATTGATCTTAATTAGAGTTGCCTCCCTTTTGTCAACTAATTTTTCACAAGTATAAAGAATACAAAAATATCTATGGAGACAGCAACCTTTCTCTATTCTTTTTCCAAACAACAACCAACACGTCTGAGGACGGTCGAAGGTCAATCCAACCGAAACGTTGCACAAATAACTCAAGATCAGAACAGTACGATCAATACAAGCAATATAGACAGGAAACAATATTCTATATTCAAAAAAATATTTTAAACATAAACATAATATAAAAGAGACAAAAGAGGAAACCATGCAGCCAAGATATGGACCAGGGAGGAGGGCAATAAATGCGTCAAAGAGAGCATTCGTAACTAATGAGCTTGTGTCAGACTACTGCATGTGTAAACAAAAAAATTTAATACAAGAGTAATCTTTATAATGGGATACGAACATAAAAGTCACTGCGTACACATATGTACAATAAATAAATTTAAGATTTATACAATAGCACATGAATTTTTTTTTTTTTTCTTAATGGAAAAATCATTCCAGGCAAGGCATAAAAGCCCCTTGATGTAAGGAGCTTAAAAAAAAAAAAAAAAAAAAAAAAAAATTAAATGTCAAAAACTAGCAAGCAGAAATTGTTCGATGGAATAGATTCTTATCCAGAACACAGCAATTCTTACTACTATGTCAGAAACATCGTTCATGGAATGTGAGGACTAAAGGACTAAACAAGGAAAGTGAGGGTTAGAAGCCTGCCGAAAGTAAACCTTACATTAACTTTCTACTCTCCTAAAACATGCTTACTTAGTATAGGAGTTTCTTTTATTAAACTATATGCAAATCTTAAAACTGCACGCCTGTGGAACTCCCTAATCAGTTAAAAAGCAGGAAAACGGAACGAAGTCCAACATGAACAAATTCTTGATGTGCCATCCTCTCAAGTAATCCAATTTACCAAATTTCCACAACTAACGATTACTATTACATGTTCCCTTTGACCACTGTACACTCATTAACCCTTATCCTCGAGTGGCTTCCGGGCCTACTCTTTTGTATAAAAAAAAAAAAAAAAAGTTAATTCCTTTGAATTATACCAAGTAAAAAGTGTGTTAGAGCAAGATTAATATTATACACTACAAGATTTGAAATAAAATCTTGCCTGCTTTGTGGCTTGAGCTAATAACTGGAAACTATTCCAATTTTTTTATTATTAAATATGCATCGTTGCAAACTATTTTAAGCAAATTAGATTCTTAGTGTTGGGATTTTAGTTTAATTTTAAAGCTTTAAATAGTCATAAGTAAAAATTTTGTTGTCTGTATTAACTAGCGTTGAGATGATTCCAATATTTTCCCCCGATTCCGATACAATTACCCATTCCGATTCTTTATAAATCTCTAAATATTTAACAATAGAGTTGTTATCTCCCCCCCCCCCCCCCGGTTACTGTAAAAACACATGTTAAATGTGCAGATAGTTTTTCAAACATAAAAATTGACTTGTGGGGGATGATTTATAGATATTAGTTTTACTGGTGATTTTAAAAATCAATAAATATTTATTTTAACATTACTACCAGAAGTAGATTTTGCTTTAAACAGAATCAAATAAAAAAGACAATTAAAAGAATCATTTTAAGCATTGGAAAATAGGCAAATATTTTTTCAATTCTGATACTGCCAAAAGTTCTGATTTTTTCCGATTAATCGTCATAACACTATACTAATCCTTTGGTAAGTAATGAAGATTTTTGCTAAAAACTATTAAAAACTGACAAATCAGAAAATTTTCTCAAAGACGACAAATAAGAACTTGTTCAGATATTTTGAATAGTTCAACACGAGGCCATTCTCAATCTACACTATCAGACCATCTATGGAGTTCTTGTCCAGTCATCCCTTTAAATAATAAAATTCTACCCAATTTATACCATTAACGATTACCACACTACCATCTTACATTCATTAAGCATTATCCTCAAACAGCCTTCAGGCCTTGATAAATATTGACTCCCAAGAAATAAAAAAAAATCTCTCACACAAATACAATGTTGCTAGTCTCAATCATTTCTATAAATACTATTATGACGTGTTCTTCAGAATTGTCTCATCTATTTCCTGCTTCTTTTGTTCCAGCTCCTTTGACTCGGTCTCGTGATCTCCATTAAGTTGCTGTTCAATCATATGATCTTCTTCGAATATCAGTTTTTTTAAAATTCCTTCTGCATAATATTTTTTCGAAACACACAAAAGCAACATTAACATCAGAGTTATTTTTTTTTCCTAATCCTTTTTAGTCTTTCGAAGTATCATTTCTGAAATTCTTGCCAAAAATCCAACATGGTGAAGTTTACAAAATTATTCAGTAAGTTCTGGCCTCAAATTGTAAAATTTTGGTGTCATCTGGCTACCAGTTCAACGGTTCTGACATTGTGCATTTCTCTTGGTTGTTCGGTAAAGATGAGATAGCATTAAAATAAAAAAAAAAAGGTGCTTATCCAGATTGGCACTTATGGCGGTATTTAAAATTAAAGAAAATACAGAAATGTCTGTACGATGTACAAATCACAGTTCCAAGACAAAAAATTCCACATAATCTGATCAAGTAGTTTTATTTTTATTCAAGAAAATCAAATTTTACTGTTTTGATGAGGATGAACAAAGCGGCAACGAATTGGTGAACAAGGTTAGATAACACTAATGTATGTGGAAACTGCCAAAATAATCACAGATTACCTCCCCTTATGTTCTCTAGAAAAACATGGCATTACTTCAGTCACTTATTGATAAAAAACAAAAAAAAAAAAACAGCAAATTTGTTTTTTATAAAAAAAAAAAAAATCTTGACCAAATTTTGTGATTTTTGGAATATAAAATGTTCATTGTGTGACAAGTAGGTACAAAATAAGTTTTTCTTCATTTTTGTTTATCATTATTATTATTTATTTATTATTATTATTTATTATAAGTGCAATTCTGAATAAGCACAAAAAAAAAAAAAAAATCTGAATGGGGTAGTTTTAGGCTGGAATGATTTGGCTTAGAATTTCCTGAATGTAATACGATTTGCCAAAGCAGAATATGTAAATTGTACTCTACAACAGTGACATACAGTGTGGAGAAAACATAAGACAAAGTCATTTTAATTTTGACCACGAACTGAGAATCATTAGACTACGTCAAGAGGTTGCTAATGCACAAGGCCATCAGGGTTGTAAAAAGCCATGCACAGATGTTTATATGCTTTGAAAGTAAGATTAATCAATGGAAAAGTTTCGTTTGGAATTTACACACGGGAAGTGCTGTGTTGATACTGATCAGTGTAATATTAGGTTGGTGCAAAAATAATGTTTTTTACCGTTCAACTATATATATATATATATATATATAAACCTAATATTTGGTATCAACACAAAAGGGCACTTCCAGTGTGAAAGTTTATAGTCATATATATATATATATATATATATATTTGGAATTAAACTCTATAAATTAAAAAAAAAATTATGACAAATATGATTGATGGGATTGTCTTATAAATATTGATATTAATATTTATATGGACTTTAAATTTTACAGCCTTATACAGGCTGTAATCTGAAAGTATTGCAAAATTTTATTTAATAGCAGTTCCGCCCGGCTTTGCTCGGGCCCTATGTACTGTTCATAAGGTTATGTGCATATGTATATATTAAAAATTGTGAATATAATAGTCTTACTTAACTACCATAGAGAAAAGATAGATAGATAAATAGATTGGATGCAATATATAGTAATGATTTAAAAAGTATTAAAAAAGAAAAAAAAAGAAAAGAAAAAAAAAGAGAAAAAAAGAAAAAAAAAAAGAGAAAAAAAAGAAAAAGAAAAAAAAAAGAAAAAAAGAAAAAAAGGAAAAAAAAGAAAAAAGAAAAAAAGGAAAAAAAAGAAAAAAGAAAAAAAGGAAAAAAAATAAAAAAGAAAAGAAAAAAAAGAAAAGAAAAAAAAGAAAAGAAAAAAAAGAAAAGAAAAAAAAGAAAAGGAAAAAAAAGAAAAAAAAGGAAAAAAAAGAAAAAAAAGAAAAAGAAAAGAAAAAGAAAAAAAAAAGAAAAAAAAAGAAGAAAAAAACAGAAAAAAAAAGAAAAAGAAAAAAAAAAGAAAAAAAAAAGATAAAAAAGAAAAAAAGACTCGTGTGCCGCCACCTTGAATCGAAACCAAAACGTTCAGCTCACGATTTATTTTGCCTCTGCCGTCAATGTCTGGGCTATGAAAACATGTTTACTGCAAGGCTAAAAATTAAAACATGAACTAATAGTTACTATGTCATGCATTCGTAATGCCGGCGTTCGACTTTCACCTGGCAAATTTCATTTTTTTTTTAATTTCCATATTTTGCACCAATTTTTCCGGGCTAAAACCCAAATATAAAGTTTTGCATGGATTCAAATACCTTATATATGAAGTTTCATGTCTGTAGACCAAAAACTCTAGGAGTTTGGTAGGAAAAATTTGTTAAACAAAAATATATACGTATACATAAATATATATGGAAACAATTTTGTGTTAACTATACAGTTTTTATGCAAATATTATACAAGTATAAATCATGTAGAATATTTGCATGAATATAATTACACGCAATAGTTAACTAAAAGATGATTATCCCATTAGAAAACCAAAATAACTAATAGGGAATTAATTAAAGTGAATGTTTAAAAGAATATGCAAATTAGCTAGATCTTTTGCTAGTGAATGCAATTCCATAACCGATATATAAGAAAATTATATTTTCTTTTCAAATAAGTAGAAAAGAGGATTTTTAATATGAATATCAATACACACAAAAGAAAAACGAATTTATAGGAGTGTATATATGTATATATATATATATATATATTTATTTAGAAAATTAATGTTGAGCCCTATTTGTGAAGTGAAAATAAAGCGGCCAATTAGCACACATGCATAATCCTAAACTTTGTTTGTTTGAATACTCTCATCACTGTTTGAACTTTGCAAGCCCATCTGTAAGTAATTTAATTCACTTTCATTTAAATGTTAACTCCTGATGGCCGAGTAGAAGAATGCTAGCTGGCTTTGTTGACTAGGTTCAAGTCCCACGACCAACAGTAATTATCATTCCCTGTACTGATATTTATGTTAGCATGAAACACTAGTGTCTGTAGGTATAAAATCAGTACTTATTAGAATATATGGTACTTGTACAGTTTAATCAACACATTAAAAAAATTAAAATATCGAGAGAGAAAAAAAAAAGGTTATATTGTACATATCAGTTTTGGATTGAAGATCTCCGAAAAAAAAAAAAAAAAATTCACTTAATTTGATAGAGTATTTTTTTTTTTTTTTACTGCGGAAAAACACGTTTTTATGAGAGCACAATCAAGAATTTGAATTTTTAAAATTTTTGTTTGGATATTAGAAACGCCACGGGGAGATAACTCAGTTTAAAGCGCTGACACTCCCTCCCCATCTTTGATACTAGTTTTTCTTCCTAAAAATCGAAACATGACTACCTTTTGCTCGATATCATAACAAATTGTTTTTTGGCAGTTAAAAAAAGAAAACAGAAAAACTACTCGATCAAACTAAGTGAAATTTTTTTTTTGGAGGACTTCATTCCATAACTGATACATACAATATAACTTTTTTTTTTTCCTCAATATTTTCATTTTTTAATGTCTTGATTAAACTGTACAAATATCGAATATATATATATATGTAACACACATATACCCAAGAGAGATAACTCTGGGTCAACAAAAATATAACTGGTAATATTCGCTTCTAGGCTGGGAGCAGTACACAGGGCACTTCGTTATAACAGCAAAATTTATAAACTTGAATTTCAAGTAAAACCAATGGTATCTACTTAACTGTAATGTCACAGTAATGAAAATATCCAAAAATTACGAAAAACGATAAGGTAGAAAATTAATAAAACCCGTTTTCAAAGAAAATTAGCAAAAATTGAGTTTTGCTAAATTGGTCTAAGATTTTCAAAGTTTTCAGCAAATAATTCCCTTGTTACACTTAAAACTTTCCTGTTTGTTTATTTTTAAAGCAAAACTCAATTTTCACCAATTGTTTTGGAAAACTATTTAAATAATTAATAATTAATTTTCTACCTTATTGTTTTCTTTGTAATTTTTGGATATGCTCATTACTGTGACATGACAATTAAGTAGATAACATCGGTTTCACTTGAAATTCATTATTTTGATTTTCTAATTACGCTATAATAACGAAGAGGCTTTAACGCATAAAATCTGTAACCATAGCACGATTTAAGACAAAAAAAAAGGGGGGGGGTAAGAATCAGATAAAAGTTTGTTGTTTTGAGTGAAATGTGGACATTTTTGGAAAAGGTACTTGTGCTATGCAGACGTCTAAAAGAAAATTAACTGAAGTATTATTTGGAGTCAGAGTTAATTAGGAATTCCAATTGACTTTTTTTTTTTTTTTCTCAAATCATTAAAAGACTTACGTAATGATTCCTGATTTCACAAGTCATAAGACGGAGACTAATATATTCCTTTTCGTCCAATTCCCGAACAGATTGTCTGTAGTCATCCTGAAAACAAAAAAAAAAAGTTGAATCATATCATTCTTGATTACAATAGCAAAAATCGAAACATTGAATTTCAAATAAAATCAATTATGCCTACTTAATTGTCATGTTGGAATAACAAACATATCAAAAAATTATGGAAGCTAATAAGTAAGAAAATTAATTATTAATGAAAATTGAAAGTTTCACTAAAAAAGTAAATGAAGCATGCATGGTCTCCTGTGAGTGCACAGTGAACGAGGCATAAACAGATGACCAAGTTCAGCATCACCCCCACCCCACCCCATTTAGCCCCAGGGGGCGTCAAATCCTGATGAAAATGAATAAGCGGTGCAGTTTTAGACCTCCACATATGTAAATTTGAGTTCTTCATCATGCAAAAAACGAAATGACCAAGTCCATCATTTGCCCCCCCCCCCCTCATTTTGCCCCCAAAGTCTCCAAGACCTTAACATATTTAAATTTGAGTTCAGCACCATGCAAAACTGCTAAATAGACACACAGAGAAAATTTTGGACAAATATGGTAAAATAGTCCCCAAAATGGAGTGTTTTTTATTAGCCCTAAAAGAGCCCCTGGGGCAGACCCGAGAGTTATTGCGAAGTATAGACAAACAACATTATATAGAAATCAGTTACAACTTTTCAGAAAGTTTTATAAAAATTCAAGACATCAATTTTTTTTAATAAGCACAAAAGTGCTAATTTTTGCCATTTTAATCCGAAAGGCACCTCTAGGGATGCAACCAGAGTTTTCCCGGAAAATACATTCTATTATTTTTTTTTTACTCATATCATGTTTAATGTTTGTGCAAAATATCAAAAAATTCCAAGGCGTAGTTATTGAGAAAAGTACGAACGGATGAACGGACAAGGATGAATTTACAGGTCCACCCTCATTTTGTGGGAGGACGCAAAAAAAAAAAATAAACAGAGTTCATATTATAATAGGGGAGGTAATTGTTTTCTATAAACTTTGAAAATCTTGGGCCAATTTCAGAAGTTTTTTTTTTTCAATAAAGCTTAAAAATTTTTTTTTATATAATAGATACACTAATACTTAACAAATTGTGACATGACAACTAAGTAAATAACATTGTTTTTACACCGCCTTACACGCATTAACCCACATCCTCGAATGGCTTTTGGTCTTGGTAAGCAGTGACTCCCAAGTAAAAAAAAAAATAAAATAAATAAAAGAGAAGTTTTTTTCCAGGTTACTTGAAATTTGATTAATTTTTTTGGTGATAGTCGATTTTTTTATTTATCTTTTTTTAAAAAATCATTCCAGACTATACATGAGGTATTATTATTTGTGTGTGTGGGTGTCAAAAATTCTACCTATATTATGGTCATACCTACTTTATATATAAAAGGCAAAATGTGTTTGTGTGTGTGTTTGTATGTTTCGCAAAAACTTTCGACAGGGGCGACGGATTTTTTGCCAGATCGTTATCATTTTGAAGCTCAAACCTTCGGCTAACAAATATCGAAAATTGGCTAAAAACATTAATTCCTTCACCCTCAACCTAGACGCTTTTTTTCTTTTTTTTTTTACAGGGAGGGTAGAAAAAAAAAATCGTTCCTTCATGACAAGATAACGATATACGCATGTGCAAATGACGTCGTGGATTGAATTAGTTTAAATATCATAAAAACCAACCCAATTTCAGTGACGTTTTCTTACCTCAGTCGGTTAAAGAGCAGCGTTATTATCTAAAGGTTGCGAGTTTTTATCGTGATGGAAGATATCTTTTTTTTTTTTTTTTTCAATTTTTAAACTTTTAATATTAAAACAGGGTTTCTTTTTTTTAATTTTTTTTTTCCGAACATCGTCCGCTTCACGTTCGCTGATTTTTTTTGTAAACAAGTTTAACATACACACACCTTGATATTTTTTCAATTATGAAACAGTTCATTCTTTCTTTAAAAGAAGTTTATCATGTTTTTTTTTATTGTTTTGATTTACCCCCCCCCCAACACACCTGGATTTTTTTGTTTTTACCCTCCCCCAACACACTTCGATTTTTGTTTTTACCCCCCCCCCAACACACACCTGGATTTTTTTGTTTTTACCCTCCCCCAACACACTTCGATTTTTGTTTTTACCCCCCCCCCCCCAACACACACCTGGATTTTTAAAATTTTTTGAAGTCCTTTGTGTTTAATAAGCTTTAAGGACCAACATTCACTTTAAATTATAATATATAAACTAGGTATCACCATAATATAGGCAGAACTTTCGACCCCCATAATAAATGACTAAAAGATTTTTTAAATAAATAATTTTTGCCATATTCTAAAGAAAGATTTAAAAAAAAAAAAATAAAAAAAAAAAATAAAATAATTTTTTCACTCTCTATAAAATTGGTGAATTTTCAACTTTCCCCAAAAGCTAAAAGCAAGAAAAAATGGAACCGAATGTAATTACTTTCTAATTTTGAGGTAAACAATGAAAACATTGATTTTTAAAATTCTCTTTTTTTCAGACTTAGTTTGGTTTGGTTGTTTTGTTTTACGGCATTTTTAGGTTATTTAATCCTGAATCCAGTTATTTTGCAAAAGTTTTTATGCTTCAAGTTCTTTATATCGTCATATTTATTTGTAGAGTTTGGTTTCGTTGTTTTGTTTTACGGCATATGAACCCTTTTTAGGTTATTTAGGAGGGAAAAGGGTTACAGCATTAATATTTGGTACATTTTAAGTTAGGAAATCAGTCAGGAAATGGGGGGGGGGGAGATAGAAAGAGAAAGAGGAAATGGGAAGAAGGAAAAAGGGAAAGAAAAGGTGAGTTGTTTTTTTTTATTTTTGTAGAACATAATTAAGTTTTGCAAAAGGAAATAAAAAAACAAAAAGCATCAATGTTAGGTGCATTTCGTCTCAAGAAGTCAATATCTTCAGACGGCCTGATCTGGTAGCATCAGGCAGACTTATTTAAAAAGAAGCTTAACTATATATGAACTGAAATAAAATAATATTAAAAAAAATTCTCATAAGACTTTTTTACTGTTATATTTCAATTGAATAATGATTGAACAAAAACTTTAACAAGATATAACATATATTTGTACAAATTTTTTTTTCTATATTTTTAATGTTTTATAAAGTCTGATTTTTGTATATTTATGCCACCATTGTTATTTTCTCATTTTTTAACGTTTTGGTTATTTTGTGACGTTCAAATAAAATTTAGTCCATTTTATTCCATGTAAAAGAATGCTTATATATATATATTTAAACCTTGATTTTTTTCTCTTTATTATAAAGTAAAAATTACAATGGATTAATTTCATCTTACTAGTTTTTATGGGTGTCAAAAATTAGTATCATACGTATATATAACTACTGGAAGAGGAGAGGAGAGGGGAGGGGAGTTGCTCAGTCATAAAAATAAAAAAAAAATGTGACAGCAAGGGAAGGGGAATTGTAACAGTGGGAGTAGGAAGGGGATTGCTGCTATGTCACCCGATCATAAACAAATTTTGTAATAAAAAAAAAAAAGACATGTGCTAGGCGTGAACTCACACAACTGAAGAAATGCTCTTATTGATGTGGCCACAATCATGCACATGCTATGACGTCGCAAATTTAGCAATTTAAAACGATAGAAGGTATCAACGATTCGTGCATGTGCAGTTTGAAAATCGCGTTGAAAATTTGGGTTTTTATCTGTCCCCTCACCCCCTGAAAGAAAATGGTATTTCTACACAAAATAATGGATAATTTTTTTCCAAATTCTTCGATATTTTTTGTCCAAGAGATCGCTCTTTCTAACGATACTGCGTTGGCATGTGAACAATGTGGATGTGAAAAGTTTCTAGCGGACATACGAACACACACAGACATTGGAGATTTATATAATAGAAGGCTTAATCGAAAATGGTTGAATCATTTTTTCATCAGCTTCGGTTTAACGTTCATTTTACATGCTGGCATGTGTTTGACAGCTTTAAGAAAATGACTTCCATACAAACCCATCTCTGGCTAGGTCTTTATTGATCCCTCTTTCTCTCAAATCCTCCTTGGCTTTCCCCTGTGAACTGGATCTGCAACCATAACTGATCTAGTATCTAGATTTACTGACTCAGGAATTCTCATTTATTCTTTAAACGTGGCGATACCATCAAAGTTTCTGTTCTACACACATCTCCCAATATTATCCAGATTTCATCTTCCTCTGAGGTTATCAGAACTAAGCCTGACCTCGAGACTCACATTACACATCTTTTCACTTTGATACAGATGCCTGATAGACTCTTCCCTTTGCTGACAGAAGACCTAGCAAAGAATCAGAAATATCGGAAGATGGGAGTACTGCTACAACATTGGCTGAGAATGGAGGGATAGTTAAAGCCTCAATTTTGCACCTCTAAAACATTCAGCTACACCAATTGAAAATAACTAAAAAAGGAAAGAAAATAAATAAGAAAAGGTATTAGTTACTATGTAATGATAAAAAAAGAAAAGGTATTACTATGCGAGTTTCAGAAAAAAGGAAAGAAAAAATAAGTAAAAGGTATTATTTTCTATGTAAGGATAAAAAAAAGGAAAAAGAAAAGAAAAAGGAGAATGAAAAAAGAAAAGGGAAAAAGGAAAAAGAAACAAAAAAGTAAAGGAAAAAGGAAAGGGAAAAAGGAAAGAAAAAAGGAAAGAAAGGAAAGAAAAAGGAAAGAAAGAAAAAAGGAAGGAAAAGGGAAAAACAAAAAAGAAAAGGGAAAGAAATAAAATAAAAGGTATTATTTACTATGTAAGGATTAAAAAAAAAAAAAATAAAGATATTACTAAGTATGAAAATAAAAAAGAAAGGTCTTACTTACTATGTGAGGATATTTTGCCACTTTTGAGACGAGTTTTGCCCGTGATACAAAATAACGAGAAATCATTTCCAGATAAGATGCAGACTCAGTCTCAACTTGACGAGCTTCAGCCAAAGTGTCTTCCTGAGGAAAATAAAAATAAAATGAAAATTTACAATTGAACTTAAAAAAATTTTTTGTCTTTAAAAGCCATCTTAGAGTGAGTTATCACAACTCAGTCTTACATAGTGTGACAATGGGTAAATATAGTGAAACTTCTAATTTAAAAAAAAAAAAAAATGCATTTTACATAAAAACACTATCATGTAGTTATGTGTGATGTCCAAATTAATAAAAAATTATGAAAAATGATCAAGTACAAGATCTACTAAAACTCTTTACAAAAAAAAAAAAAAAAAAAAAAATTGTTAATCCACCATTTTCTAATTTTTAAAAAGGTGAAAGGCGAAAACAAGGGAGATAAATCAGTTTTGATAAATTTCATTTTTCCTTGTAATTATTTTTTTACTTTATCATTTTTCATGACTTTTTGAAATTTTTTGTTTACTAATTTCAACATGACACATAGTTAGGTCATAGTTTTTACTTTAAACTAGCCTGGATGCCCGGCGTTGCCCGGGTGTTTGGAGGTGTGTGCTGAGCAAAAAAAAAAAAAAAAAAAAAAAAAAAAAACAAATGGAAGCAGGCAGGCTCGAACCCATATCACAAAGGAAAACAAAAAAGTGACGTCTTTGCTGTTGCGCCCATCGCCAAACCAAAAGTAACATAGGTTTAAATAAAACCTAGATAATCGAAAAGAGGGGGATGACTTTCGAAAATATTGGTGAAAAAAGTGACCCCTCCCTATAGAAAAGTATCCAGTTGAGGGTGAAGGAATTCAGGTTTTTAGCCAATTTTATTTATATTTGTCATCCGAAGAGCCGAGCTTCAAAATGATACCAATCTCATGAAAATCCATCATCTCTGTCGAAATTTTAAGCAAGCATACATTTAAACAGACAGGCGAGATTTATATTATAGACATATTTTTTGGATAAACCCAATTATAATGCACAAGCACCTTTCTTTTTCTTTCGCCATTAATAGTTTTTTTTTTTTTTTCCAGGCTACTTTAAGTTAGATTACAATTTTAAGCAATTTTTATTTTTTTTTAGTGGAAACCAACCCAGACAAGACATGAAGTCACTTGATATAAAGAGATAACAAGGACGACAGATGATTATCTGATTATCACAAAGACAGGAGATGTCTATTGGGTTTAATCTTGTAAAATCCAAGGTTATAGATAGAAGGAAAACAGTCAGCAGGAAAAAAATTCCACATGCATGCAATTCTTGGAAAGGAGTTACTGGAATAAGAAGCTGTATTCCAATGAAGTATCAAAACAGTGAATTGATGAAGACTACTAGAACAATTCGTAAAATGAGCTGGAACAAAGGAGGCAGAGAATAAACCAGACAATTCTATAAAACACATGCTATACTAGTAGTTACAGAAAAGAATGAGACTAGCAACATCACATCTGTGAGACAGAGGATGTAAAGAAGAATGGACGAGGAGGTAATCAAATTATAGATTTATTTTTATGTTTAAATAAATTTGCTCTTTTCAAATTTACTAAGTGTAATATTGTGTATTTCTATACATATAAAGATGTAAAATTTTGATGGGAAAGATATATATATATATATATATATATATATATATATATAGATAGCAATTTTTTTTATTATGTACTACTACTGCCTATAAGACATCCGCCTCTCTGGCCAAATCCAAAAGCACACCATCTGTGCAAGATGCAACATTACCAGCATCACAAAAGAACTTTGTTCATTTGGACACATTCTTCAATATCCAAAGAAAGAATTCATTTGCAAGTTGCTGGTTCCAATTGGCTTAAAAAGGTGATGGTAGAAATGGAACAGGCTCACACATTTTTGGTATTCGTCGCCGAGATCAGGAATGGTTGAAGTGGGGTGGGGTGGGGGTGGGCTCATTTGGAGTCAGGTGGATGCTGTTACAATGTATTCAGAGAAAAAGTGCTAGCTAGTATGTCTAATTATACGGCAAAAAGTTAGATACCTACCTGGATTGACACGCCAAAATTATTACCGTCTTCAATCTTTGGTATAAGGAACGAAATCCACATTTTCAACTGTAAAATAAATAAAGTATAATTCAAAAAATAAAATAATTAGAAATAAAGAAATGATTTTAAAAATTTCAAAGATAAATAAAAATAAAGTAGATTTAAAACAAACTAGAAATAAAATAAAAATTAGATTTTAAAAAAATAAATAGAAATATAAGATTAAAAAAATAAAATAGATTGAAAAAATAGAAATAAATAAAAATTAGATTTAAAAAAATAAAATAGAAATAAAAATAGAGTAAATAAAAAAATAATTAGAAATAAAGTACATTTTATAAAAATTAAAAAAAAAATAAAGTAAATTTTAGAAAAAAAAAAAAAAAATAGAAATAAAAATAAAATAGATTATAAACAAAAAACAATCAAATCTATTCAGATTTGAGAACAATCAATAGCAAAAAATGCTGAAATCAAGATTAATTTCTGAAGTTGTCCGACTCCCGTCTCACATTTGTGTAGAGGACAAAAAATACTTTTTTACCTTCTTGGACGCAAGTGATTAGAGTTGTTTTGACCCCCCCCCCCCAGCTCCAATCAGTTTCATCCAAAGAGGTAAAAATTCACAGAAAGACACAAAATGAGCATGGAAGAGTAAGAAGAGAAAGAGAAAAATCATTTTTTGATGAAACCAAAGTCATATAACTACCCTACCCCCTTCATAAATCATTTAAAGTCTGAGTCTTCACAGAAAAATTAACATTTTCAGTCTTCAGAGAGAAATGTCATAAAAGAAAAGAAAAAAAAAGAGGCAAAAAGAGGATAAAAAGAAAAAAAAAGAAAAGAGAGAGAGAAACAGAAGAAAAAGCAAAGATAAAATCTAGTCAGTGATGAAAAATAAATAAGGCTGTAATGATTTGGCAAAATTCAGCCTTTTCTTATTAAAATAAAATTTTTAAAAAGTGGATTTCAATCAAAATGGAGAGACCTCACATTCTTGCTATTATAATAGGACATTTAGGTTTATATGGAATAACGGAAAACATCAAACTAAAAACAAAACAAAACAGATTTATGTACTCTTTGGTCATCTCCACGTTTCTATGCGCGTGTGTCATGGACCCTGTGAATCCAGAGAGGATACAGGCGGCAAAGATGAAATGCTTCCAAAAGATCCTCAATGTGATGCTTTCGCTTAAGCAGAGCCCCAGTATTTCATTGGTGTAACTGGTTCCAAAAGATTAAGCCCCTGGGCTAAGATACTTGCTAGATTACCAAAGGGCCTTAATTGTACTAGCAATACGTGTACTAGTGCAAAAGTGAGGCTGATGTGTGCATGCATACGAAAATTGATCAACCACGCAAAACCAAATGGAGTCATTGTTTTGAAGTGTTTTTTTTTTTTTTGTAACAAAGAATAATTTTTAAAAAAAATAGGAATAAATAAATTAGATTTTAAAAACTAAAATAAAAATAAAAAAATAGATTAAAAAATAAAATAGAAATAAAAATGAAAATTAATTATGATAAATAATAATGATGGGGCGATTCCAATTCTTTTTACATCATTTTCTCTCTCTCATATATATATATATATATATATAAATATATATATAAAGATACAGAAAGAGAGAAAAAAAAATCTAGTTTGTTGCTTGTTTTTTAATTTTTGGATTACTTAAAAAAAATAAAAAATAAAATAATAATGATGTGCATATATTTGTTTACAAACGTAAAAATACACAAGTTTAAAGACAAGATGGAGAAAGAGAGAGGTAGAGAACAAAGGAAAAAAAAAAGAAAAAGATAGCCAGAGAGAAAAAAGGAAAGAAAAAGTGTATCCAACTAAAAAAAGGAAATAAGGCTCTAGAAATGGTTAGAAATCAAAGGTGTAAAAAAAAAAAAAAATGAATAAAAAATAAAATAAAAAAATAAAAAATAAAATAAAAAAAAAATAAAATAAAAAAAAAATAAAAATATATTTTGACCAAAAAGCGATTTAAATAAAAATCCACCTTTTCTAAATTCGAAAACAAAATTCCATTAAAAAATGGAAAACTTACATCCCTGTAATTAACAATCAGTTTTCACAATTCTATGAAAGCAAATCTTTTAAAATATCCATTGTAGATATGTAACTTACCATATTTGTGTGGTCGACCAACTGTCGAATGATCGGTTTTAAAACTTGAATATGACCCGAAATTTCCCTATTACATGGAATCGTACCATTTGGAAGACAAGTCACTTTGGAACCGGGAACTGAAGAAAAAAAATAAATAAAATATAAATATATATATAAAAAAAACCCATAAATCTTGTTTTGTCACTGCAGATCTTTAATTAGCAAATGTCTAGCAAGAAGACCTGGATTTATTGAGGGAAAAATTATTTTCACTTTGCTCATGAAACTATATTACTTAATGACCCCACCCCTCCCACCACCCTTAATATAGTTGGAAACTGAAATTTTGAAAAACGTAATTCGTTAGAATTTCATGAAAATCAGATATACAATAGTTTAAGTTTTAAGTTAGGCTTCTATGGTTCTAAGAGAGTATTTGTTTGTGTTTAATTGGAATCATGTTTGGAATCGGCTTCAGATTGAAAGTCTGTCGTTCAGTGTCGTAAACTTAAACTCTGTTACTTGCAGTTGTTATTTTGTTTGGACAGACAAACCTTCCGCTGCAGCACTAGCTTAGACCACATGATTGACACTGCAAGTGGTGTTGGAATCACACACCAACTTCGAACAAAGACAACAAGAGTACAATAGCGGTCTGTGCTGTGAACACGCATATACATGCACATTCACACCAGAGAAGACTTAAACAAGTAATTCATAACATTTATAAAAATGAAAAATAAATTCCTAATCACTTCATGACCGCAGGTAACTTTTACATCTCTTCATCTAAAAAAGAAAAAAGAAAAAAAAAGAAAAAAGAAAACAAAAAGGGAAAAGGAAAAAAGAAAACAAAAAGGAAAAAAGGAAAAAAGGAAAAAAGGAAAAAGGAAAAAGGAAAAAAAGAAAAAAGGAAAAAAAGAAAAAAGGAAAAAAGGAAAAAAAGAAAAAAGGAAAAAAGGAAAAAAAGAAAAAAGGAAAAAGGAAAAAAGGAAAAAAAGAAAAAAGGAAAAAAAGAAAAAAGGAAAAAAAGAAAAAAGGAAAAAAGAAAAAAAGAAAAAAGGAAAAAAGAAAAAAGGAAAAAAGAAAAAAGGAAAAAAGAAAAAAGGAAAAAAGAAAAAAGGAAAAAAGAAAAAAGGAAAAAAGAAAAAAGGAAAAAAGAAAAAAGAAAAAAAGAAAAGAGAAAAAAAAGAAAAAAGAAAAAAAGAAAAGAGAAAAAAAAGAAAGAAAAAAAAGAAAGAAAAAAAAGAAAAAAGAAAAGAGAAAAGAAAAAAAGAAAGAAAAAGAGAAAAAAAGGAAAAGAGAAAAAAGGAAAAGGAAAAAAAAGAAAAAAGAAAAAAAAAGAAAAAAGGAAAAAAAAGAAAAAAGAACAAAGGAAAAGAGAAAAAGGGAAAAAAGAAAAAAGGGAAAAAATAGAAAAAGGGAAAAAATAGAAAAAAGAAAAAATAGAAAAAAGAAAAAATAGAAAAAAGAAAGAAAAAAGGAAAAAAGAAAGAAAAAAGGAAAAAAGAAAGAAAAAAGGAAAAAAGAAAGAAAAAAAGAAAGAAAAAAGGAAAAAAGAAAGAAAAAAGGAAAAAAGAAAGAAAAAAGGAAACAAGAAAAGAAAAAAAAAGAAAAAGAAATTATACAGGTGCAATACTGATTCTTTGGCATTAGGCTTGGCGAACCATCAGATTCATCACTACATCTCTTA
Organism: Euprymna scolopes; assembly: GCF_053919585.1. Classification (NCBI taxonomy): domain Eukaryota; kingdom Metazoa; phylum Mollusca; class Cephalopoda; order Sepiida; family Sepiolidae; genus Euprymna; species Euprymna scolopes. Next base: position 58,929,560 of record NC_136520.1, on the reverse strand, counting down.
CCAACTCTTTATACACCTACCATGTCTCTAAACTGTCAATGATTGTTTTAATGTTTGGTGGCATCTCAACTGTTATCGAGTTATTTAATGTCAAATCCAAAATTTTTTTTTTGGGGGGAGAAAAAAAAAAAAAAAAAAAAAAAAAAAAAAAAAAAAAGGTTTTATGCATCAAGTTTTTTATATCTTCAAATATTTATTCATGGTGTTTAGTTTGGTTTTGTAGCTTTTTAGGTTATTTAATGCTGAATCCAGTAATTTTGGGGAAAAAAGCGTGTTTCAGGTTCTTTATATTTTGAAATATTTATTTGCGATGTATAGTTTGGTTGCTTTGTAGCATCATATACAGATTGCTAAAAACTTAAACATTAAATGATTGGTTTGGATTTGTTCTACGTCATATCAACCCTTATTTATTTATCATTAAAAATAATTCTTAAATATACAGACTGACTTATTCAAATGTATGTTAAATATACAGTGACACATTTGAATGTAGGTCATTAAAATAATTGTTTAATATACAGTGATTCATTGAAGTGTATAGCATTAAAAAGAATTTTTGATTTACAAGGTTTGGTTTGGTGGTTTTGTTTTACGGCATATCAACCCTTTTCGAATTATTTAATGCCGAATCCAGTTATTTTGAAAATAGTATTCATGTTGCATCCAGTTATTTTGTAGAAGTTTTTTTATTCTTCAAGCGCTAGTTTGTAGTGTTTTGTTTGGTTGTTTTGTGTTGGATTTTATCGTTTTTGTTTTCTGCCCTGCAGAACATGAATGAGTTTTGCAATGGGAGAGGGGGAAAAGGGTTACAGCATTAATGTTTGGTTCGTTTTAAGTTAGGAAATCAGTTAGGAAGTGGGAGAGATAGAAAGATAAAAGGGAAATGGGAGGAAGGAAAAAGAGGAAAAGGTGGGTTGTTTTTGTTTTTGGTTTTGCAGAACATAACTGGATTTTACAAAAGGAAGTAGAAAAACAAAAAGCATCAATGTTTGTTGCATTTCATCTCAGGAAGCCAATATCTTCAGACAGCCTGATCTGGTTAAACATTAAATGAAATTAATATTTTAAGTTTAACATGGTAATTGTCATTTGCATTTACTAGTGAAACCATATCAGCGGTCAAATTTACACAAAATAAAATATAATCTTGAAACGAAGGGAGACTACCACCAGCAAATACAGTTTAAACAAATTGAAGGCGTTCTACACACAGAGCCATCTGTTGGCCGCCTACTGAACTAGTCTGGTGGTAGTATGATTATCAAATTTTGCCCAGATTAAAAGGTGTCGTATCATCAGCTGCTGGAAAATTGGTGCTGCACACGCATGGAAAATAGAAAACTAGCAGGGAGACCTTATGATGCCCAGGATTGAATGACGATCAACGAATGTTCTATCACTTCCAATACTTTTGTCATTGAAATTGGTGAAATCGGTCATTTTTTCAATCAAATCAACTGATTGCCTGCTCTAACCAGGGACCCACCATGGGACACTGGGAATAAGCTTTACATGCCTACCCAGTCACTTAGTCCGCAATACATTATAGTCTACATTGCACTGTAGAGAACCTACTGTTGATTTTATGAATTTATTTTTATATAATGGCTCGAATTAAAGTTTAAAATGCAAACGTCAAGTATCATGGTTCAATTGGGCACTAAACAGAAACATTCGTTTCGAATATGCCTCTGTCTTATCAAAGAACCTACTGTTGATTTTATATGCTGGGCCCTTCTGCTTGTGCGGTGATACAACTATTTAAATGCACTTATGTTAGGCTGTTTGAGGGTATTAATTTTGGTCAAAATTGGACTGTTCCTTCTTCAATTGGATTTTTTTGATTATCGATACTTATTGGAGGCATTTTGATACAAAGCCTATCTAAGAATACTTCCAGACACATAAAGTACATTTTTGTGAAATTTCAAAAAAAAAAATTGGCCCAGTTGTTTCGGAATCCATAGATAAACACACGCACACACACACACACACACACACAGTGTGTTTTATATATAAGTAGAGATACTTACTGGAATCTAGATCCGTATGATTTTCATCTAATTTTCTTTTTTTTGAAGGCTGAAGAAGAAAAAGAAATTCAAAATAATTTGGCCATATTTATTCAAAGAAATGCATCATAATGATTTGCATTATTTCAGTTACTGAACTCTGCAGAGTTTTTTTTTATTACTAACTAGCGCTCAGCCTAGCATTGACCGGTCATAAAATACGCTTAAATATATTTTAATTCATGCAGATTTCATATTTATTATTATAGTGCAAAGTCTCTACTGATTGTTATATTGTACCCAATATACATAGTAATAATTTCAGAAAAAAAAAAAAAAAAAAATGACATTGGTGCCATCAGCTGGAATCGAAACCAAAACATTCAGTTCTCCAGCCATAGTTGTTATTTAGCACTTCAGCCTTTGTTGTTACTGCTGTGCTATCATCAGATGGCTTAAAAAAAAAAAAAAAAAAAAAAAAAGGCTAAAAATTGAATTAGTTCAAGCTGAGAATGTATATGTATATATGCGCAGAAGATAGTTGATTTGCTCTTGCTAAGGTTAACGTTTTTTTTTTGTTTTTTTTTTCAATTTTGGCCTCTTAGCAGCTATTTTTACATGTTAAAAACCAAATCAAAGTGTTCCAGAGGTTCAAATACCCTATATATCAAGTTTCAAGTCTGTAGACTAAATATTCAGAGAGGAGTTTGGTAGAAACATTTCGCACACACACACAGTCACTTTTATATATAGATATATAAGAACATGTTAGTGTGCTGAAGCATGTTCATCTTAAATTCTATGCAATTATGCAGAATGTAGAAACTATGCATAAATAGAATTCAGCATAATAGTGAAATGAAACCAATCATCTAAGAAAACATAAAAAATGAATTAATGAACACTCGTTTTTTAAAGTAATATGCAAATTAGTTAACTTTCATGAAGTCGCTCGCATATCCATAATTGAGTAGAAGTTCATTTTAATAATTTTTAAATAGAAAAAATAGGCTTTTAAGACATCAGAACACGAAAAAACAAAAACCATTAACTTTATAGGTATATAGCTGAGTCGCCACTTATCAAGACTAAAAGCTGTTTGAGGACAAGAGTTAATAAGATGGATCATTTGTCAGTCGAATGATGAATATTATGAGAGGATTGAAAATAATGAATGGCATGAACAAAATTTGATTACTTGGTTCTTATCCAGAATTCATTATATATTAAAAAAGAAATCTGTATGATGTATGTATCTGTGACGAAGCGAAAATATATTCCTAAAAATAACAAAAATCGACCAGGTAGTATTTTTTTAAAATAAGAAAATCAAAATGACTGCCGACAGGAATGACTGCTTCGCCAACCATTTTGTAAACAATCTCAAGAAACAAAGAGAGATAACTCAACAATAATTCACACTTGTGATATTTATGTTGTAATGCCTACGAATTCCCATTAATTGCTTAAAAATAATTTTGTTTATGAAAATAAAACTACTTGATCAAATTACGCAATTTTTAGAATATATTTCCGTTTCATCACTGAAGAAAAGTATGGTTACTTTCAAAAACAGAATTATATATATATATATATATATATATATATATATATAATTGACTTTGTTGTTGTTCCTTCTTATGAAACTGATTTTTAGTTTAATTAAAATTTGATTTTTAAATTTAAAAAATTTTTTTTTAATTTTTAAATTATAAATCACATTACTTAATATATATATATATATATATATATATATATATACATACATACATATATATATATATATATATATATACACACACACATTAATAATTATAAAACTGTTGACCGTCCAGGCATCCTTGCTTGCTTGAATCTTATATTATAGTTGTATTCTTGTCTGTTGTTGTCATAATTAAATTAATATGTACAAATTGTTTCACAAATTAATTTTCATACTTAAAACTGACTTACACTTATTCCAGCTTTATTTCTATATAAACTATGTATTCAAAAGAAACCTACATTCAAAGAATACCTTTCATTTACATATTACACGGCAGAATCACGTTTGACACATCGGTTCCTATTTACAATGCCTCCCCACGGGACAGAGTTAGACACCAGGGTTGTTTTTTAACGTGGAGAAAAGGAACAAAAATAAAAATTGTCTCAGTCGTGAAGGATTTCTCTTCCACTGACAGAGAACAAGAAATTGAAGTGCAGCATCGGTTCCGGTCAGATCACCGAAGTTAAGCAATGATGAGCCTGGTCAGTACTAGATGGGTAACCGTTTGGGACTTCCAGGTGTTGTATGTGCTCTCTGCTTATCCAGGCATTGTTTCCAGTCGTCCTGGACTTCTCCTTGCCACTGGCTTCAAGCAGTGTCAATCCAGAAGTGTGGTTGGGATTGCGCAACCCTTGCTAAAGAATTACACGCACAGCTGCCCCTACAGGGGATATCCTTTGTCTTTTTAGACTCAAGTTACATATTACATTAAATAAAATCTATTTTAATAATTAGCTTTATTTTATTGTTTGTTATAATAGAAAAATCCAAACAATTCTATTCAGAAATATTTAAAGTTAATTTTTTAAAATCATATTTAATTTCATTGATTAATAGCCGACAACAGTTGCATTTAAAATCGAAATTAAGCTTATTTAAGCTATGAAAAGTTACTTTGCGTTTGATTTTCATAAACCAAGATGGATGTGTCTTATACTTCCGTAAATCCAACATTTCGTCACTTTTCATAACAAGTTAGGATATTTGGTGCATCTTAAATAGTATGTGACTAATCCCTCCGCCCGGCAATATGTTTTGGGCATATGCTGGACATATGCAGCTAACATGTAATTATTCCCGGTTAAGATATTCAAAGGTTTATATAATAAAAAGAGCAAGCCATACTTAAGTGTGTGTGTGTGTGTGTGTGTGTGTGCATATATTTTTATTTATATAAACAAATATTACATATTAGCATGTTCAGCATAGCAACTGTTTTGGACAAGTCACTTGTCAGGTGACCTTTAGTTTCTTGCTAACCAATTATCCAAAACATTAGCATATTCAGTGTAGCGACTATGTAATATTTGTCTATATCAATAAAAATATTATATTTTGCTCTTTTTTTTATTGAGCACTCTTAATAACCTCGTTTTAATTCATGAGCTCCTGAACAACTTTAACTTGGTGTATGTGTGTGTATATATATATATATATATATATATATATATATAGTAAATCCAGCATGTAGTCATTTTCATGAGAAATTAGGAAATTCAGTGTATCTTAAATAGTATGTGACTAATTCATCTGCCTGCCAATATGTTATGGGTATATACTGGACATATGCAGCTTGTATATAATTATTCCAGGTTAAGATATTCAAAGATGAAATAATGAATTTAACAAGATTAATATAATAAAAAGAGAAGTAAAATTTTTCAGTGTCCATATATTTTACTCTGAGTTATTGGCCTCACGGTTAAAAGCACTGGCTAATATTTAGTTCTAAGTGACACACATCTGGAAAGTTTCTACAGAATATCAAATTCACAAAAGGTCCCAACATAACTAGAGATTTTTATCCTTGCAACCCCCCCCCACTCCCCAATTAACAGAGATTAGACCATTCCTGTAATGATCCAGTCCTAATTGATTTTGCAGTAGGAGTTTAGTTTTGTGCTATTCTAGGAGGTCCACCCTCCCAGGCTTTGCCTTCTCTCTTTGAAAAAGGGTTAGTTTATTGCTAATTGCCTGAGGCACCCTTATTAGGAAATGCTGACACACATCTGGAAAGCATTAGGAAATGCTGACAGGGCTGCCCAAGCACTGTTTGCAGGTCAGATGGCCTCCTCCTCGAGGGGCGCTGACTTCCCAACCCCACTTTTCGACCCTGGTGTCAGAGTTTTTGCAGTGGGAGAGAACTAAAAACCCAGTTGCCTGTGGATATAGCAAAATAAGCTCATGTTAATGAAATTTTCAGTATTTATTAACAAGTGATTTTATTACGAGGGTAATTCCAAGAGTAAAGCCTCTTTTTTTCTTTTTCTTTTAAAAACTCAAAAAGTTAAATAGTTTCAAATGTTGACGCAAGCAACGATTTATTCTCTTTCACCTTCATTTTTAACCATTTCACTTCCATTAACTTGAAAAGTTCAGCATCATTGTTTCAATGTCTACGGCTCCTTTTACCCCCCAATAATAAAATGAAGAAAATCAAAGAAAATAAAAAAAAAGTAAGAAAGAAAAAAAGTTACATCAATGATCAGTGTTTTCTCTCTATTTAGGTTATTAGAAATCATAATGAAAAATTAAATTACTGACGTAATTCTACGATTTTAGATATTGCATACATTAGCAGAGCATAATTATTTTTTATCGAAAGTGTATACTAGCTAAAACAGTTTTGAAGGGATAAACATTATAATTTCTTCAGATTTTTTTTTTTTTAAACAGTCTTTGTTAAAAAAAAAAGTATATTGTTCTATTAAACTCTTCTTGTTTAAATAATTAGACTTTGCTCGTTTTATTTATTAAAAAAAAAAAAAAGAGAAAGCGAGATATTTTTCACTCAGCAATGAGCTTTGGAAGATTGTCAGTGCAAAAAAGTCATCAAAAGAATTTCTAGTCACCACTTGGAGAGAAAAAAAAAAAAAAAAAATCAGTTGCAAATGTGACTGTTTCACTCGCAATGTAAAGCCCTGTAGTTGAACATAGTTTAGAACTTACCAGTTCATCAACAGCGATCGGATCAGGGACGGGCACATTTAAGTCACAATGTATGTCGTTGACGCGTTCAAGGGTCATCGTTTTAAACAAATTGTCCAGTTCCACCACTTTACGTGGAAAGACATCTTTGATGAGCACCTCGCCCTGAAATAAAAAAATTTTTTTTATTTTTATTTCTTTATTTTACTCAACTTAGCATTTTTGGTGAAAAGGGTCTTTTCAGATTAATTCACTTTCAGGAGTTGCAACTATTCTATCTTGTAAATTAAAAACAAAGTCTCTCCTCCCTTCCCGCAACCTCTACCAAAAAAGCACACATACACGGCATCTAAGCAAATAAGTCAGTGTGCGTATCCCACCAAATTAATTCCATTACAATATTACAATTCACTGTAATGCATTTCGGTTCATTTATATATACATCAGCCATTTTATTCTATCTTGTACATATAAAAGCAAAACCTCCACCCCCACCCAAAAAAAGAAGCATGCACACGCACACACACACACACAGCATCAAAGCAAATAGGTCGGTACATATCCCACTAAATTACTTTCATTACAATATTACATTCCACCATAATGCATTTCGGTTCATTGAGATAAAAATCAGTCATTTTATTCTTGTTAAATTCTAAATTAAATACCCCCCCCACACACACATCAGACAGCACACATTCTGGTCAAATAAACAAATTAGTGAGTAATCCCTGCCCTCATAACATTTTACAAGTATGTGTATAAAGGCAAAGCATTTTGTGTGAAAAAGTCTTTCCGATTCTTTCTAGTCCATTTACTTCTGAAGGTTCTAATTCTTTGTTTCTTCCATTTTCTCAGACATAGCCGAAGCACACAGGTCCTGCTACTTTACATATTTATAGAATAAGACAAAGCGTAAAGTTACATAGGAACTTTATTACATTATCAAGTCAATAAGGGTTAGAATAAGAGGAATAAGGCGGAAACCTTTTTTAAGACATGGCATTTCGAAGCAAAATGCTTCTCGTCAGAAGAGGAGAAAAAAAAACCCAGCATTATGCAGAAGTAAAAAAGACAACTTTGAAAACATTCAGATTAGAAATAGAAAAAAAATTATTGGGGGGGGGGGGAATGAGAGAAGGGACAAAAAAAAAAAAAGTAAGCAATAAATGCTAAAAGAATATACAAAACAATATATAGAAAATGAAATACTAAGAAAGATTTTAAATTCGCGAAAATATTTTTAAACATTTTTAAAACCTTTAAAAAAATTTAAAACCTTACAATAACGTTCTGAAAAAAAAAAAAAATTAAAATGATAAAATATAAATAAAGCAGGACAAATAAAGTACAAAGAAGAAAAATAAGTGAAAAAGTAAATCAACTCAAATTCTTGGAAGATAATCCATCTGTAATTAGGTGCACTCCATGATAATTACATTTTCTATATTTATATATTACTAGATGGGGTACCTGGTGTTGCTCGGGTGAGTTGATGGTGTAGTAAGGAACCCTGAGGGGAAATAAAAAGTTGTATTAGCAGAGGGAGGGGGGGGTCAAAACAACAGTAGGCAGTTTGGGTGGAGAGAGGTGTTAAAAAAAAAAAAAAAAAAAGTGGTAGTAGGCAGGTAGGCTCAAACCCGTAATGCGAAAAAAAAAAAAAACCCAAAAAAAAAAACACAAAGTCTTAGTCAATGCGTCCATGGCGCAAATGGAAGTAAAGAGCATTGAAATTAAGCATAGTCAATCCAATGGAGACAATGACTTGCAAAAATGTTGATGAAAAAAGCGACCCCACCTTGTAAAACACAGCCGAGTTGAGGGTGAAGGAATGAATGTCTTTGGTCAATTTTTTGATATTTGTTGTCCGAAGGATCAAGCTTCAAAATGATACCGATTTCATCAGGATCTGTCGCGTGTGTCAAAAGTTTTTGGCAGACATACAAACACACACACATTTTGCCTTTTATATATTAGACTAGGATGGATACCTGGCGTTGCCCAGGTTCACATGAAGTTCCATTTCGACACACCTGCTATACTAAGGATATTAAGCACTTTTTCATTATTATATGACAACTCCATTGTGGGCAACGTCGATACTCCCACAACAATTTCAAAAATAAAAGATACTGTAATCCTACTTAAAAATGGATTAAAAAAAAAAAAATGAAAATGTAATCCCCCCTCCCCCCAAAAAAATAAAATAAAAAAGAACTATGTGACAACCTCTCCACCAGATATTTCGGCAGAAGGGATACAAAGATAAGCTATTCTCTGGATATTGAGCACATTTTGTTGACTATATACCAGTTTAAGGGAATTTCTTTAATGCTGTCTCAGTTTAGAAAGATTTCTCTTGATAGAACGACAACGAAAACAAACTGAAAATAATTCAGTTTTAAAAATAAAGAATTTGTTTTAACTGAAATAAACGTTTTTATGTCATAAAAATGGTTATGCCTTATTGTGTTATTAAAAGAAAAAATTAGCACTTACGATGTAAAAAAAAAAAAAAAAAAAGAAAAAGAAAAAAAGACTTACGTAACCCTTGAAATAAGAAAAATATTTTATTTTAATTTACTGCTAATAATAAAATGTCAAATACAAAGTTTAAAAGCAAAAAAACAAACAAAAAAACTTAAATTTGTATTTTTTTTGTTTTGATTAAAGAATCGTAATTGGATTGGAATTTTTGTTTCTTGTAAATAAAAATTTTACCCTTCGTTGATTTAGACCTCTGATAAAAAAAAAAAAAAAAAAAAAAAAAAAAAAAAATTGAAATAAGGAAACTGTTTTGTTTTAACATAATTAGTCGCAGAAATTAAAAAACAATTCTGTTTAAACATGGAAAAAAAAAAACAAAAAAAAAACTGATGTATGCAAACCTGAGACAACCTCATCCACTGTGCTACAGCGCTTGAAAATTCTTGTAGTTAAACGAATTCAGAGGAGAGTTCTTGACGCATGCACAGTTGTTTAAATTATTTACAAAGAGACGATTTTAACTGGCCCTCATGTCATTTAAAATTTTATTTCTATACTATATAATTGACCATTTTTTCCAATTTTTACATCCGAGGCATTGCTCTTTCAGATGGTACCGGATTTGACCCGGTCAGATGCAGATGACAAAAGTTTTTTGTACCCCACCCCTCCCGACAACCTTCCTTTATTTAATAGATTATTTTGTGGATCCATTTTCGGTATTTACTTTGCTAGTGCTTAGTACATAAGCAGAGGCAGATAATAAGTTTTGAAAATATACATGGCAATTAAGCTACACAGAATTTTTTGCATTTCATCGTCACGAGGATTTGTCAGGCATGGAATCGATGATGCAACATATTTTTATGTTCCCGTAGTTCTGGATTTGCTAGTCAGCCAATCAAATTTTTTGTTATTCACGCACGATTTATCAAGTAAGGGCAATTTGATGTCTAATTCACCTAATTAGTATAACGAATCCTTGCGAGGATGAAATGTGAAAAATTCTGTATACCTTATCATATATATATTTTTTTTTTTTTTTTTCCACTGTAATATATTTATTTTCTGGACCAAGCTGATAATCACCCTCTTAGTGAACCCAGATGGAATCAAAGAAAAATTTCAATGATGTCTAGATATCTTGGAAATTTAACAATTATTGAAACTTACTTGAATATTTTGTTAGCATTGTCAATCAAATTGACAAACCAGTTCTCGTTGGATCACCGAAGTTAAGCAACATTGAGTCTGGTCAATACCAGTTGAGTCAGCATTTGAAAATACGAGTCACTGCATATAGGAGGACCTCGACACTTCTTTGCAAGAACTGCAAAAACCAACGTACTTAGCTCCCTTGATCGGGATATGTATGCAATTGACCTCTTGTAAATTTAATATTCCCATGACATTTCCTCCTTTGGAGGAAGCTGGTTCAAGCCACCTAAGGTGAATGCCATTTTTTAAGATATCGATTTCTGTAACACACAAGCAAACATTAACTTTCATATAAAAAAAAGATTTTATATGGTCACATAATCCTTAAAATAGATTATGTGTTTTAAAGATAATTTTAATTTTTAATTTTAGGCCAACGTTTTTATTTTATTTTTGTTGTTTGATTGTTGCAGAGGCAAAAAGGAACAGCGAGAAAGAGAGAATGTAGGAGAAAGAGAGAGGAGGAGAGAGGTGAGGAAGACATTCAGCATCTCCACCCTGAGGATGAGTCAGCGAGTTGACAGGTCATCCGGTCAACACACTTTCTGACCATTTTTAGTTCCGGGTACCAAGCGAACAAAGAGGAGAAGGACAAGCAAAGTACGGAGAAGAGAGAGAGAGAGCGGGGGAAAAGAGACATTCTTGTGACACTCTCGGCAAGCTCGCCGCGCGGAGAGCGGACGGGGAGAAAATCCCATCCAGATAGCGAACTGACATTGTCGAAGGAGATAATGCCAGGGAAAACTCCATCCCAACAGCAAAGAAGGAGATAATGTCAGGGAAAACTCCATCCCAACAGCAAAGAAGCAGATAATGCCAGAGAAAACCCCCATCCCAATAGCAAAGAAGGAGATAATGCCAGGGAAAACCCCCATCCCAACAGCAAAGGAGGAGATAATGCCAGGGAAAACCCCATTCCAACAACGAAAAAGGAGATAATGTTGACAACTATAGCACAAGGGAACACGGTAAACCTTATAACTCAAGATTTGAGTGATGGACTAGCATAGAGATGGATGTTGAACATTTATTTTTAACCAACCGCCCAAAACGAAAGAAAAAAAAGAAAAAAAAAAAAAAAAAGTAAAAACATTAAGTCCCCTCTGTACATATCTCTCTTGTGCGTTAAATGGGCGAGTTCTTTATTTTGCCATTTTTTTTTGTTTGTCGATATGCATTGATATATTTTTCGTCTGCATTTTTAGATATTAGAGTAAGATACCTCTTCCCCACCATTTGTCTTTTTATTTTATTTATTTTATCTTGTTCCCCGCCTCCTACCATAAATTAATTTTATCTTAAAAATAGACTAAAATTCACCACTTGTGTTTATTTTTGCATCCCGCTTGTCTCATAGGAACTCTGGTCGGTGTTTCTTGTTTCAGCCTTTTTGTACTCAAAAGGAAATTTGAACCTTAATGGGACCTTAACGAGTCATACCTCTATGCAGAAAACTTGTCTGCCTGAAATAAATGTTTGATAAAAGAAAACCTTTTAAAAGAATCCCTCCTTCTCTTTGAGTTTTTAAATCCCTTCATTTTTTTTACCTTCGTCACGTGTTCCCCCGTTGTCTCCCCAAACATGCGGAGGCACATGTGTGACTATATCTATATATATATATATATATATATATATATATATATATATATATATATATATATATAATGACCTTGAAACACGCGTGTACGTAGAATACTGTTTTAAAAATAATAAATAAATAAAAATGTTATATACGTCCAAATTAAAAAGGGCGACTTTCTAAGTAAATAAAAAATTAGCTCCGAGGCGGAGCCAATATTAACCGTATGTATCGCTTGAAAAATAACAACAATAACAAAATCTAAATTTATAAGCGATAAAAATAAACAGTATAATTAATCTAGGGATTATGGCCTAACGGTTAAGGCACCGGACTGTGGTAAACATGGTCTGAGGTTCGATCCCTAGAAACAGTTAAACTACGCTGATGAGAGAGAGGTAATGACCTTGAAACACGCGTGTACGTAGATTACTGTTTTAAAAATAAATAAATAAAAAAAAATTATATATATATATATATATATATATATATATATACACACACACACTAAACGAAATTCTGAAATGCTGTGGGATTACAAATTGTATAATACAGTGAAACCCTGGGATACAGCATTAAAAAGTTAGTAACAAAATACAGTATAGTATATAATACACATGTATATTATAAATAACACTATAAGGCAGGCAAAAAAAAAAAAAAAAAAAAAAACGTAAGCAAGGGCTGGAAAAACATTGTATTCCACATTGTAACCTGAAAAAAAAAAACCATATCCTAGGGCCACCGTATACCGGGGTTCTATTGTACTATAAATCTAAAGTCCAAATAAATATTAGTATCAATATTTAGAAGACTATTTATATATTATATTAGTATCAATATTTAGAAGACTATATATTATATTAGTATCAATATTTAGAAGACTATATATTATATTAGTATCAATGTTTAGAAGACTATTTCAATCAGATAAAAAAAAAAAAGCTCAATATACGAGAGCAAATGATATAAATGAAAATATTTTAATTAAATCATGTAAATTTACAACAAAATTTATTGTTTGACTATACAAAGAATTAAAGTTTTTTCCTTAAATCCATGGATTTTTAATGAATGGCTCATCTCATCGGAAGATATTCCATGGCTGAATGAATGAAGATACAGGGACAAAATCCAAAGCAATGAATATGGGTAAGATTTCAGATTGAATTGTGGATTCATGGAACATTCTTTTCATACAATCATTTTTGGGTTTAATTTTCAATTTATGCACTAATAAGCAAAATTTACAATTACCTATATTTATTTTGCTAAAAACATTTCCTCCAAAGAATGAAGACATTCATCGTAAATCATGAATTTAGGAAAAAAAAAAAAAATAAAATAAAAAAAAACTTTCAATTTTTGTATTCCTTGTCAAAGAATAAAATTTGTTGTAAATTTACATAATTTAATTATATATATATATATATATATATATATATATAGGCAGCAAGTCATTATTCAAGCCCATCTGATTGAACACAACTGAGTTCTTTGTTTTTCCGATTTTGGTGGATAACTTTTCAATTCGCCGAGCGGAGTTTTTTTTTTTTTTTATTTATTTCGGTTGGCATGTTGTATATTATAGTGCCCAGTAATTGTTGTTCAGCCGTATTCTTCTCAAGCGCTTTCAATCGGTACACCCGATTGTCGTCAGGAGCGATTGTTGTTGTTGTCATTTTCTTTATTGAGGCTTGGTGTATTTATAGTTATTTCTAACTTTTTTTTTTTTTTTATTATTGGTTATAATACAGCATGGGTATAATGCAGGATGGGTAGAGGCGAATTATTTTTAATTTTTATTTTATTTTATTTATTGTTAGTTGTTGAATATGGTTAGTAACAAAATCAGAAAAGAACTCAGCCGCGTTAAATCAGACGTGCTTGAATATATATAAATTTATTCAAAAGAGATTCTTCTTAAATAGAAATACTTACATCTGTTTTCAGCTTGTCTTTAAAAGCAGAAACCTGAAAATAAAAATGAAACGTATTTCAAAATGAAGGCAAAAATTTTTTTTTTATTTAAAGAAATGCAATCATTATATCATTTCAACTTTATCCATACAATTTTTTAAGCCCATCAAGGTTTTAAGGTCTGCATATCACTTCTCATACATGTATGAAAACTTTAAAAAAAAAAAACAAAAAAAAAAAAAAACAATTATGGGTTCTTATCCAGAATTCCTCCAATATTTAAAAAAATTTGTATGTAATCATAACAAAACAAAAATATCATACTCTAAAAATCATGTAAATTGATCAAGTAGTTTTATGTTTTTAGATAAAAATCACATTTTATGAGTATCAGAGGAGTGACTGTCTTGCACACCATTTTGGAAAAAAAAAAAAAAAAAAAAAAAAAAAAAAAACAAGGGAGCTAACTCAATGATTTAAAACTTGTAAGATTTAAATTATAATGCTTCCAGATTCCCATTAATCGCTTAAAAATGATTTTCTTTATAAAAATAGAACTACTTGATCAATTTACATAATTTTTGGAACATGATGTTTTTGTTTCATTACAGCTACATACATTATAGAGATTTTTTTTTTTTATAATAGGGGAATTCTGGACACGAACCCAAGTATGGTTAGAAAACAGGAGGAAACGTATCTTTGGTTATAGCCAGCTAATATACTTCCTAACTTCTGGAGTAGCTGCTACCAGAAGCGGTGACAAAGCAATTCAGTTCCTTCACTTTTCTTGTTCTTTAGTATTTACTATTGTGAAGCCGTTTATATAAATAAAATATAAGAAAAGAGCATTATTGAAAAGTATACAATAAAAATTAACAAAATCATGCCGATAAAAATAACAATTAGTCTTTATTTAAACTTTTAATAAGAAGCTGAGCATGCAGGGTTACTTTCATCATGACTAATGTTTGTGAAAATTTTTTTTTTTATTAAATCCAAAGCATGGTTATCAAGAAGTGCAAATGGGTGCACAATTTGAGGGCAATTTTACCCGTATAATGCCCCTGAGGGGGCTTGGAGGTGGAGGTGGGGAGGCTGCTAGAAATATCCCGGAAAATCTTATGACAAAAATATGCTTTCACCATGACTAATGTTTGTGCAATATTTTTTTAAAATCCAAGATGTCGTTATTGAGAAAAGTGTGAACGGACAAACAGGAGCGAATTACTAGGTCCAATCTCTCCTTTGTTTGGGGACCAATAACAGGATGATATACGAGTATATGATTTTTAAAGACAGGCTTTCTTTTCTTTTTTAAAACAAAAGAGTCACCACTTATCAAGACCTAGAGGCCACTCTACGATAAAGGTTAATGAGCATATGGTAGTCAAT
Organism: Euprymna scolopes; assembly: GCF_053919585.1. Classification (NCBI taxonomy): domain Eukaryota; kingdom Metazoa; phylum Mollusca; class Cephalopoda; order Sepiida; family Sepiolidae; genus Euprymna; species Euprymna scolopes. Next base: position 58,914,250 of record NC_136520.1, on the reverse strand, counting down.
GGGACAATATATTTGCCTTTAAATAAATTTGGTTTCAGGTTGGAGAAAAAAAAAAGAAAAAAAAAGAAATATTTCCGAAAAGAGATCACAAAAGACTCAAATGTTTAATCCTTTTCATATAAGCTAGAAATTTTGAGAGAAGTCGATAATATTTAGTCAGATATGACGTCAGCACTCGACAGTTCAGAAGCAGCAGCCAAGCTTAGAAGACGTATTAATTATGCCGATCAGCAATTTAAGGTATGATTTAGATATATATAGGACATGATATGCCAAATGTGTAAAGTGAATCTTAAAAACAGGCTTAGATCTGATGACCTCAGAGGAAGATCAAATCTGAACAGCATAGGGAAATGTGTGTGGAACAGTAGAGTTCAATAGTATAACCATGTGGAAAAAAAAATGGATGAAGTTCTTTGATGAGTAGATGTAGATCAGTTGAGGTAGCAGGCTCAGCTTACAGAAAAAGACCAAAAACCAGAAAAGTGATAGAAACTGATTTGAAAGAAAGAATAAAAATCTGATCAGAAACAGACTTCCATCATCCATCCAGTGCAGTCGTAGTTGAAATTGAACTTCTCACACAAGTTTTGTAGTGTAATTCAAATCTTGTTGGTAGTTGAATACTTGATGCTTCGCCAGGGCTATCAAGGGTATTTTTTATCATGACGCCATCACTAGGTGTGTCAGAAATTTCGTGAAAATAGTGAATAATTCCACCCCATCTTTCCAAGCTTATAACTCCTTGAAAAATGTAATTCAAGCCTTAATTTTTTTTCAATTAAGGAGCAAGGACCAAGGTTTCATTAAAAAAAAAAAAACACAAAAAAAAAAGTTTTTTTTTTTAAAAAAGGTTTTAAACTTCGGACTTTACAGGTAAATTTCTAAAAAACAGTACTTTTTTTTTGTTTTAAATTTGAATATATTATTTATTGACCTTTTCTCTTCAATTTGTGATATATAAGACTTTGGTACATAAATTATTTACTTTTTAATAGACATTTCAAAATGGGAGGCATGAATTATTCGGCCCCCTGTCTTTCCAAGCTTATAACTCCTCAAAAAATGTAATTCAAGCCCTAATTTTTTTTTCAATTAGGAGCAAGGACCAAGGTTCCATTAAAAAAAAAAGAAAGAAAAAACAACGTGGTTTAAAAAAAAAGGTTTTAAACTTCAAACTTTACAGGTAAAATTCTAAAAAACACGTTTTTTTTGTTTTAAATTTGAATATATTATTTATTGACCTTTTCTCTTCAATTTGTGAGTAAATTAATTATTTACTTTTTAATAGACACTTGAAAATGGGGGGGAGGCGTGAATTTAAAAAAAAACGTTTGTCTAAAATATTATATTCGGTTTATTGGAAAGAACATAAAATTTCACATTGATCCTGAAAATATCGTAAAAATAGAATCACTAGAAAAATTTTGATAGATTTTTTAAGTTTAAAAATTGAAAAATATTGAGTTCGTAAAATTCATTACTGTTTAAAAAAAAAAAAAAATATTTCTATTACTTTTAAAACAACTTTAATGGTTTATTTTGGAAGTATAATCCATGAAGAAAATAAACAACCCACTTTTAACAGAAATTACGAGATTTTTATATTTTATTCGCAGTTTCGTGTTAGGGGTGTCAAAAATTCCTACAAAAATTCTGATACACCTACGCCATCACTAGATAGCGTGCCTATCACAGCTTAAAAGAGTCCCATCTACTCTCGAGAGAAGGATAGCACGCACCAGTTTCTCAATCTAGTATTTTACCTTGCAAAATAGGCTTAATAAATGCACTATCACTCATATGAAAATTGAGATATTGCAGATTTGTATAGAATTTCATCCATTGTTATTAGTAGGGCGAGGACAACAGCATGTTTTGACTCTAGTGTGTATCCGTTGATATCTTATATGCTTTATATATAGAGTGATGTGGTTCTCGGTTGATTAACTGTGTCGGATATATACTCGAGAGTCAAAACAATGAAAAGAATATGCTGTTATCATTACGCTAGTTATTAGATAACAATTGAGAAAGATTTCTTAAATTTAACCTTTTTTTTTATACTCCAAACAAGGCAAACTGTCACTGATTAGGGGCTTATGGTTAAGGGTTATATTATGGTTAAGAACTCTTGGGTTAGTAGATGTAAAACAGTTGAGGTAGCAATGTCAGTCCCCAAAGAAATGAAAAAAAAAATATGTAAGAAGTGATAGAAACCGATTTGAGAGAAAGAGGAATAAACATCTGGTCAAAGATAGGTTTAATATATGCACAGTCAGCTATATATATATATATATATATATATATATATATATATATATATATAAGGCTTCATGTTCGCCGATTATTTTTAACAAGTTTAACACACGCACACCTTGATTTTTTTTATTATTGAAACAGTTCGTTCTTTCTTTTTCCATCACGTACGTTGTTTTTCTGATTTTCTAAAGAAGTTTTTTTTTTTATTGTTTTGATTTAACCCCCACTCCAACACACACACACACACACACACACACACACACACACACACACACACACACACACTTCAATAAACAGCCCATTTTGTTTTGATTTAAACACACACACACCTCCGAACACCAGGGCAACGCCGGGCACCCACGCTAGTCCATATGAAAATTAAGATATTTCAGATTTGCATTGAATTTCATCCATAGTCATTATAGACTAAGCAAGATTCACTTAATTTCAATTATTTTTTAAGACCAGTTAAACTTTAGTCTTAATTGTTAGACATTTTTTTTTTAGAATGAAAATCAGGTAATGGATTTGGATAAAAATTGGAAAACCCAAGGAAGATTAAGTCTGAACAATACAGAGAAATGTGTGCAAATTGGGCTTTGATGATATGGCCAATGTTATGAAAGATTAATTTAGATAGGTCTTATCTTTTATTTCAGAAAGATTTAATATGTATAACGTAGGTCTCCTGAACCTTTATGAATATTTCCATAAACACCAATTATATATCGCTACTATTATATTATAAAGGAACTTTGTGTGCTGCGAGTTTGTTCCCTATGGATTCGAAAACAACTGAATAAAGATCCGACCTTTATCTAACTATACCCTCATGTGAAGGCAAGTAAATTTGTTTTACAATTCGAATTGACTATGTATTTATTCCAATTCATGCTAGTTACCTGTGAATGTTAGGCCGAGAAGTTTAAATAATAAACTCTCAGCTAGCATTCATAGGCAGTCATGGAGATTTTGTCGGTGATAAGAACCTTCAAATTTTTGTACTTCGTATGTAGATCATTTAGAGTTTTATCAGAAAGGGTCTTTCTTGATCTGCCATGAAAAATAGGAAGATGGAAAGCCGTGTGAAGTGTGGTGTCGTTTATTTTACTGGCTGCAGTACCAATGGAAGCTGCAACAAGAACAGCTGGATGTTCCATATCCTTGGGAGAAAATGTTCATTTGAGGTAATCAGCTATAAGGTTAACCACATGACGCTTTCCAGTCCGACCACAAAACATGACAAAGGCATCAGTCGAGGGACCATATTTGGAAAATTAAATCCAAATATATCCAAAATTTATTGAATATATGAGAGAACAAGGCCGATAGCCATTAGTCGCATGCTCTCATGTAATGAATGAATGCGTGAATGTAGGATTGACATGAAATTCTTAAAGATAAACTAAAATGACCGAAAAATGGGCTGAAATGACTTAAATAAATAAAAAGTAAATGACTTAGAATGACTTTAATGAACTTAAAGATGAATTGAATGACCTTAAGAATGACTTGAATGTTTAAAAAATAACTGGAATCCTTCAAAAACAACTTGAATGATCTGAAGAATGACTTGAATGATCTGGAGAATGACTTGAATGATCTGGAGAATGACTTGAATGATCTGGAGAATGACTTGAATGATCTGGAGAATGACTTGAATGATCTGGAGAATGACTTGAATGATCTGGAGAATGACTTGAATGGCTTTGAGACTGACTGGTTGTAAAATAGGTGATCATTTTACATTAAATTAATACAGAAAAGCGATCCCCCATTTTATATCACAATAAGTACAGCATGTAGTAAGAACAGATCCCACACTTTGATCTTGGCCAAAAGGCCAAGAAAAACTTAAAAAGCTAAGAACAGCATCTATTAACAACAGACCTTTGATCTTAACCAAAAAGGCCAAGCACAAGTGTTACGGACGGATGGACCGACGGAGTGACTTACAGAATTGCTTGCACGCGACTAAAAATCTTGAATATTCTCTATTTATCTGAACAACTATTATTTACTAGCACAGTGGGTGTGGGGGCCTAGCTCGGTCGTAAAATATGCTAAAGTTTAATTCATGCAAATTTCATATTTATTATTATAGAACCAATTCTCTATTGATTATATTGTACCTAATATATAACATTGATTTCAAACGTTAAAATAAACATAGAATTAAAACACAAATATTTAGTGCTCCAACCATGTTTTCTACTGCTTAAGTCATCGATAGATAGATAAGATTTAAAATTAAACCACTTAAAGCGATGAATCAATTTGCACATGCGCAAAAGTAATAGAAATATATCAGCAAGTTTAAATGAACATTTTGCATTTCAACTTGCAACTTATTTCTGTACAAATTATTCATCCATCCATTCATATATATATTTCTACAATTATATAAATGCAAATTTATCGATGTGGGTGTGAGTTCGTTCCTTATAGACTCCGAAACGGCTAAACAGATTTTCTTCAAAATTTACAGAACTTTAGTGTATAAGTCTGGGAGTGATCTTAGTTAAGTTTTGTCTCAGAATACCCTCGATAATCGAAACCATTATTTTAATTTATCATTGGTAAAGCCATTTTTTCCATGTCGTCGCTTAGCAACAATGATAGAACAACAGGCTGTGAAAATTCTCAGGGTAAGTTGATATTTTTTTTTTTTGTTTCTTTTTTGCATGAAGTGATCTGTAGGTTCAAACTCTGCACACAAATTTCTGGGTTTTTTTTCGTTAACTGGAAAAAAGTTTATCTCTATATAAATAAAATGAGCTCATTTTTTCCCGTTGGATTTTGACCTTAATAGGATTAAAAATCAAGATATTTCATGCAAACATAATATGCACAAACGGCAGAACAATATCTGAGGTGTGTTATAGGCTTATTATTTCTCAAATTCCTCGATAATCTTAGATTTCTATACTTTTTCTGCTGAGAAGTCACAGCCAAAATCGGTTAAGATCAATGGAAGTGGTAAAATATTTTCTCTCTAATAAATTCCTCCTCCCCCTGCCACCACTTAACACCGTTTGGGGATCGTTCACAAGGAACAGTTGAGAAGAGAACACCAGTTTGGCTTCGTAGTTCTTTCATGTGAAGTTATTTAAAATCACTAAACTAAGCTGCAGTGCTCTGTGGCGTAGTGGTTAGCGTGCTGGACAATTCACATTATATTTTCACGTTCGCGCCGACCTACCGTAGTCGTTTTTTTTTTTGTTTTTTTTGTTTTTCCTAAACAAGTGGAATGGAGTTTTCTTGGTGGCCGAACTGTTAACGTTGCAGATGTTTTTTTTTTTTTTCTTTTTTTCCTAAACAAGTGGAATGGAGTTTTCTTGGTGGCCGAACTGTTAACGTTGCAGATGTTTTTTTGTTTTTTTTTTTCCTAAACAAGTGGAATGGAGTTTTCTTGGTGGCCGAACTGTTAACGTTGCAGATGTTTTTTTTTTTGTTTTTTTTTTTCACACTTTATTTTCCTACTTTTACTCATGACTCCGGGTTTGATCCTTCCTACTTACCTACCATAACATTTTTTAACCCCCCCCCCCCGGAAACAAACACTCGGGCAACGCCGGGTACCCCCGCTAGTATAAAATAATTTTATAAAAAGAAACAGTAGGTTATCTAGAGTGCAGTGTAGAATAACATATTTTGAACGAAGTTAATGCACGGAGGCATGTAAAGCTTCCTCCCAGGCGATTTCACAAATTTTGATGACAATAAGAGTGTGAAATATTTCTTGATCATCATTCAATCTCGGGAAACATCGAGTCTCCCTGCTAGTATATATAAGTGACCGGCAAGACCACACAGGAGACAACTGAAGCAGCAAAACTGAAGCTGCCTGCTAGAAAACTATATATACAAATATATTGATTTGAAAATATAGGTTCTTTTTTATCAATTGTCATAAAATTTTAAACATAGAATAGTATTATAATCTTCAAAAAGCCTGCAAATTTTCACGTAGTTTCATCACATAGAACCAAAGATATGAGCATTTCAATAATCAATTTGGCTACAAGTATAGATATATCCATATATATATATATATATATAACTACCTTTTTTGGCTATTTTGTAAGTTCCAAATCTCAACGACTATTGATCAGAATTTAACAAATGAAGGTCTGTTGAAAAGGTAATAACCTAAATTGTGTAGTGGACTATGTGATATTTTCCCTAAAAGGTCACACATTAAGGGGATCATCCAGAGCCTATTTTTGGACATTTTTACAGCCATAAAATGTTTCAGTAAAGGTGCGGTATCTTTTCACCCTCAAAAAATCCTTTAAAATTACCATTATATAGCCTTTTTAGAACTTGACTTAAAAATTACCTTTATTTATCCCCTTTTCCCTGAAGTCCATCCTTATCATTCTGTCCCATGTTTTCTTTGGCTTTCCCCTACCAACTGAACCTTTCCACCTGAACTGTTCTATATTCCATTTTTTTTTCGATGTGACAATACCATCAAAGTCTCCTGTTTGGGAAACATATCCTACACTGTCCAGATTTAATTTCCTTTGATCTATCTTAAAGATTTCACATTACACATTCATCATTTCATTCTCATATGATTTCTCTCCATGCAACGCATCACCTCAACTCTCACCGGCCAAGTTTCACTTCAATACATTGTCACAAATCTTACATATGTTAGAGTGTCTTCTCTTCATCGACAGTAGATTTCTTTGATGTAAACAATTTTTTTTTTTTTTTTTTTTGAAATCTAAGCCAGATTTTAGAAAGTAGCTAAGGGCACGTAACTCAAATTTATTATTTTCTAGTAAAAGAAGACAAGGACTTTTGTTAAAAAAAAAAAAAAAAAAAAAGTAAAATATTTTACCATTTTTGGAGTTGAAAATACAAAAAAAATGTTAAAATGTTTTCCTTTGTTTTTTTTCTTTATGTACTCTTATCTAAAAAAAAAAAAAATAAAAAATAAAATTTCTTAATGACATTGGTTGATGATGATTTTTAGTATTTACTTGAAAATGGATGACGTCATAAAGAATGAAAATGGCAGATTTTGAAAAAAAAAAAAATATTTTTGTGATGTCATTAATTTCAAAGTAAATATTACTATCTTTTTATCTTAATAATTTGTTAAAATAAAATATGTATGAAATATGTTTGAAAGCCTAATTACAACGCAAATATATAGAACAGTTCAGGTGGAAAGGTTATGAAAATAAATATTTTCATGTTTAAAATTAATATTTCGGCGCTATACGCCATCTTCAGAAACATACATTTTTTTTCTCTCGTCATGATGTTAACATCAAGGCAAGAAAAAAATGTATAAGATTCTCAATATGACGTGTTGCGCTACAATATTAATTTTAAACAAATAAATATTTATTTTCATAATATTTCGTTGTAATTTGGCTTTCAAACATATTTTCATACATATTTAATTTTAAAATTCAATCAACGCTTCTATCAAGGAAAACACCACTGACTTTAAGAATTTGTCGTTTTGTCTACTGACTGCCCCTCTCTCTTATTTCTGTTATTCGTCTCCTCATGCTACTGCTCTTAGCATTCAGCCTTTACTTAAGCCAATATTTACTCGTTGTGACGTCATCCATTTCTCTCAACACATCAGATGAAATATGCACAATGACAAGCAAATAACATGCACAAAATTTTAGCAGTATACTAGACCACCCAAAATGGAAAGGGGGTAAAAAGAGAGAAAGTAGCGAGAAGATAAGAGAGGAGAAGTGAGAGGGGGCATATAAAAACAAATGATTATTATCAGGAAATATATTATGACTGGCAAACGGATGACATTAAGTCTACGTCACCCATGACCTTTTCTTTATTTTTCATTCTTTTTGGGTGTTTGCAGATTTTCTCACTCCCCCTAATCACTCATGGGCTATAAATATTTTGAAAATAAAATTTCATTGAACAGGAAATATATTATGACTGGCAAACGGATGACATTAAGTCTACGTCACCCATGACCTTTTCTTTATTTTTCATTCTTTTTGGGTGTTTGCAGATTTTCTCACTCCCCCTAATCACTCATGGGCTATAAATATTTTGAAAATAAAATTTCATTGAACCCAGGTTAACCAGGTAGGTTAAAAGCAAGAAGGTTTTGTTGTAAAAAAAAAAAAAAAAGAAAAAAAGCTCCAATCTCTGGTACGCGCTCGCCAATCTTTCTTGAAAAACACCCGTCTAGCTGAAACCACGGTCAATAATTTTCCCCACTCTTTATCTGTGCCAAAATCAAAACGTAGATTCCATGAAGAAAGCTTCTTTCTAAGAAGTGCACGCCTGTGGAACTCTCTGCCGCTTGCCTGTTTCCCTCCTGACTTCAACTTGGATGTCTTCAAGTCCAACATAAACAAATTCCTGATGAAACGCCCCCTTAAATAATGACACTTTATGAAATCTCCGATACTAACTATTAGTACGATACTATCCCATTGATTACTGTACACACAATAACCCTTATCCCTGAGTGGCTTCTGGACCTTGATAAGTGGCGATCTCCATGTAAAAAAAAAAAAACCTCAAACAATGGAAATTTTGTAATATTTATTTGACTAAATAAATTGTCCCTTTGGCTACGTGCCAAGTGTAGTACCTGCTCTGATACTACACTTCATCTTTTCCATCATTGGTCAGTAAGAGAGAAATCTTTCTAGACAGAGACAAGTTTTATTTTCGTCATAATCCGAAGTGTCCCTTTTGGCATTTGGTGGATGCAGAATAGAGACCATATTCTCATTTGGCATATTTCAGGCAGATTACGGAAACCACCGACAGCCGACAATTGTCAAATAGTATCTTTCATTCATAAAGTGTTAGGTAAAAGTAATTGTTAAAAAAAAAAAAAAAAAAAAAAAAAAAGCCTCTGTGTTAAAAATGGCTTTCTAAATAAGATTATTATTTCAGTATGGTCTGTTTCTGAAATATGTAACAGTTTTTATATATAAATAATTTGTATTTTAGCTCTCCCACTGCGATCAAGCACTTTTTTGATTTCTTTTCAACGCATATTGATGCTATATATATATATATATATATATATATATGTGTGTGCATGTCCGTAGATTACTGTTTTTAAAAGATAAATAAATAAATAATAAAATATTTGTTTATGCCCAAATAAAAATTGGGTGACTTTCTAAAAAAAAAACAACAAAAAAAAAAAACAAACAAAAAAAACCCACCTGACTCCAAAGTGGAGATGCTAACCATCATATCGTTTAAAAAAAATCAAAATCTCTCTCTCTCTCTCTCTCTCTCTCTCTCTATATATATATATATATATATATATATATAGACTTTTTAGCCTGTTAAAAAAGGGGTCAAAAGTTATAGCCGTTGACTTAGAATTAAGGTTTTATACCAAATTGATGATTAAATATGATTTTATGCTCATTTTTGCATTAAATACTAATTTCTATTAATGCCTAACTAATGTGCATTAAAAATGGATATCATAACACTTAGTTTGCTACACCTTATCAAAGCAGAAGTCCATACAAAATTTCAGCTAGATTGACTTGGAAAAGACTAAAAGAAATATAGTCTAGATACACACACTTGAAAATGGATGACGTCATATAGAAAGAATGGTAGCTTTATGACGTCATCCAACAAAACTAAAAAGTGGTTAATCAAAAAAAAAAAAACAATTTAAAAAAACTATATAACAAATAAATGTTACCAAAGGCAAGATAAAGGACTCTTCTACATAACTGGATAAGTTTTTGTTTTAACTTATTTTAAAGTGTTTATTTAATTTGAAATACAAGAAGTGTTGAATCTTAAACAAGAACAAAATCACTGACATTAGACAGTCATCTGGAGAGTATCGATAATCACTGGAAAACCTCATCAGTATGGCCGTATATTTAAGAATTCAGGTGTTAAGTCATCTCCCTCTCAGTACAGACCAATAAGTCTCCTGTGTGTCATGAGTAAGTTGCTGGAATCCATATTAAATAGAGAAATAGTCAACCACCTCAGCAGAAATAACCTTCTTAGTGACATGCAATATGGTTTCCGTTCTGCCAGATCTACCGCAGATGTGCTAACAGTTATATCTCATAGGATTAGTGAATCTCTTGACAAAGGCTTCCTTCCTAGGGCAATTGCTCTTGACATATCAAAGACCTTCGACAAAGTATGGCATAAAGGCCTACTTCATAAGATTTCCAGCTACAGTATAACTGGAAATGTTTTCTCAATTAGTAAATCATTTCTCTTTGATAGGCTCATAAGAGTAGTGGTCAATGGACAAAAATCAGAGGCCTGCAGTATTAACGCTGGAGTCCCTCAAGGGTCCATCCTGGGCCCAACTCTCTTCCTGATCTACATCAATGATCTCCCTAAACACATACTTAAATTATTCGTTGACATCTATGCTGATGACACGACCATCTACAGCAACACATCAAAGACTGTAAATGATGATGTTCTCTCAGATTCTCTCTTCTCTGATCTTGAGCGCGTGGTTCAGTGGGGGAAGACGTGGCTGGTTAATTTTAATGCACCTAAAATCAAGCTTCTATCTTTACATCATCAATCCTCTAACTGATTCTCATCTGGCATCAATTGAAATGAATGGCCCTCGTCTTGGGGAGGCTTCATGTTTTGACAAGCTTCTAGGCCTAACCTTTACTCCTGACCTGAGATGTAACATGTACATCAAATCTGTTGCCAAGGTTGCTGGAAAAATGGTTAGATCCTTCTACCGCTCCAGTAGATATCTCACTGCTGATGCAATTCTCTACCTGTATAACAGCCAAGTATGTCCAAGGATGGAGTACTGTTGCCACATCTGGGCAGGAGCTGCTAGCTTATCTTGCCTTGACAGAGTTCAAAATAGACTCCGTAGCCTATTAGTGGATGGCCTTTTCTCTTCCCTGCAACCTCTTTCCCACAGAAGAGACGTTGCGAGCCTGTCTCTGCGCCATAGTTATTTTCACGGCAAGTGCAAATCTGAGCTCCACTCTATGGTCCCCCTTGGTCTGACTTTCACAAAAAACACTCATCTAGCTGAAACCACTATACATAATTTCCACTACTCTTTATTTGTGCCTAAGCCTAAACATACATTCCATGAAGAAAGCTTCTTTCTTAAAACTGCACGCCTGTAGAACTCTTTTGTTTTTTTGCTTTCCAGCTGACTACAATATGGTTGTCTTAGAGTCCAACGTAAACAAGTTCTTGAGCCATTCCCTAAAATAATCCAATTTACCAAATTTCCACTACTAACGATTACTATACTTTCCCCATTGACTACTGTACATCCATTAACCCTTATGCTCGAGTGGCCTCTAGAACTTGATAAATGGTGGTTCCTTTGTGTAAAAAAGGAAGTTTTATATTTATAGTACTTCTTCGGAATAATGGAAATCGAAGGCTGCAAAACTGAAAAAAGTTACTGTATGTACCCGTTATGGAATTAAGTTCTCCGGGAAAAAAAAAAAAAAAAAAGAAATTCACATAATTTGATCAAGTAGCGGAAAAAACAATTTGTTATGACACCAAGCAAAAGGTAGCCAGGTTTCCATTTTTAGACCATGAGGAAGGAAGAGAAGCTATTATTTAACATAGGGAGGAGGTGCCGGCACTTTAGACTTCCTGCCGTCCTCATGGTTAAAAAATTTGAACATAGCTATCTTCAGTACACTGTCAAAAAAAAAAAAAATGATCAAATTAAATGAAATTTTTTATCAAAATACTTTGTTACGCCAATTGAAGACGCCTCAACATTTTTCGATAAATCCACGACTTTCATAGGTATCCTAAAAAGACTTATCGCAGGGAAAATTAGTGTAGACAAATAGTTTTCAAGATATAAATACCTGTATTTTGAAATGTAAATCACTGGCGGCCATGTTTGAACAAGTGGCATATGAAAGCGGCAAACCCTCAGTTTTTTTTTCAGCATAATTCTGAAAGCCGTTCTTAACATGGGGAGATTGGGGGGGGGGTATTCCGAAAGCCTTTCTTAACATGGGGTATTTATTCCAAAAGCTGATCCTAACATGGGGAGGTTGGGTAGGTTTATTCCGAAAGCTGTTCTTAACATGGTGAGATTGGGGTGTTTATTCCAAAAGCCGTTCTTAACATGGGAAGATTGGGAGGGGGGGGCAGAGAGGGGGGTTATTCCAAAAACCATTCTTAATATGGTGAAGTTGGGTAGGTTTATTACGAAAGCTGATCCTAACATGGCGAGGTTGGGGGTGTTTATTCCAAAAGCCGTTCTTAACATGAGAAGGTCGGGAAGAGGTTATTCCAAAAGGCATTTTCTTATTTTCAACCTCCTATGTTAAGAATGGCTTCCGGAATAAACAGGTTAGACAATCAGTGCACATTGACCAAAATTTCTTGAATTTGAATTTTGAAAATAATTTTTGGGGTGGAATTAGCTAGAAATGACGTTGAATAAACGTTTGCATTTTGTAGACTTAACTTCACTGTTCGTCTGCACATGCTCACTAAACCATTTCATTGCAACAACAAAGATGGCGGCCAATTCAAACTACTAGAAATTACATTGCTTAATACAGGTATTTACGTCTCGAAAACTATTTATCTGTGCTAATTTTCCCTGCAATATTCGTTTGCAGTATACCTGAAAATCTATAAATGTTGAAATTTTTTTTTAAGAAAATGCTGAGGTGTCTTTAGTTGGCGTAACGGAGCACATTGACCAAATTTTTTTTCCGAAGAACTTAATTCCATATCGGGTACATACCATATAACTTTTTTCAATATTTTCATTTTTTTTTTTTAATGTCTTGATTAAACTGTAAAGTTTAAAATAATAATAAGTAAAAACAAAATTCAGTACTTATGCACTTTTGTTACCTGGTGCTGAAATAATAACATTTAGAAAGCTATTCTTAACATGGGGAGGGGGGTTGTTTCCTAACTATTCTCAAAAAAAAAAAAAAAGATAAAACTTAAATTTTACTTGAAAATACTATTTTAAAAATTAGCACGATAACAAAAGTATATAAGCACCCAAAAGTTTGGTAAGTTGCACGCTGTAAATTAACCCTTTAGATGCTTGAAATCAGGGGGAGATAACTGCTTTCAAGAACGGCTTTCGAGGTTGGGGGGGGGTCCAAAAGCCGTTCTTAACATGGCGAGGTAATTTAATATGCTTTTACAATCATTTTTTTTTTTTTGTTTTTTACACGCCAATAATAACGTTTGACCCAATTTTTTCTCTTATATAATGTGATAAAATTCTAGTTACAATGCCATTTCATGCTTTAAGCCGCCTACGTACAATTCTAGTAGGCAGCCTGTGATTGGTTAATTTGTATGGGCCAAGATAATTACTTGGCACCTTTTTTGTTTTCAGTCTACGACAAAACACCCGGCAAGCGAGACTCACCAAAAGTCGGCTCTGAGAAGAATGCCTTATTGAGAATAGAGCCGCAACAATTTCTTTATATTTATATCACCTAAATGTTTGGTGAAAAGGGACTCGAGATCTCTACAAGCAGAGAAACCTTTATATTGTGCCGAAGATATCCCAATTAGAGGATGGCATCATTTGAACATTTTCATCATGTTTATATCACCTAAATGTTTGAACTTTTCTCAATTCAATTAGAATCCCAAGGGACTCGATTTATGCCTAATTAAAGGCACCAGAACTCTTGCCGAGAACACCATGAATTATCATGAACCTTTTCGAAGGAAAAACCACGCTACCACTCCAACAAAGGGAGTTAACTACTGGCTCCCAATTTGGGAGGCAAAACTGACCCACCGTTTTGCAAGGACTGTACCCGGACTAATAACCTTTCTTTGATGTTATAACTGAATAAAATTTAAGTTTAAAGGTATGATTTTGTAATCGTGGAATTATGTTTGCCTCTGCCAGGGAGTATTGAGTTTGTGAGATTAATTTCTCACAATAAAACTAGCGAGGGTACCCGACGATGCCCGGGTATATAGAGGTGATGTAAGAAACCAGGTGATAGAATGAAGGGGGGGGAAGAACATGAGTCAGTTTGGGTGAAGAGAGGTGTAAAAAAAAAAAAAAAAGTGGTAGTAGCAGGCAGGCTCGAACCCACAATGCAAAAAAGGAAAAAAAAATAGTAACATCTTAGTCGATGCCTCCATGGCAGAACCGGAAGGCGCGACCGTTAAAATTCAGATTTGTCAATCGAAAGGAGATGATGACTTGCGAAAATATAGGCAAAAAAAAGCGGCCTTTTCTTGTAGAAAACTGCCCAGTTCAGGGTGAAGGAACTAATGTTTTTTGGCCAATTCTTCGATATTTGTCATCCAAAAGATCAAGGTTTAAAACGATGCCAGCTTTGTCATGTTTCGATGCGTCTGTCAGAAGTTTTTGTGAGACATAAAAAACACACACACACACATTTTGCCATCTATATATATAAATAAAAGGCAAAATGCGCGCAAGAGTTTTTGTATGTCCAAGAAAGGTTTTTTAAAAATCTGTTTTTTTGTTTTATTTATTTTAAGTTTAACATCGTTTTTTTAATATTTAAACAGGGTTAAGTTTCCTTTTTGTTCTGCTTTAACCCCCCCCTCCCAACATACACACATACAAACACCCAGACAATGCTGAGTACCTCTGCAAGTTTATATATATATATATATATATATTATATATATATTATATATATATATATATATATAGATAGAAGATAGATTTCATGGTGCTAGTGCACTTATTGATCCGCGCTATTTTTTAAATAGTATTTTCAAATTTAATTAAAGTTTTATGATACCTGTTTTATTAAATTGTAAGGTTAAAGTACAGAATAGGTACAAAACACCCTCCCCTCCCCATGTTAAAAATGGCTTTCTAAATTATAACATAACTTCAGCACGGATGAATAAGTGTACACGTACCAATTTCATTTATTACTGATTTTTTTTTCAAGAAAATTATTTGGTACTTATGCACTTTTGTTACCGTGCTGAAATAATGCTATTTAGAAAGCCATTCTTAACATGGGGAGGGGAGGGTGTTTTCTAACTACGCTCTACTTTCACTTAATAAAAAAGATAGGTCAAGTTTCTTTCCAACTCCTAAAAAAGCTTTAAAATGACTTTTATAGATTTTCGGTGATGCTGAAAACGAATATCACATTTAAATTTGGGAACAGATAAGTAGTTTTCTAGATATGAAGAAATCACTTTTCAAAAAAGTGGGGGATCACTTCCCTATATAAATTTAACGTAAAATGAGCACCCACTTTCTAACCACCTAATAATTTCTTTATACAAGACAAATTTAACTGATAGGATTGATATATAGTTTGCTTGAAGCATTGTGTGGGATAGGTATGTAGTAGAGATTTAGAAGGCTATCACAATGCGAGGAATGAAATATAGTCGTTGTTGGGAAAAGACGACGAAAACAAGTGGCAATTTACAAATCAATAAGTACATACATATATGTCTACATTATATATATATATATATATATATTTATTCAGTTGTATTAGGTAAAAATGTCTTACTTGTTATGTCTGCGACAATATCCATCATTAATTTCGGAAAAAAATTCCCTTTTAAAATGGTGGACGTAACAGATCGATTCAAAGCATACTAGATGGTGGAGCGGAAGTTGGATAGCTATGTGGGGCCTCGGAGCAAATGTGAGGAGGGGAGGATTTATGTATGGTCTGATTAAGTAATTAACATGTTTATATTTTTATTTATTTATATATTTTTTTTTTAGTTTATAACTTGTTGCTTAAGCGTGAGCTTTTTTTAATTTTGTATGTTCTCTATTTTGTTGTCTTTATTATTATTTTTTTTTTTCTGCTGATATGTGGGATGTCTTGGTTTATCTAGGCCAGGTAGGTCGCAAGTAGGCTGCGGCCTGTTAGCTTTTGAAGGATAAAAGTAGGGGGTGGGATGTGAGAGAGGAGGGGAGGTGGGGTGCTGGGTAGTGCGCTCCCAGGTGTTTAGGTTAGTGTTGCCAGGAGCAGGAAGATAGGTGGAAGGGGGCACTAGGATGACATTCCTTGGAAGTTGTTAATTTATTTATTTCCATAGAATTATAAGTGGTAATAGATGAGACATTTTTTTTTTTTTTACCCCAATTATATCTTTATTGCTATTGCTTATTAATTTATTTGTTTTTGTTGTTAGTGTTATACGGTTTTAATAGGTGGGTTAGCTTAAAATCAAAGGTTTTTTTGGTTTTTTTTTATTTGGTTTATGTTACTTCAGTTAGCTATTTTTTTATTATTTTTTTTGTTTTTAATATATACTGCTGTCTTTTATTTATTTATTAAATTTCTTATATATATATATATATTTATATGGGAGGGGGCTTGTAGTAAGGTCCTATCTGGACTGTGAGTTGGGGTGGGAGTGATGTGCAGTGGTGTACCTGTTCTAATGGGTTATGGTTGTAATGGTAAGTCTTTGGTGGGAGCCATATGTAAAGTTATATAATGAATGAAGATCCGAGCTCCAGTCTGTTGTTGAGTTCTGACCGTAATTTAGATATTAGTAATGATTCTTTTATGCGAAGATTCCAAATATTGCGTTCTGTGGTTAAGATATCGACTTTAATAGATGTATTAGTGTTTCTGCAGGTGTTGGTTGAGGTGTTTGCGGAATGATGATGCTTATGCTTGTGTATGTGTGTGTTCCTTGATTCTTAAATAAATTTAACTAATATTTGTTTTCAGCACCCCCGAAAACCAGCGCTGTTTTTTGCTTTTTACTAAAGAGATTTGTCCATTTTTTCATAAGTTAGGACGCTAATAATGCTATCAGTAAGCTTACACAAGCGGTTACAAAAAAATATACTTTTGTTTTTCGTTCGTTTTTATTATTTGCTTTTTTGAGGTTGGTATTCAATTATAGAACTTGTATAGTTTTTAACAGGTGCTTTCTGTAGTTTAGTTAACCGTTTTTCCGTAATTAACGTGCCATTAACCATTAAAGCAGAAGAATCGTTTAATATTTCACAAAAATTCTGTTTATATTAGGAAGAGGGGGGTGTTGTGGCGGCCGCCACAACGCCACCCCCAATGTAAACAGAATTTTTGTGAAATGTTAAACTGTAGAAGCACCTGCTAACAACTATACAAGTTCTATAATGAAAAAGAACGAAAATAACTTACTCACAGCATAATTAGCGTCCAAAATTATGATAAAATATGAACGAATCTCTTAGTAAAAAAAAAAAAAAAACAGCGCCGGTTTTCGGGGGTGCGGAACACGAATATCACAGTTAAATTTGTTTTATGATATGAAGAAATTACTAGGTGCCAGAAAATGGGTGCTCATTTTACGTTAAATTTATATAGGAAAGTGATCCCCCACTTTTTCAAAAAGTAATTTCTTCATATCATGAAAACTACTTATCTGTTCCCAAATTTAAATGTGATATTCGTTTTCAGCACCACCGAAAATCTTTAAAAGTCGTCATTTTAAAGTTTTTTGAGGAGTTAGAAAGAAATTTGACATTGACCAAAAGATAAAATTTCGATTTAACTTGAAAATACTATTTTAAAAAAATTAGTGCGGTAACAAAAGTACATAAGCACAAATTATTTCATTTTACGAAGATTTACAATGTAGATCTATTGTTCTTTTTGGTGCTTATGCACATGTTAACTTTTTTTATAGTACCTATTTGAGGGCCGAGTTAGACACAAGGTCGGTTTTTAATGTGGGAAAATCCAGCTCCCCAAAAAGGGGCGCTCTCTGGATAGGAACAAAAATTAGGGCGTTTCTCCAGAATTGGGACGAGATTTTATAGTCGATAAATAGTTTTCAGATAAAAAAAAAAAAAAAAAAAAAAAAAATGGTTTCCACTGATTTTTTTTTTTTTTTTAGTTCTAATAAGTTACAATGGTAGCTTCTAAATTATGCCGTCAAAATTACCTGAATATTACTGAATTATTAAACAAAACTTTAATGGTGTTAACAGGTGAAAAAATGCCGCAATCTTGTTTAAATCAAAACGGAAAATTACTCCCTTTTTTTGAACTCTCCTGCGTCTTACGATCGTTTTTATCAAATTCTTTTTTTTTTTTATTTTCTTTAATAAATAATTTTCTACTTTTTGGATTTTCGTAATTTTTTGATATAATCATCTTAAAAAATACGAGGTATACGTAGATACCATTGTTTTCATGTGAAATTCAATATTACGATTTCTGAAATTTCGTCCGAATAGTGTATAAGCGCCAAAATTAAAGTTACCTCAATCTAAAAGGAGTTCTCATCCACTGATCGAGGACAAGACACTGTAGTATTTTTAAATTAAATTCAAGTTTTACGATACTTTTTTTTTGGTATTATTATACAAACACCGTGACAGCGTTAGGGTTAGGATTAGGGTTAGGGTTAGGGTTTAGGTTTAGGGGTTAGGGGTTAGATTTGGGTTAGGGTTAATTCGCTGTCACGGTGTTTGTATAGTTTTACCTTTTTTTTTTTAAAGGTTAGGTGAAAGTACAGAATTTACACCCCCCCTCCAGATGTTAAGAATGGCTTTCGAAATAATGTTATTATTTCAGCAGCATGGTAACAAGTGCACAAGCACCTTTCTTAGATTTGTAACAAATCATTTGTTACTTTACTGGTGTTAAAAAAAAAAAAAAAACTTCCTTATACAATTTATTTAATATTAAAATTTAAAAAGGTAGAAGAAAAAACGATAATAAATTAAATCCTACATTTTAAATTTTAATTTAAAAATTACAAAAAAAAAAAAAAAAAAAAAAAAAAAAAAACGCACCGAATGAGTTTTTTTTTTTTTTTTTTTTTTGGAAAGAGAATTTAGGACGCTGAAAGCATACACAAACCTGAATACGCAGCGAATCCCCCAAAATTACACCTCTCTCTCTCTCTCTCTGATTGATGATAAATAAAACAGATACTACTCCTTGATCCCAGTTTGAATCAATTATTTTTATTACTTTTTCTATTATAATAGCGCCATATGTAAAGTAACACGGAAAAAAAGAAAAGACCCGGTCTCTAACCTCGTGGTGCCACGTACTTTATTAGTGCATTTAATTGCTCGAATAAATAAAATAAAAACAAGAAAGATTTGGTGAATATTTAACTAACCTGCTGGTTAATTTCTTTTGACATTTGTTCGCTGAGAATTATCTGCTACAAAATTCAAAATGAAGCTGAGAGATTTGCGCCAAAAAAATTGGACTTGAAAATGCGAAATAGAAAAAGAGAAGTCGAGGGAAGATTGGAGAGCGTCAATGAAACCAAGGGCAGATAACTCTCGATATGACTCAATGGTAGAGGCAGTGGGTACTTGTTCATGTGCAGAAGAACACAACATAGCCAACATTATTTGATAAATATCTTAGTCGATTTGACTTTTTTTACGGTGGAATAGACTTCGTTATCGTCAAACACTCATTTTTTTTTTTTTTACTTAAAGCCACGTGTTAGTTAAAAAAAAAAAAAAAGGAAACAAAAATCAAAGGTTCTTATTTAGAATTCAACCTAATTAAAAAAAAAATATATCTACGCACCCGCCGGCACCCGGGGTGAGTCCGTCACGGAACGGAAATGTCATATTCCCAAAAAATTATGTAAAGTGGTCAAGTAGTTTTATTTTTATAAAGAAAATCATCTTTAAACAACTTAAAGCGATTAATGTGAAATCGGTAGCATTACAAGGCTGATCTCGTAAGTTTTAATTATTGTGGACTTGTGTACCTTTTTTTGGTATTTTTTTATATTAGGTCTACCTCCACAATTTTCTTTTAAATTACAACTTTTATAGGTTTTCGACTATGCTGAATACGAAAATTGCATTGAAATTTTGAAGAAATGATTAGTTATCGAGATATAAAAAGTTGTATTATGCATTGTATTTTTGGTGGCCATTTTTTTTTACGCGCGTGCAGTGTCAGTCAGAGATGAGTAGATTTGTTATGGCGCGCGCACGCGTGTAAAAATGGCCGTCAAAGAATACAATGCATAATACAACTTTTTATATCTCGATAACTACTTATTTCTGCAAAATTTCAATGCGGTTTTAGTATTCAGCATAGTCGAAAACCTTTACAAGTAGTCATTTAAAAGAAAATTGTTGAGGTGGACCTAATCTGAAAATTTACCCTTTTTTTTCTAGATGACGACGCGAGACAGTCCCTTGTTGCTTACTCAAAAATATGATTTTCTTAATTAAAAATAAATTATTTGATTAATTTTACCTAATTTTTGGAATATAGCATCTTCGCCTAGGAGTATATTGTTTTCTTTCTTCTTTTTTCCTTTTCTTCTTTCTCTCCATATTGTAAAGTTGGAGAAAGAAATGTCTGTTTCTATATGGAATTCATACCCTTGATGATATATATATATATATATATATATATAAATATATATATACTCGGGGTTTTTTTATATTCAAAAGTAATGGACTAATGAATTCAACGAGGTTGTTAGATAGTGCTCAATAAAAAGAGCTGATAATACTTGTTTATTGTTATATAAACATGCTCACATCCCGCTGCTACAAATAGCCACTTGTTTCAATCAAACAACAGATATCATCAGGCAGCGACTTGACTATTCAAAAGTTCAATGAATTGAATAGTCAAGTCGCTGCTTGATGATATCTGTTGTTTGATTGAAACAAGTGGCTATTTGTAGCAGCGGGATGTGAGCATGTTTATATAACAATAAACAAGTATATATATATATATATATATATATATATATATATATATATATATATATATATATATATATATACTGTAGAAAACGCAAAATAGAAAAATTCTATAAAGGTAGTACCTCAATGACTTTTAAAAGCAGATTCATGGTCATACACTGTCAATGAATAATATAGTATATGGTACAAACACCTCACCCTCGGTGCACTACTGGAACTTACTTGAAACAAACAAATCACATCTAGTCGAATGGAAGATACTTAGAAAGATGAAAACCTGTAGTTCATTAAATTCACCCTGTTATTTATGTTTAATGGAGAAATTTCAAATTATTAGATTTAATGACCATGAAAAATTACTAAATGTTAAAGTAGAATCAGCTATAAGCTGCAAACACTTTAGAGAATATGCATTAAATAAACTGTAAAAAATAAACAACTATTCCCTCATTGGAGAGATATTACAATCCCAAACCCATTATTCCCCATACCCTACAAGGATATATTAATTAACAAATTTATTAATAAACCAATGAAAAAGTTAAAAAGGATAAGAAGTGGTGCTAGTACACCTCTAATTAATAATTATACTGACCTAAAAACGTCGAAGAATAGGCTAACATAAACAATTTAGTGAAGTGAATGATGGGGCCACCCTCTAGCTGCCCTATAACACCATTTCAAGCTATACCGATTAATATTAAAATAGTATTAAGGAAGGGATAAGAACACAATATATCATTAACTGGAAAAAAGTGAGTGCACTTTGCATACTTACTAATAAAATACCCAAAACTGATTAACTAAAATAATCTATGTGGCTAACATAATTAAGTGATGCCGAGCAATAAATAAGTACTTTAATTCAATGTTTTATGTGAACTGGGAGGTATACCAATATAGACGAATCTATACCATTATGTAGTTGTTGCATGTATGCAGTCAAAAAATCCTATCTCTATATGGAAATATATAAATTTATAAAATATATATTATATATCCTAGTATTAAGGAAGGGATAAACAACTTTTTATTTATTTATTTATTTTTATTACATTTTCACCCCAAACAAGGCATGTTGCCACTTTGATGTAGAAGGCTACTATCAGGGACATAAGCTACAGGGGTACTATGTAGGGAGTTGAGCAGCAAGATGTCAGTTCACATTAAACTTGAGCTTTTGCATGTCAGTACAGTTGGGAAAGCAGGGACCCGGAAGGTAGTTCTAAAGTCTAGCGGCTCTGGGGAAGAAACTACTGGAGTAGAAGGCTCTCTTACATCTAGGGATCT
Organism: Euprymna scolopes; assembly: GCF_053919585.1. Taxonomy (NCBI): domain Eukaryota; kingdom Metazoa; phylum Mollusca; class Cephalopoda; order Sepiida; family Sepiolidae; genus Euprymna; species Euprymna scolopes. The sequence continues at coordinate 58,892,049 of NC_136520.1, read as the reverse complement.
CTACTGTGAAGGGGTGGGATTTAGCTGCTTGTCAGGTTAGTCGGGGGTATTTACGTCGAGGGATTACAAGTGCTTGCAGTTCTTCAGAGCATTCACCATTAAAGTACTTGTAGATGACAGTTCAGGACCTATCAGGTTGGCGACTCTCTTTTGAATCTTGTCTAGGAGCGAGAGACTAGTAGCAGATTCACCAGCCCAAATATGACAACAATATTCCATACATGGGCGAATGGTGTCCTTGTTGAGGTACAGATGAAAGAATGAAAAAAAATCTACAAGTTTTGACATCCGAACTACTTTTTGAATTACTTAATTATGACTTTTTCTTTGATAATTACTCTCAAAAAATGTTTATATAAAATGATTTGGAAGGCCAAACTGCTTTTAAAAAAATAAATGGCCAATTTCGCGAAATTTGACCTTAAAAAAGCTAACCTGGCAACCCTGGTCCGTGTAATAAACGGCTTCATTGTAGAAATATCATGAATTACCTCCCTTGTACTCAAAAATTGTTGCAAAATAAAAAAAATGGGTTCCTTTTCATTATTAGATATGAAAAATTATACGTACATATGCTTAAATATTTACATCTGTTTTAACGTTTAATTATTATATAAACGTTAATATAAAGCATGCAATTCTCATGATACTATCTCTATTTAAATCATATAAAAAAGACTGTGTATATGTTACACATTGTTAATTTGATCATATATACGTATGTTATTTTAAAATAACTACATACTTAAATAAATATGAATAGATAAATAAATAAACTAAAATTAAAATAAATAAATAAATTGAGTTTATCAGTAAAATAAGGAGATGAAGAATATGTCAAAATGAGCACAGAAACAGACAGTCTGAAAATGAGAATAAAAACTAGAACTACTTCAGATCAAAGTAATAAAAACTTAGTCCTAAAACCAGATTATAGCCATAACCCCCCCTCCCCGCTGCAATACCTTGACCAAGCTGGATTGTATCATATTTACTTTTTTCTCCCTCCCCTCTCACTCCCTATTCCCTTTCTTTTCCGCACTTCTACCTCTTAACCCAACTATCAGCATTCACAAACTAACCCCCCCCCTTTTTTTTTCAGGGTTTAAATCACAACCAGCTAACTTTTTATATACAAAATAAATGAACCTTGATTTTCGTTTCAGTGTCACTTCATTTTTCGGGCCTGATGAGGTGGGTCTCTTTAGATTAAACTTCCACTGAAACGTATATGCACATATGTAACCAATAATGTTTGTATAATAAACATACTATATAATGTGTTTCCTTTTTAAAATTAAATATGTTTTTAACTCTTTTTCAAGATGTCTTTTAACATGTTTTATTAATCATTTGTTCATATATATATATATATATATATATATATATATATATATATATATATATATATATATATATATATATATATATATATTCTTCCACCAGACTATCGATTCATGTGTAATCACCTTTTTCTTCACCATATTCCCTCTGCTTCACTTTTTTGTTTTCAAGTAAGATCTTTGACTTACTTGTTGTTTCATCAAATACTTTTGCATGCAAAATTCGATCCCGCATTTTGCTAATTCCTACCCTCTGATGAGAAGGAAAGTATTTCTTTGAAACTCCGCGGATTAAGGACTATACATTTATCTAGTGTTTCCTTTTCAGTTTAAATATGTTTTTAACTCATTTCAAAGGATTTTTTAACATGTTTTATTAATTGTTTGCTCGTGTATATATATATATATATATATATATATATATATATATATATATATATATATATATATATATATATATATACTAGCATGGGTACCTGGTGTTGCCTGAGTTGAAATGAAGTTCCATTTGGAACACACCTGCTATACTAATCATTTTCATCATGGGCAACGTGGATACCTCCGCAACAATTTCCAAAATAAAAGAACGGATAAAAACATGTAAATGTAATCGCCCAAAAAAAGAAGAAGTATGTGATATCCTCTCCACCAGATATTTCAGAAGGGATACAAAGAGAAAAAACTACTTTCTGGAGATTGAGCACTGGAAAGAACCCCCCCCCCCTAAATAAATAATTAAAAATAAATCATTACAACTTTTGTTTCAATAAAAATAGCGGTGAATACCCATTCCATTGCAAAAAAAAAAAAAAGGATAAAAAATAGCCAAGTAGCCAGAACCCAAAAAAAATGAAGATCTACCAAAATTTAATTCTAAAACAATTAAATGAAATTTTTCGTCATTTTATGTTTCTAATGTAATCCTTCCTCACCCCCCAAAAATTGAATTTGTCATATTTTGGGGTTTGTTTGTTTATAAAATTGTTAGGTGAAAGTACAGAATGGTCTCATAAAAATTAATTAAATTTATTGTTATTTTAGGTTTCAAATGTAATTCCCATCCCCCCCACCCCCTAAAAAACAAACTGTATTTGTCATGTGCCCCCCGATCGTAAACTTGAAAATATGCTAGAGATTACATGTCTCGTTGAATGCTTCATGTCCAAAAAGTGGGTGCTCATTTTGCATTAAATTTATATAGAAAAATGATCCCCCACTCTAAAATATTAATTTTTTTTTTTTTCAAATTTCTTGTTTCATATTATTTATAAAGGCTGTTTAAACGTATAAGGCCAAAAAACGTAGGTCTTCATTATTTTGTAGGGGTTAAATGATGCTAGATCACGTCATAAAAATTTACCTTTTTTTTTAATTAGAAAGTTAAGTTTGTAATCGATGAGATTAACGTGAAAAAAAAAAAGTGTAAATTGTGGAATTTAGAGGAGGGGACAGAAGATCTTTATTTTTTTTTTTTAGGTGTTAAATAACACTGAGTCACATCGTAAAAATTTACCGATTCTGTATAGTCGTTTAAAGAATAATAAAAACAAACAAATGAAATCGTTTCAGTTTTTCATAAGTGTTTTTTTTTAATATTTAAAACAACAATAAAAGCCAAACATTTTTTTATCTACACAGAATTCTTTTTTCAAGCTTTAGTGAATAGTTTGTGTGTTTATGTTCAAAAGTTTCTAGGGGCAAATAACCCTAAAACAATTTTTTAAAAATCGATGTTGGAATAATAATTCCAAATAAATTAAATTAAATATGTTATCAATATAACTATTGTTTAACATTTATTAAATAACAATTAGAAATAGAACACTTAAAACAATTCTCTCACTAGAAACATTAATTAAGATACCGCTATTTAATAAAATCGATTTTTCTTAATGTAATACACAAATAACATGATCTCTTAATTGTATATTATTGCAAGAATCGTACTTATATATAGAAATAAATGAAAGAGTAAAATAAGGAAACTTTTATATGCATTAATCAAATTGTGAACAAACAATCAAACAAACAGACAGGAATATGAATTTATGTACATAGATATATAGTAAAGTTTTACATAACTTTTATTCCTCATCTTTCCTTCCTCAAAAAGGAAAATTATTCCCAACTCGCATTTAGGTAAAAATGCACTTTCCTAAATAATTGAATTCATTCAAAAACGTATCGCAAAAACAAAAACAAATATGATCTAAATAAATAATGGCGATATATCAAAACAGTTGGCAGGATACCAGCGGATAAAGAGGTCAGGCTCATTACCGTGGGGTCCCGATTTCGAATCTCGCTAGATTCTGCCACTCTGATGAGTCGTAGATGACGAAACGTGTGTCAGTGGATAGTGGATAATTATATTTTAAAATATATATATATATATATATATATATATATATATTGTATAATATATACAGGAATTTACATCGGTAGTCGGTACCGGCGGTTTCAAGCCCGGTAGTTGAGGACTGCTCTTAATGTCCGCCTCAGGCTCTCTTCAGCCGACTCTCTGAAGAGAGCCTGAGGCGGACATTAAGAGCAGTCCTCAACTACCGGGCTTGAAACCGCCGGTACCGACTACCGATATAAATTCCTGTATATATTATACAAAAAATATATTGCTCTTATTTCGAGAAATGTTTTTTCCCTAATAATAGAGCACTGTATGGGATTTCTTTTTCCACAAAAAAGTACAAGTATATATATATATATATATATATATATATATATATATATATATATATATATATAATATGAGAAACAAAAGATGAGGAATAAAAATGTAAAACTTTACTATATCATCAGATCAATAAGAAGGAAAAAGTAGAAAAAGAGAAAGAAAAAACTCTTTAAACCATTGTATTTCAAAGCTAAATGCTTCTCATCAGGAGAGAAGAAAAACCTGCATTATAAAAATACAAGACTAAAAACCAGCTTAGGAATATTTACATTATTTTATTTATTATATGAATTGCTCCTCTTAACTTTTATTATCTTGATAAGTTTATATCTTTATCAGGTTCGTTTATTAAACTAAAAATCACGTAAACTAATTAAGTAACTTCAATTTTAAAGAAGAAAATCAAATTTTATGTCTAAACTACGAGCAATGATCTTCTGATGACATCTTGAACCAGGGAAATAACTTCAAATTGATATTTTAGAAAGCCATTCTTAACATAGGGAAGAGGAAGAGTCAAAAAATAAAAATAAACTCAAATTTGCTTGAAAATGATTTTCTTTATAAAAATAAATCTATTTGATCAATTTACTTGATTTTTGGTGCACAATATTTTCTTTCTGTCATGGGTACGTACATCATACAGATTTTTATTTGTTTTTGTTTTATCGTAGGGAAAGAGGTTCCGGACAAGTACTAAAACTAAAACTCGTTTTGTTTTAAAAAAATGGCAGCTATATTAAACCTGAAAAATTCAAGATAACAAAAAAGAAAATAAAAAAAAAAAGACTTAAAAACAATACAATATAGAAAGTTTAATCATCTACACAAAATGTGGACAAAGCAAAATAACTGGGAATGAAAGATGGCCGATATAAATAAATAAATCATGAAGACGTTATCCATTATTCATTTCATTGATACAACAGTGTGCGAAAAAATAACAGTGTATCAAAATTGGATAAATGTTCAACATAATCAGATCCTTCCTAGACAAGAGAAAAATCAAAATGACCATACGTCTAAGCAACATGATATCGATGCAGGTGTACCCTCGAGTAGGCATGTCAAACATGCTGTCCGCGGGGCGCATGCGGCCCATTGTAGACAAGCTTGCGTCCCGCACAAATGATCTTCCTTTTCTCCCACTTGGGATAGGATTTAGTATGTTTCGGCGTGGTAGAAGTGGGAGGAGATAATTTTCAGTCAAGTCAAGTCTTATATAAAAAAAAAAAATCCAAGTTAAATAATAATTTAGCCTAACTGTTTTTTGTATGGGTGCGCCTAACTTCTAGAATTAACAAAAGTTTCCTTATTCTAATGTGTAGTCTTTACGTTTTTAAAATAATAGTTTTTTTTTTTATCGTATAGGTGCTACCATCCTTTATCTAAAATGAAAGTTAGATAGTTATATTGAATTTGGAGGATAATCTCCCTTTATGCGGTAAAACTAATTTTTTTTTAATCTGTCTATAAAAGAAAATGATTATATTTAAAAATTTATGAAAGATGAAATTAATTACAAATTTTTTTAGATTAAGAATGTAACCACTTATTGGTCATTTATTTTTGTCATATGAGTATTTTTTTTTAATGCATTTGATTTTTAAAGTGCGAACTTGACTTAATCTATATAATTATAAAGCTCAAATGACCTTGTAACGAGTGATGCAACCCAATTTCCGGTTTACGACATCCGGTTGCACATACGCGCATAAATATTAACCCATAACAACGTAAACAAATAAACATAAATTGCTTCTTTTGCAGATTTTGACCTGCACACTGAAATATTAATGTTATTATTTCGAAATTATTATTTAAGATGGGAAGAGTGAGGGTGTTTTGCAACTATTCTTTATTACAACTATACTGTCGCTATTTTCTTACAACTAAACAACTTTAACCCGTTGACAAACATAACAATTGTAGTAAAGCCAAAACTACTACTACTACTACTACTACTACTCCTCTCTATCCGTCCCTTTTTCTTCCTTCCTTCTTTTTTTATTTTTTGTTTACATTTCTAGATACAAAATAGTTGTGTCAGAACAGTGAATTTGTTGACACATTTACTAATCTGCTTCAATATTAGTTTTATTTTATTTTATTTATTTAGGTTTTATTTTTTTGCTTCAGGTTTTATTAATTATTTTTTTTAGATTTTAAGTTTCTATAACTCGGTTGAAGGATTCCAATATGGGTTTTTCATGCGTTGGCGTTTGATTTGTAGGAAAATCATGTTTAATTTTCGATTTTGGGGCGATTATTCGGAAAAATAGCTAACTTTACACGAATAGGGAGGATTTGTTTTTTTTCATGTTTGAGTGATCCGTTCGTGATTTTTCATTTTAATATACTTTCATAGAAATGTTTCTGTTATGTCAAAAAACCCTATTTTCTTTACGTCACAAGTGTCACGCTCATACATTAATTCCATAGCTAATATAACATACTGACCCAACAGGTCATGGATAGTCTAGTTTAGTGATAAGATTTCGTTAATTTTTCTTCGTTCAAAAATTAAAGTATATTTATATTTTAAACTTTTTTATCATTAAAACTTTAATCTTTGCTGATTTTATTAAAAATTAAATAAATGGTCAAATGCATTTTTACAGATAGTAATGAGCCTTGGCCTTGATAATGTGGTGATGCCTATGTAAAAAAAAAAAAAAAAAAAAAAGAGAGAATCAGAGAGAACTTGGTAAATAACATATTGAATTTTCAAGAGTTTATGACAATTTTAAATGCCTGTACAAAAAAATGTCTGAAAACTTATTGAAGGCACTTCATAACCTTGTGCGATAGTAATTAGATTCTTGTTATTGAAACCCGTTATGTTGTCTCAGCATACTGTAGTCGTAATGTTGGGCTGTCAGATGTAATATTTTCTTCATCTTTCTGTAGTGGCATTGTTTTTGAGTATGCACATCATGTTTTGCTGATGCATACGAATGGCAGATGCTTGGTCAAGGGAAGTGGACGGTACAGAAAACTGAAAATATCTCTGACCAGAGTCAGATCACCCAAGAGATACTTTCTTTGTTTGAAATATACATATTTTGTTTGTTTGAAAAAA